>NC_029788.2:56348516-56368944 GCF_000816755.2 Arachis ipaensis
ATAAAAGCAAATTAAAAACTAAATTAATTAATTAATTAAAAAGATTTTGGAATTAGCAATTAGAAAGATATGATTGAAAATTATTTTGAAAAAAAGATATGATTGAGAAGATATGATTGCAACTTATTAAAAAAAAATATGATTGAAAAGATATGATTGAAGAAATTAAAAAGATTTGATTTTTGAAAAAGATTTGAAAAGATCAATTTTTGAAATTAGAATTTTGACTTGACTAAAAAAAGGATATGATTTTGAAAATCTGTGACTAATTTAATACAAATTTTCGAAATTATGAGTAAAATAAGGAAAAGATATTTTTTTAATTTTTGAATTTTAATGAGGAAAGAGAAAAACAACAAAATGACACTAAACTTAGAAATTTTAGATCAAAACAAAGAGAACAAACAAGAAAACTTTGAATGTCAAGATAAACACCAAGAACACTTTCAAGATCAAGATGAACACCAAGAACAAATTTTTGAAAAATTTTTAAGTAAATAAAAGCACAAGGGACATCAAAGTTAAATTTTTTTTAGAAAATCAAACACAAATTTCAAAATTTTAAAAGAAAACACAAAAAAGACACCAAACATAGAATTTTGAAAGATCAAGAAAGAACTAAGAACATGCAAATTCGAAAAATTGAAAGAAAATAAAAGCATGCAATTCATACCAAACTTAAAATATGAAACTAAACTCAAATAAAAGACTCAAATTTAGTGACTCTAAACCAACGAAAATAAATTATTCCTAATCTAAGCAACGAGATAAATCGTCAGTTGTCCAAACTCGAACAATCCCCGGCAACGGCGCCAAAAACTTGGTGCATGAAATCACAATCACACTTTTGTAATTCCGCACAACTAACCAGCAAGTGCACTGGGTCGTCCAAGTAATACCTTACATGAGTAAGGGTCGATCCCACGGAGATTGTCGGTGTGAAGCAAGCTATGCTTCTCTTGTAACTCTTAGTTAGGATATCAATAATTCTGAGATTTAATCGTAAAAAGTAAAAGTTCATGAAATAAATACTTGTTTTGCAGTAATGGAGAACAGGTTGAGGTTTTGGAGATGCTCTATCTTCTGAATCTCTGCTTTCCTACTGTCTTCTTCTTCATGCACGCAAGGCTCCTTCCATGGCAAGCTGTATGTTGGTGGATCACCGTTGTCAATGGCTACCATCCGTCTTCTCAGTGAAAATGGTCCAAATGTGCTGTCACCGCATGGCTAATCATCGGTCGGTTCTCACTTATGTTGGAATAGGATCCATTGATCCTTTTGCGTCTGTCACTACGCCCAACACTCATGAGTTTGAAGCTCGTCATAGTCATCCCTTCCCAGATCCTACTCGGAATACCACAGACAAGGTTTAGACTTTCCGGATCTTAGGAATGGCTGCCAAGAATTCTAGCCTATACCACGAAGGTCCTAATCTTAGATTAGAAACCCAAGAGATATGCACTCAAGCTATTGCAGATAGAATAGAGGTGGTTGTCAGGCACGCGTTCATAGGTGAGAATAATGATGAGTGTCACGGATCATCACATTCATCAAGTTGAAGTGCGAGTGAATATCTTAGAATAGAAACAAGCGTTATAGAATGGAAAACAGTAATAATTGCATTAATTTATCGAGACACAGTAGAGCTCCTCACCCCTAACCATGGAGTTTAGAGACTCATGCCATCAAAGATACAATATGAAACGTGTAAAGTGTCATGAGGTCTGTAAATACAATAGCAAAAGGTCCTATTTATAGAAAACTAGTAGCCTAGGGTTTACAGAAATGAGTAAATGATGCAGAATCCACTTCCGGGCCCACTTGGTGTGTGCTTGGGCTGAGCATTGAAGTTTTCAAATGTAGAGACTTTTCTTCGAGTTAAACGCCAGCTTTTGTGCCAGTTCAGGTCCCTCAATTTCAGCCAGAAAATACCTGAAATCACAAAAAACACACAAACTCATAGTAAAGTACAGAAATGTGATTTTTGAATAAAAACATAATAAAAACTAACTAAAATATACTAAAAACATACTAAAAATAATGCCAAAAAGCGTATAAATTATCCGCTCATCAGTTACCTCGACCTTTTTGAATATTTCTACCATTTTGGGATCAAGTTTCATCTGCTTTTTGGGCTTCCTTGCAAGCTGTGGAAATGGGATAGGTAGGGCGCGATTTGTAGCTTCTGTATCCCTTGGTGCTTCATTCTGTGGTTGAACTTCTTCTTCTTCAACTATGTCTTGTACGTCCTCTTCCTCTTCAGCATCTTCCATTTCCACCACATCCTCTGCTGGCATGTGTTCTGGTGGGCTTGGCTCCTCATGGTTCCTCTCCTGTAATGTGGTTCCGAACTTCAAAGTGATGGCATTGATGCCACCTTTGGGATTAGGTAGTGGTTGAGAAGGTATTCCACTGGAGCTTGAAGGTTGATGTGTGGAATTAAGTGATGAATCCATCCGGGAGACGAGAGATTGTAAAGTGGCAGTCAAGCCATTCAGACTAGAGTTCAGCTGTGCCTACATGTCATGTTGTCCTTGTGCAAGAGAATGGAGCATCTCGTCATTTGATGAGGAATTAGAATAAGTGATCTGAGGAACTTATTGTTGGTTGTGCTGGGTTCCTTGTGATTGTCTTAGGTGAGGTGCTCTGTAAGGTTGGTTCTGATTCTGCTGTCTGTTGTTGTTATTGTTATTCCACCTTTGGTTTCCATTATTGTCTCTGCCTCCTCTGTTATAGTTGTCCCTCTAGCCAGGGTTAGAAGTATCTTTCCAGCCTTGATTGGAGTTGTCCTGCCATCCATGGTTATAGTTGCCACCTTGGTTGTGGTTGCCAACTTGGTTGTAGTTGCCACCTTGTTGATTGTATCTTTGATTCGGGCGGTCATAGAAGTTGTGAGTGGCTGCCACAGTGTTGTCTTCCTGTTGGAGCTGCGGATATTCATCAGTATAATGACTATAATCAGCACAGATCCCGCATACTCTTTGTGGGACCAACTGTTGGCTTTGCTGTGGTGGGAGAGGCTGAGCTTGTTGTGCTTGTTGTTGATTCAACTGCATTTGTTTCAGTAGGTTGGTCATTTCACATATACTCTGTGTGAGAGCAGTAGTTTCAATGCTAGAAGAAACTTCGGCAACAGCCTTGGGATAGTTGCGCCTCTGTCTGTGATTCCTAGTGGACTCAGCTAAGTCGCTGATCAGCTGTCATGCTTCATCAGCGGTTTTGTACTTTTCAAAGAACCATTACTAGCACCTTCCATTGTAGTCTTATCCTGGGGGTTCATGCCTTGAGTGATGTAGCTGATCAATTCTAGTCTATCAATCATGTGATGGGGACATGCGTCCAGGAGATTGTTGAAGTGCTCCCAATATTCGTAGAGAGTCTCGGATTTGCCTTGAATAATCATTGAAATCTCTTTCCTCAATCTATCGGTAACTTCAGCTGGAAAGTATTTTTCCAAAAATTCTCTTCTAAGCATATCCCAGTTAGTAACAGTCGCTTCTGGTTGAGTATAGTACCATTCTCTTGCCTTTCCCTCAAGAGAAAATGGGAAGGTAGTTAACAGAATAGAAGTTTCATCTGCACCATGACGCCTAACAGTAGAACAGGCTGTCTGGAAATCCCTAAGGTGCTTGATGGGCTCTTGAGCAGGTAAGCCATGAAACTTCGGCATCAAGTTGATTAGTGTAGTCTTTAGTTCAAAATCTGCAGCCAGAGTTGGATGATGCACTTGATATGGTTGCAGTGTAAAATCTGGGGCTCCTGCCTCCTGGAGAGTAATCCTCCTAGGTGCTGCCATGTTACCTGCACGTGAATCAATTGACTCAGTAGTAAATGAGCTTGTCTCGCTCTCAGATGGCGGTTCAGATTCGCCCTCAGATGAGATTGGTGAATCGATAATAATCACTTCACCACCCTCAGAGGCTAACCGACGTTGAGTTCGTCTAATATGTGAAAGAGTTCTTTCAATTTCAGGATCAAATGGGACTAAACTCGGATCAGGCAATGAACGCGTCATTCAATGAGAAAGACATGAAGCTCATGGTAACAGAGATAAAAATAAAATATGCAAATAAAAATAGAAATATGTACACTAATTAATAATCTAGCACACTATTGCAACTCCCTGGCAATGGCGCTAAATATAGATGCGTGGCAGAAGTTAACCAATGAAGAGATTTCAAATAAGAGAATAGCATTGCACGTATAGCTCTTAACCAGCTAAGATCCGTCTGATGAGCAGATAATTTATACGCTTTTTTGCATTGTTTTTAGTATGTTTTTAGTATATTTTAGTTAGTTTTTATTATGTTTTTATTAGTTTTTAAATAAAAATCATATTTCTGGACTTTACTATGTGTTTGTGTATTTTTCTGTGATTTCAGGTATTTTCTGGCTGAAATTGAGGGACCTGAGCAAAATCTGATTCAGAGGCTGAAAAAGGACTGCAGATGCTGTTGGATTCTGACCTCCCTGCACTCGAAGTAGATTTTCTGGAGCTACAGAAGCCCAATTCGTGCGCTTTCAATTGCGTTGGAAAGTCGACATCCTGGGCTTTCCAGCAATATATAATAGTTCATACTTTGCCCAAGATTTTATGGCCCAAACCGGCGTTCCAAGTCAGCTTAAGAATTCTGGCGTCAAAACGCCAGAACTGGCACAAAAGCTGAAGTTAAACGCCCAAATTGGCACAAAAGCTGGCGTTTAACTCCAAGAAAAGTCTCTACACATGGAAGCTTCAATGCTCAGTCCAAGCACACACCAAGTGGGCCTGGAAGAAGATTTCTGCATTAATTACTTATTTCTGTAAACCCTAGGCTACTAGTTCTCTATAAATAGGACCTTTTACTATTGTATTTTCATCTTTGATAAGTCTTATGCTATCTTAGATGCTTTTGGAGGCTGGCCTCACGGCCATGCCTAGACCTTGTTCTTATGTATTTTCAACGGTGGAGTTTCTACACACCATAGATTAAGGTGTGGAGCTCTGCTGTTCTTCATGAATTAATGCAAAGTACTGTTGTTTTTCTATTCAACTCAAGTCTATTTCTTCTCCAAGATATTCATTCCCACCCAAGAACATGATGAATGTAATGATTATGTGACACTCATCACCATTCTCACCTATGAACGCGTGTCTGACAACCACTTCCGTTCTACATGCAAACAAGCTTGAATGTGTATCTCTTGGGTTTCTAATCTAAGATTAGAACCTTCGTGGTATAGGCTAGAGAGAACCGACAGATGATTAGCCGTACGGTGACAGCGTGCGTAGAACATTTTCACTGAGAGAACGGGAAGTAGTCATTGACAACGGTGATGCCCAACATAAAGCTTGCCATGGAAAGGAGTATGAATGATTGGAAGAAGGCAATAGGAAAGCAGAGGTTCAGGAGGAACAAAGCATCTTCATAAGCTTATCTGAAATTCCTACCAAAGAATTACATAAGTATCTCTATCTCTATCTTTATTTTATGTTTTATTTATCTTTAATTATCAATCCTCCATAACCATTTGAATCTGCCTGACTGAGATTTACATGACCATAGCTTGCTTCAAGCCGACAGTCTCCGTGGGATCGACCCTTACTCACGTAAGGTATTACTTGGATGACCCAGTGCACTTGCTGGTTAGTTGTGCGGAATTGTGACAAAGTGTGATTCACGTTTGAGAGCTCCAAGTCTTTGGCGCCATTGTTGATGATCACAATTTCGTGCACCAAGTTTTTGGCGCCATTGCCGGGGATTGTTCGAGTTTGGACAACTGACGGTTCATCTTGTTGCTTAGATTAGGTACTTTTCTTTTTATTTTTCAGAATTTTTAAGAATGAATTCTAGAGTTTCAAGGTGATGTTCTTATCATCACAAAAGCTGATTGATTCTCATCAATTTAGCTGCTGAAGCTTGGCTAACCATGTCTAATCTTTTTAGACTGAAGCTTTAGACTAACATTGCATGATTCCTGGAATTCTTATTAAAAGTTTTGAATCTCTTTATTCTCTTTTCCATATAATTTTCGAAAAATGACAAAAAATTTATAAAATCATAAAATCAAAAATATTTTTATGTCTTTTGTTTGAGTCTAGTGTCTAATTTTTAAGTTTGGTGTCAATTACATGTTTCTATTCTTCTTGCATTTTTCAAATACATGCATTATGTTCGTCATTGATCTTCAAGATGTTCTTGATGATTTCCTTGCTCTAATCTTTAAATTCTCTTGTTTTGTGTGTTTAGTTGTTTCTCACATGCATTTTTCAAATTGTTATAGTCCTTAGTATACAAACTTTTAAGTTTGGTGCCTTGCATGCATTATGTATTTGATCTTAGTTTTCCGTGTTTAATTGCATTTTGATTGTTCCTCATCATTAAAAATCCAAAAATTTTTCAAAATTATGTCTTTTCAAGTCAATAATACAGAAAATTGAAGATTCAGAACATGCAACAGAGGAATTACACAGAAAAAGATGGGCGTTCAAAACGCCCGGTGAAGAAGAAAAACTGGTGTTTAAACGCCAGCCAGGATACCTGGCTGGGCGTTAAACGCCCAAAAAGGTAGGATTTTAGGCGTTAAACGCCAGAATGGATGACATTCTGGGTGTTTAACGCCAGGATGACATAAGAGGGAAGATTTTGTTTTTAATTCAAATTTTTTTCAAATTTTCATAATTTTTCAAAATCAAATCTTTTTCAAATCATATCTTTTCAAAATCAATTTCTTTTCAATTTTTTTATTTATTACTATTTTCGAAAATCCTTGCTACAATTAGTGATTTAATTCAAAATTTTCAAGTTGTTACTTGCCTATTAAGAAAGGATCAAATTTTAAATTCTAGAATCATATCTTCTAATTTCTTGTTAGTCAAGTAATCAGCTTTAATTTTAAAACTTTCCTTTTTTTTCTATTTTGATTTTCAATCATATCTTCTCAATCATATCTTTTCAATCACATCTTTTTCAAAATTAAGTCTCAATCATATCTTTTTTATTTCTAATTTTGAAATCTTTCAAAAATCACTTAATTTCTTTCCCAATCTTAGTTTTGGAAAATCATCAATCAAATTTTCAAATTTCTTTTAATTTTTTTTTCAAAATATTTTTAATTTATTTTCAAAAATTCTTCCCCTCTTTTCACACTCTTCTATTTAAGGACTAGCACCCCTCCTCAATGAGCAATTCGAACTCTATCTCCCTTGATAAGTTCGAATTCTCTCTTCTCTACCTCCTCCTTCTATTTCCTCTGACACCTCAAGGAATCTCTATACTGTATCATAGAGGATTCCATATTTTTTTCTTCTCTCTTTTCATATGAGCAGGAGCAAGGACAAGGGCATTCTTGTTGAAGCTGATCCTGACCCTGAAAGGACCTTGAAGAGAAAGCTAAGGGAAGCTAAAGTACAACTCTCTATAGAGGACCTAACAGAGCTTTTCAAATAAGAAGAAGACATGGCAGCCAAAAACAACAACAATGCCAACAACGCAAGGAAGGTGCTTGGTGACTTTACTGCACCTACTCTTGACTTCTATGGGAGAAGCATCTCAATCCCTGTCATTGGAGCAAACAACTTTGAGCTTAAGCCTCAATTAGTTTCTCTGATGCAACAGAATTGCAAGTTTCATGGACTTCCATTGGAAGATCCTCATCAGTTCTTAGCTGAATTCTTGCAAATCTGTGACACTGTCAAGACCAATGGGGTTGATCCCTCTCTTCATCTGAAGAAGACGCCTGCAGAAGCTCAGGAACTCATTGAGATGGTTGTAAATAACCAATTCATGTACACTTCTGAAAGGAACCATGTGAATAATGGGATAAATCAGAAGAAAGGAGTTCTTGATATTGATACTCTAAATGCCATACTGGCTCAGAATAAAATATAGACTCAGCAAGTCAATATGATTTTTTAAAGTCTGTCTGGAATGCAAGTTGCACCAGGCAGTACTAAGGAAGCTTCCCCTGAAGAAGAAGCTTATGATCCTGAGAACCCAGCAATGGAAGAGGTGAATTACATGGGAGATTCCTATGGAAACACCTATAATCCTTCATGGAGAAATCATCCAAATCTCTCATGGAAGGACCAACAGAGGCCTCAACAAGGCTTCAATAACAATAATGGTGGAAGAAACAGATTTAGCAACAGCAAGCCTTTTCCATCATCTTCTCAGCAACAGACAGAGGATTCTAAGCAGAGCCACTCTGACTTAGCAACTATAGTCTCTGATCTAATTAAAACCACTCAAAGTTTTATGACTGAAACAAGGTCCTCCATTAGAAATTTGGAGGCACAAGTGGGTAAGCTGAGTAAGAAAGTTACTGAACTCCCTCCTAGTACTCTCCCAAGCAATACAGAAGAGAATCCAAAGAGAGAGTGCAAGGCCATAAACACGTCTCACATGGCCGAACCTGGAGAGGAGGAAGAGGCAGTGATCTCCACTAAGGAAGACCTCAATGGACGTTCACCGGCTTCCATGGAATTCTCTGATGAGAAACCATGGGAATCTGAGGCTCACACAGAGACCATAGAGATTCCATTGAATTTACTCCTGCCATTCATGAGCTCTGATGAGTATTCTTCCTCTGAAGAGGATGAAGATGTTACTGAAGAGCAAGTTGCTAAGTACCTTGGAGCAACCATGAAGTTAAATGCCAAGTTATTTGTTAATGAGACTTGGGAGAATGAACCTCCATTGCTCACTAAAGAACTGGATGACTTGACTAGGCAGAAATTACCTCTGAAAAGACAAGATCCTGGAAAGTTCTTAATACCTTGTACCACAGGCACCATGACTTTTGAGAAGGCTCTGTGTGACCTAGGGTCAAGCATAAACCTCATGCCTCTCTCTGTAATGGAGAAGCTAGGGATCATTGAGGTACAAGCTGCAAGAATCTCACTGGAGATGGCAGACAATTCAAAGAAACAGGCTTATAGACTTGTAGAGGATGTCTTGGTAAAGGTTGAAGGCCACTACATCCCTGTTGATTTCATAATCCTAGAGACTGGGAAGTGTATGGATGAATCCATCATCCTTGGCAGACCCTTCCTAGCCACATTCAAACTCTAAAGTTTGGTGTTGAGAGGTTCCAACATTACTCTAAACATCTGTGAGGCTCCATGAGAGCCCACTGTCAAGCTATTGACATTAAAGAAGCGCTTGTTGGGAGGCAACCCAATCTTTAATTATCTATGTTAAATTTCTATTTTCTTTTGTTATTTTATGTTTTCTGTAGGTTGATAATCATGTGAAGTCACAAAAAAACAATTGAAAAAGCAAAAACAGAAGGAAAAACAGTATTAAAAATAGAACACCCTGGAGGAGAAACTTACTGGCATTTAAACGACAGTAAGGGTAGCAGAATGGGCGTTAAACGCCCAGTCTGGCACCATTTTGCCTCTTCAATAGTTTTGGCATCTCACTTTATCCATTGAAGTTCAGAATGATTGGTATCTATAGGAACTTAGAATTCAGATAGTATTATTGATTCTCCTAGTTCAGTGTGTTGATTCTTGAACACAGCTACTTTATGAGTCTTGGCCGTGGCCCTAAGCACTTTGTTTTCCAGTATTACCACCGGATACATAAATGCCACAGACACATAACTGGGTGAACCTTTTCAGATTGTGACTCAGCTTTGCTAAAGTCCCCAATTAGAGGTGTCCAGGGTTCTTAAGCACACTCTTTTTTTTTTTTTTGCTTTGGACCTTGACGTTAACCGCTCAGTCTCAAGTTTTCACTTGACACCTTCACGCCACAAGCACATGATTAGGGACAGCTTGGTTTAGCCACTTAGGCCAGGATTTTATTCCTTTAGGCCCTCCTATCCACTGATGCTCAAAGCCTTGGATCCTTTTTATTACCCTTGCCTTTTGGTTTTAAGGGCTATTGGCTTTTTTTTGCTTGCTTTTTCTTTTTTTCTTTCTTTCTTTTTTTTTTGCCATTTTTTTCTGCAAGCTTTGTTCTTCACTGCTTTTTCTTGCTTCAAGAATCAATTTTATGATTTTTCAGATTATCAAATAACATTTTTCCTTTTCATCATTCTTTCAAGAGCCAACATATCTAACATTCATAAAATTCAATATCAAAAACATGCATTATTCAGGAATTCATTCAGAAGACAAAAGCATTGCCACCACATATAAATAATTAGAATTTTCCTTATTAAAAACTCAAAAAAAAAAATATTGCCTCCTTATTCTAAAAATCTGCTATTTTATTCATGTTTGATGATGATGAGAAAAATAAATTATAGCTTAATTGGAGATAAAATTAAAATAGAGATACTAATTACTACTACTCATATATGACTTCTAAGGTAAATTTCTAATAAGAATAATTATCACAGACTTAAGGCTAAGATTAGAACTCAACAACCTTGAATTTGGGAGGTGGATGCCTCTTTAGTCTGTGGAGTGCTTGGCCCTTCAAAAGATAGCTTCTGGCGCTTCAGTTCCTTCAGTTCACGCCCTTGCTCTTCTTATTCTCTAAGCAGTTTACAGAGCATGCTGTTTTGATTTTGCTGTTCTTCTTTTAGTTGATCCACAGCTTCTTGCAACTTGGTGACAGATGCTTCTAGGCGCTCCCAGTATTCAATTTGAGGGATTTCCGGGAGGAACTCCTGTGCTCTCCTCTTGATGGGGTCGTCATGCACTTGTTGTCCTTCTATAGACTTTTTGGTGATTGGTTGCTCAACTGAGATATACTCATCTACTCCCATTTTTACCCCAGCATCTTTACATAACAGAGAGACCAAGCTTGGATAAGCCAATCTGGAATCTTTGGAATTTTGGTTTGCAATTTTGTAAAGCTCACAAGCAATCAGCTAATGAACTTCCACTTCTTTTTTCAGCCTAATGCAATGAATCATCACTGTTCTTCTGATGGTGACCTTAGAGCGGTTGCTAGTGGGCAGTATAGAGCGCCCAATGAAGTCCAGCCAGCCTCTGGCGACTGGTTTGAGATCTCCTCTTTTGAGTTGGTTTAGGGCACCCTTTGTGTTGGTTGTACATTTGGCTCCAGGGAGGCATATGTCCTCTAGAATTTTGTCCAAGCTCAGGTTTGATCTCATCATTCTCCTATTAAAGGAGTCTGGGTCATCTTGCAGTTGAGGCAGCTTGAAGATCTCCCTTATTTTATCAGGGTGGGTGTGAACAATCTTCCCTCTAACCAGAGTTCTATAGTCATAGAATGCGGTTCCAGCTATTCTCTGCCTGTCCGTCTGCCACAGATTTGGGTAGAATTCCTGAACCATGTTTCTTCCCACCTTTGTTTCAGGATTAGCTACGACTTCCCAGCTCCTGTTTCGAATTTGCTCTTGGATCTCCGGATATTCGTCTTCTTTCAGATCGAATTTAACTTTCGGGATCACTGACCTTAGACCCATTATTTTGTAGTAATGGTCTGAATGTTCTTTGGTTAAGAACTTCCCTTGATTCCAAAGTGGTTTTGGAATATTTTCTTTCTTGCCTCTTGAGTTGGTTTGTTTTCCCTTAGGGGCCATGATCTTAGTGGGTATTGGCTTAGTGATCACGGATAAAAGATATTGATGAGTTAAAAAAATTTGAGAAGGAAAAGAGATAGATTTGTTTTGAAAAAGATTTGAAAAGAGGTTGAAGAGGATTTTTAAAAAAAAGTTTATGTTTAGAATTAAGATACATTTGATATCTTTGAAAAAGGATTTGAAAAATTAGGATTTGTAATATGTTTATGCAAGAAATCATGAATTGAAACATGAAAAATGGAAAAAATTTGAAGAGAAAACGAAATTACCTACTCCCCACAATCCTGGCGTTAAGCGCCCAACTGCTGCATGTTTTGGGCGTTTAACGCCCAATTGGTGCTTGGTCTAGGCGTTTAACGTCCAGCTGTTGCTTCTAGCTGACGTTAAACGCCAAAAACTCCTTTGTCACTGGGCATTTTTCTGAACGCCTAGGATGCTGTAAATCTGGCGTTAAACGCCCAGAAGCTGCTTCTTTCTGGCATTTAACGCCCAGATGGCTGTCTCTACTGGCGTTAAATGCCCAATAGATGCTCCTTTTGGGCGTTTAACGCCCAAAACAGCTCTTACTGGCTTTTTCGCACCAGTGAGCTTCTTTTTGCTGTTTTGTATTCTGAATCCTTCTGCAACCCTGTGAACTTATGCACTTGATTCTTTACCTTGAAGATTATTTATATTAAACCTGTATAATAAAATAAAAAATAAATAAGAAAAAGTTTTGCTAGTGGCTGGGTTGCCTTCCAGCAAGCGCTTCTTTATTGTCTTTAGCTGGACCTTACTGAGCTTTTAATCTAACCTCAGCCTTGAGCACTCTTGCTCAACATTGCCTTCAAGATAATGCTTAATTCGCTGTCCATTAACAATGAATTTCTTATTAGAATCAATGTCTTGAAGCTCTACATAGCCATATGGTGACACACTTGTAATCACATATGGCCCCCTCCACCGAGATTACAGTTTCTTGGGGAATAGCCTGAGCCTAGAGTTAAATAGTAGAACCTTCTGTCCTGGTTCAAAGACTCTAGATGATAGCTTTCTGTCATGCCACCTTTTTGCTTTCTCTTTGTAAAGCTTGGCATTTTCGAAAGCAGTGAGTCTGAATTCCTCTAACTCATTTAGCTGGAGCAATCTTTTTTCTCTGGCTAAATTGGCATCAAAGTTTAGGAATCTGATTGCCCAGTAGGCCTTATGTTCCAGTTTCACGTGCAGATGACAGGCCTTACCATACACAAGCTGGTATGGAGAGGTCCCTATAGGAGTCTTGAATGCTGTTCTGTAAGCCCACAGAGCATCATCCAAGCTTCTCGCCCAATCCTTTCTACGGGTACTTACAGTCCGTTCCAGGATTCTTTTTAGTTCTCTATTAGAGACTTCAGCTTGCCTATTTGTCTGTGGATGATATAGAGTTGCCACCTTGTGGCTAATTGCATACCAGACCATAGCAGAGTAAAGCTGTTTATTGCAGAAGTGAGTGCCTTCATCACTAATTAGTGCTCTAGGGACACCAAACCTGCTGAAGATATGTTTCTGGAGGAACTTCAGCACTGTCTTAGTATCATTAGTGGGTGTGGCAATGGCCTCTACCCATTTGGATACATAGTCGACTGCAACCAGAATATAAGTGTTTGAGTATGATGGTGGGAAAGGCCCCATGAAGTCAATGCCCCATACATCAAACAACTCAATCTCCAAGATTCCTTGTTGAGGCATGGCATAACCATGAGGCAGATTACCAGCTCTCTGGCAACTGTCACTGTTACGTACAAACTCTCGGGAATCTTTATAGAGGGTAGGCCAGTAGAAGCCACAGTGAAGGACCTTGGTGGCTATTCGCTCACCTCCGAAATGGCCTCCATATTGTGACCCATGGTAATAGCATAAGATCTTCTGTGCTTCTTCTCTTGGCACACACCTTTGGATTATTCTGTCTGCACATCTCTTAAAGAGATAGGGTTCATCCCATTAAGTAGTACTTTGCATCAGTGATTAATTTTTTCTTTTGTTGCCTGCTGTACTCCTTGGGTATGAACCTTGCAGCTTTATAGTTTGCAATATCTGCAAACCATGGCGTTTTCTGAATGGCGAACAAATGCTCATTAGGAAAGGTTTCAGAGATCTCAATAGAGGGAAAGGACACCCCTTCTACTGGCTCTATCCGAGACAGATGGTCTGCCACTTGGTTTTCTGTCCCTTTTCTGTCTCTTATTTCTATATCAAACTCTTGCAGAAGCAATACCCATCTTATGAGCCTGGGTTTTGAATCCTACTTTGTAAGTAGATATTTAAGAGCAGCATGGTCAGTATACACAATCACTTTTGATCCTACTAAGTATGATCTAAACTTGTCAATGGAATAAACCACTGCAAGCAATTCTTTTTCTGTGGTTGTGTAATTTTTCTGGGCATCATTTAAAACACGGCTAGCATAATAAATGACATGCAGAAGCTTGTCATGCCTCTGCCCCAATACTGCACCAATAGCATGGTCACTGGCATCACACATTAGTTCGAATGGTAATGTCCAGTCTAGTATAGAAATAACTGATGCTGTGACCAGCTTAGCTTTCAGAGTTTCAAACGCCTGCAGACACTCTGTGTTAAACACAAATGGCGTGTCAGCAGCTAGCAGGTTGCTTAGAGATTTTGCAATTTTTGAAAAATCCTTTATAAACCTCCGATAGAATCCTGCATGCCCCAGAAAGCTTCTGATTGCCTTAACATTGGCAGGTGGTGGTAATTTTTCAATTACCCCTACCTTAGCTTGATCCACCTCTAATCCTTTGTTCAAAATCTTATGCCCAAGGACAATCCCTTCAGTCACCATAAAGTGACATTTTTCCCAGTTTAAAACTAGGTTAGTCTCTTGGCATCTTTTCAGAACCAGTGTCAGGTGATCAAGACAGGAGCTGAATGAGTCTCCATATACTGAGAAGTCATCCATGAAGACTTCCAGAAATTTTTCCACCATATCAGAGAAAATAGAGAGCATGCATCTCTAAAAGGTTGCAGGTGCATTACACAGCCCAAATGGCATCCTTCTGTAGGCAAATACTCCAGATAGACATGTAAATGCTGTTTTCTCTTGATCCTGGGGATCTACTGCAATTTGGTTGTAGCCTGAATAGCCATCCAAAAAGTAGTAATAATCATGACCTGCTAGTCTTTCTAGCATCTGGTCTATGAATGATAAAGGAAAATGATCCTTTCTGGTGGCTGTATTGAGCCTTCTGTAGTCAATACACATGCACCACCCTGTAACTGTTCTTGTAGGAACCAGTTCATTTTTTTCATTATGAACCACTGTCATGCCTCCCTTTTTGGGGACAACTTGGACAGGGCTCACCCAGGGGCTATCAGAAATAGGATAAATAATCCCAGCCTCCAGTAACTTAGTGACCTCTTTCTGCACCACTTTCTTCATGGCTGGATTTAGCCGCCTCTGTGGTTGAACCACTGGCTTAGCATCATCCTCCAATAGGATCTTGTGCATGCATCTAGCTGGGCTTATGCCCTTAAGGTCACTTATGGACCACCCAAGAGCTGTCTTGTGTGTCCTTAGCACTTGAATTAGTGCTTCCTCTTCCTGTGGATTTAAAGCAGAGCTTATGATCACTGGAAAAGTGTTACCTTCTCCTAGAAATGCATATTTCAGGGATAATGGTAATGGTTTGAGCTTGGGTTTAGGAGGTTTTTCCTCTTCCTGAGGAAGTTTCAGAGGCTTTTTCAATTCCTCTGAATCCTCCAGATCAGGCTGAACATCTTTAAAGATGTCTTCCAGCTCTGATTCGAGACTCTCAGCCATGCTGATCTCCTCTACTAAAGAGTCAATAAGATCAACTTTCATGCAGTCTTTTGGTGTGTCTGGATGCTGCATGGCTTTGACAGCATTCAACTTGAACTCATCCTCATTGACTCTCAGGGTTACTTCCCCCTTTTGGACATCAATGAGAGTTCGTCCCATTGCTAGGAAAGGTCTTCCTAGAATGAGAGTAGCACTCTTGTGCTCCTCCATTTCCAGCACTACAAAGTCAGTGGGAAAGGCGAATGGCCAAACCCTGACAATCATGTCTTCAATCACGCCTGATGGGTATTTAATGGAGCCATCAGCAAGTTGGAGACATATCCAAGTTGGTTTGACTTCTTCAGTTAAACCAAGCTTTCTGATAGTGGATGCAGGTATTAGGTTGATGCTTGCCCCAATATCACATAAAGCTGTCTTGGTGCAATCACCCTCTAATATACATGGTATCATAAAGCTCCCAGGATCTTTAAGCTTTTCTGGGAAGCTTTTCAGAATGACTGCACTACATTCCTCAGTGAGGAGAACTCTTTCAGTTTCTCTCCAATCCTTCTTATGACTCAAGATCTCTTTCATGAACTTGGCATAAGATGGTATTTGCTCAAGTGCCTCTGCAAACGGAATCTTTATTTCAAGAGTCCTGAGATAGTCTGCAAAGCGAGCAAATTGCCTATCCTGCTCCTCCTGGCAGAGTTTTTGAGGATAAGGCATTTTGGCTTTGTATTCTTCAACCTTGGTTGCTGCAGGTTTATTTCCCACAGAGGTGGTTAGAGAAGCCTTTTTAGAGGGGTTGTTATCAGCACTTGTGTGTGTCTGATCCCTCACTAGCGTTTCAATGCCAGGGGTGGAAGCTGGATTGGCGTTGGACGCCAATTCCTTACCTGTTTCTGGCGTTTGAACGCCAGAACTAAGCTTCCCTTGGGCGTTTAACGCCAACTCTTTGCCTGTTTGTGGCATTTGAACGCCAGAACTGAGCATGGGTTGGGCATTCAGCGCCAGCTCTCTACCCTTTTCTGGTGTTTGAGCGCCAGAATCATTCCTCTCTGGGCTCTTACTGTCATCAAAGGGATTTTGGGTAGCAGTTTGTTCATTTCTTGGCTTCCTGCTGCTTTGAAGTGAGGTATTTAATGTTTTCTCACTTCTTAATTGAACTACTTGGCACTCTTCTGTTATTTATTTTAATAACTGATGTTCTGTTTGCTTTAACTATACTTCCATATTCATGTTAGCCATTCTTGTGTCTTGTAGTATCTCCTTGAATTCGGCCAGCTGTTTTGTTAGAAAATCTAATTGCTGATTGAATTCAGTAATTTGTTCTGCAGGACTGAGTTCAGCAGTTATTGTTTTAGCCTCTTCTTTCATGGAAGATTCACTACTTAGGTACAGATGCTGATTTCTGGCAACTATATCAATGAGCTCTTGAGCTTCTTCAATTGTCTTTCTCATGTGTATAGATCCACCAGCTGAGTGGTCTAGAGAAATTTGAGCTTTCTTTGTAAGCCCATAATAGAAGATGTTTAACTGCACCCACTCTGAAACCATTTCAGAGGGGCATTTTCTTAGCATCTCTCTGTATCTCTCCCAGGCAACATAAAAAGATTCATTATCTCCTTGTTTAAAGGCTTGGATGTTCAGCCTTAGCTGTGTCATCCGTTTTGGAGGGAAATATTGATTCAAGAATTTTTCTGACAGTTGTTTCCATGTCCTTATGCTAGCCTTAGGTTGGTTATTTAACCACCTCTTAGCTTGGTCTTTTACAACAAATGGAAACAGTAATAGTCTGTAGACATCCTGATCTACTTCCTTATCATGTACTGTGTCAGCAATTTCTAAAAACTGTGCCGGAAACTCTGTAGGTTCTTCTTGTGGAAGACCGGAATACTGGCAACTTTGCTGCACCATGATAATGAGCTGAGGATTCAACTCAAAGTTACTGACTCCGATGGAGGGTATACATATACTACTCCCATATGAAGCAGTAGTGGGGTTAGCATATGACCCCAGAGTCCTTCTGGACTGTTCATTTCCACTTAGGTCCATGATAGAGAAAGGGAGATGATGTGGATTTATATTATTTATTTTATTATATTAAAAAAAATTTCAAAATAATAAAATAAAATAAAATAAAAACTACAATAAAAATAAAAAAATTGAAAATATTTTATGAGGATTTTCGAAAAAAAATGAGGAGAGAGACAATGGTTAGGATATTTTCGAAAAAGATATGATTTTTTTAAAGACATGACAAATAAGATATGATAAGATAAAATTTTGAAATTGAAATCTGAATTTTTATGAAAAAATTTGAAATATTTGCTTAAAAATAGTTAGAAAAGATATTTTTTTGATTTTTGAATTTTATGATGAAAGAAAAAAACACACAAAAGACACACAACTTAAAATTTTTAGATCTAATGCTCCTTATTTTCGAAAATTGTGGAGGAAAAACACCAAGGAACACCAAAATTAAAAATTTTAAGATCAAAACACAAGGAAGACTCAAGAACACTTTGAAGACTCACAAGAACAACAAGAACATGAAGATAGAACACCAAACTTTAAAATTTTTAGAAAACCAAAATAAATTTTTCAAAAACTAAAGAAAAGTTAACAGGAGAACACCAAACTTAAAGTTTGGTGCATGATTTATTCAAAGAAAAATTATTTTTGAAAATTTTTAAAAAGAAGATAGCCAATTACCAAGAACATAAGCACAACGCTCTAGCCAATTGAGCTATAAATTTAACGTGTTTTAATAAGGTATTTAATAAATAATTTTTTTTGAAAACTGATATTTTGAAAAAGCACAAGAAAAACAAGAAAATACACAGAACAGGAAAAAGTAAAGATCAAACAAGAAAAATAGCAAGAACAACTTGAAGATTAAGAAAAACAATGAACACAAATTTGAAAATTTAAAAGAAAATAAAAACATGCAATTGACACCAAACATAAAATAAGAAACTAAACTCAAATAGAAAAACTCAATTATTAGTTTATAAAAATTTTTGAAAAATTTAAAAAGAGAAAATAAGGATTAAAAAGAAAATTTCAACCAAAAACAATAATATAAGACTCTAAACCAAAAAGAAAAATTTTTCCTAATCTAAGCAACAAAATAAACCGTCAGTTGTCCAAACTCGAACAATCCTCGGCAACGGCTCCAAAAACTTGGTGCACGAATTGTAATTCACACTTTTCACAACTCGTACCACTAACCAGCAAGTGCACTGGGTCGTCCAAGTAATACCTTACGTGAGTAAGGGTCGAATCCCACGGAGATTGTTGGCTTGAAGCAATCTATGGTTATCTTGTAATTCTTAGTCAGGATATCAATTATAATTATCAGTTTGGATTGCGAAAAATAAAGGAGCATGAATTAAATACTTGTTATGCAGTAATGGAGAATATGTTGGAGTTTTAGAGATGCTTTGTCTTCTGAATCTCTGCTTTCCCCCTGTCTTCTTCTTCACGCACACAAGGTTCCTTGATAAACCCATATTTCATGAGTTATTTTGTGCTTAGTTTGAGTGATTTATTCAATCCTTCACCCGCTTATTCATATTAATTGCATGGTTTTACTTTCCCTTCCTTATTATGTGATGTATGTGAAAAACATGTTTCCTAAGCTTTAAAATTAATTATTTTAATTACCTTTATTTCCTTTCGATGCCGTGATTAGTGTGTTGAGTAGTTTCAGATCTTCTAAGGTAGGAATGATTTAAAGGATGGAAAGGAAACATACAAAAATGGAAGGAAAGCACAAAACGGAGCTTCTAAAGAAACTGGCATCCACGCGATCGCATGGACGAAGCGATCGCGTGCCAAGCGCGAATCAGCAGTGACGCGGCCGCATGACTGACGCGACCGCGCGCCTTAAGCAGAACGCACATGACGGGGTTGCATGACTGACGCGACCGCGTGGCAAGAAAAGCTCCGAATGACGCGACCGCATGACCCACGCAGACGCGTGACAGAGGCTAGAAGCGGATTCTAAAGCCTTTTTGGCCCAAATCCAAGTGCAGAACACATAGACTAGAGGCTATAAAATGGGGGAATGCATCCATTCAAAGGGAGCTCGCCAATTTTCACTTTCCATGATTTAGATTTAGTTTGAGAGAGGTTCTCTCCTCTCTCTCTTAGGATTAGGATTAGGATTTAGGACTCCTCTTAGTTTGTAAGAGTAACTTTCGATCCAGGTTTAGTATTTACTTTAATTTATGTTTCTATGCTACTTTTACTTTAATGCTTTTATTCGTATCTATAAATGTTGCCAACTTGACTTATGAACCCTTTCCATGTTATGATTTGAATTAATGATTATTTGAGGTATTTCAGTTATCGATTGCTTTCTCTTTAATTTGTGTTACCATTGCTTTCCATCTAAGGACATTTTTGTTCCAGCAATTTTACTTTTTCCCCTTTAGGTCTTGGTTAAGAAATCAGTAACTCAACATTATCAAACTCAACATAACTGATAATCGCTATCTTGCTAATTGAACTGAACTTCAATAATCCCAACTTATTCTTAGGAAATAAATAGGATTCGAAGGTCAAACTAATTAGTCCCTTGACTTTCCTTTACTTTAGTAAAGGTTAACTAAGTGGAATTTAGATTCAACTTTCATTATTGTTGAGAGAGATAATTAAGTTGGACTTCTAATTTCTCTTACCTTGCCAAAAGTTTCTTTACAGTATTTATTTATTTCAATTGCCATCTACTTTACTTGTCATTTAAATTACTTGCTTCTCACCTTCTAAACCCCGATTACAACTTTTATAGCCAATAATAAGAACATACTTCCTTGCAGTTCCTTGAGAAGACGACCCGAGGTTTAGATACTCGGTTAACAATTTTTAAGGGGTTTGTTACTTGTGACAACCAAAACGTTTGTACGAAGGGATTTCTGTCGGTTTAGAGACTATATCTACAACGCGACTGTTTTTATGAACTTCTTTACTGGCAAAAATCCTAACGTCAAAATGGCGCCGTTACCAGGAAACTGCTAACGTGTGCCTTATTATTGGTTATTGTAAATATTTTTCTTTTGCTTGTTTATTTATTTTTGTTTTTTTTCCTTTTTATCTTTATTTGCTACCATGAATTCTTACCCCTCTCGCTTTGAGTTTGGTTCTAATATTGTT
>NC_029788.2:56369013-56386997 GCF_000816755.2 Arachis ipaensis
TTCACCATTCGCCACCATATGATCCTTCCTTACCCCAGTACCAATCCAATCACTCCCAATCACCACCACTTTCCTATATATCATGCCCAAGTCCGGCAACCCGAGAAGCAGAGGTTCGCCTAAAGGAAACAGTGAATAAATTTCAAACAACCATTTGACAACTGGAGCAAGCAGTAATTCAATGGGTTTCTAGGCGCTCAAATATACAAGGATCAGCCACAGCCCCATGTGGACAATCTAATGAAGAGCGTAGCATGAAGGAAATATTAGAAACTCCAGTGGACAAGACAGAGCATGAATTCATACTAGAACAAGTAGAAGAAGCTGTCATTGTACAAGAAGAAGAGTTGGTTGAAGATCTAGGAGATGCTGAACCTCCATGGGAATCCAGAGCTGAGGAGAACTCCGTCAAGGAGGTTACAGTTGATGCTAAGGAGGATATTGGACAATCCCCAAGGCAAGTCGTTTATGAAGAACTAGACGGAATAACCCAGGACACAAATTCTCTTGATGATGATAGTCACAAGTCTGGCTCTCTTAGTAATGAACTTGCATCCGCAAGTGAATTCTCTGAGATTGAAGAATCTTCCCCAAATGAATACGAAGATGATGCAGAGGTAGATTTCTCTCAACCTCCAATCTACGACTCGAGTGATGAGGAAGACATAGAAGACTTTGACCAGGGTGATACTACATCGGAAGACTCTTGCAAGGAAGTGGAGAAATTCACAGAAGAACCCAAGGGAGAAGAACTTACAGAACCACCAGAAACACCTACCCCAAGGCCATTGCCACCCAATACAAGCTTCAAGTTACTTATTCACTTGAATATGGTTTGCTTGAAACAGATGGCCAGCTTAGAGCTCTTTGCAGCTTTAAGAGTAAGAGGGAAATGGCTCATACTCAGAGCTGGTGTACAAGGTTCAATAAGGTTCCACGCTTCAACTTGAAGTGCATGGATTGGTATCAAGCTCAATTGAATGGATCTCGGAAAACGTTTGATCACTACGGTGAGAATCTACTTTCTAAACCGCCCGGATGGAAAAATATGGATCAAAATAAAGGCGGATTTAGAACCAAGGTTTGGGATCCTGGAAAATATTCTGATATTCATCACCCCGGGAGCCTGAAAATCTGTTTGAAGCTGCTCAGAAGCTTCACATGCCTAGTTTGGGACCCCGGAGGCTGCTGGCATTCCAAACATTACTGGAGATTTCTGGATGAATTTAAACACAAGCCACCATAGCAGGAAGCTCTTCCAATGTCCAACTTAAGGACTTTAACTAAAAGTGCTAGGTGGGAGACAACTCACCATGGTATGATCGTTCCTTTTGCAATTTTAATTTTATTTAGTTTTGTTTATTTTTGAATTTTATTTTTATTTTATTGAACCTGGAATCATGCATAGAATTCACATTAAGCATTGCATCCTGCATTCAGTTCAACAAAAAAAAACGCAACACGACGCGACCGCATCAGCGACGCATTTGCGTCGCAAGGAGAGGGGAGAAAATAAAAACGAACAGAGAGTCACGCTGGAGCGTGGCTGGAGGCGTGCCCGTGGCACAAATCGTCCCACGTGACCGCGTCGCTGACGTGTCCGCGTCGAGTGGGAATACTGGCCTCCCACGCGACCGAGTGCCCACGCGGCCGCGTGACCAGGATTTCGACGTAATAATGGTGCACAGTCGAAAGTTGTGCTAGAGTGGTGCTGGACTGACGCTGGACGCGCAATTCATCTCACGCGACCGCGTGCCCCACGCAGCCGCGTCACATCCTACTAAGTGCCCACTCACGCGATCGCGTGCCCCACGCGATCGCGTCACCCAATATTTGGCAACTAATGATTTTGAACAGAGAGTTATGCGAGAGCGAGGCTGCCCTCGCGCCAGTAGCATAAAATGGGTCACGCGACCGCGTGACCGACGCGACCGTGTCAATCAGTTTAAGCGCAAGCCGCGCGACCACGTGCCCCACGCGACCGCGTCGCTTGCGCCGCACAGCTTATCCTAATTTGCCAAATATCTTATCTTTTCTCCCCCAATCCTAATTTTTCCTCCCTCCTTTCTTACCTACTTCTTCTTCCCTTCTTTCCCTTCTCATTCTTCTTATCTTTTATTTTTTTTACTTAATTTATTTGCATATTTCATTCATTGCATCTTAATTTTGTGTATATCTTTGTTTTCTTTTCTAAATTCATTATTTTTCCTTTGGTGTTAAAATTTTCTTATTTAACTGTTGCATCTTCTCTTGAATTATTTTGGGTGCTTCATGACTTATTTTATTCTGATTGGGTAATATTATTTAAATCAATGCTAATTTTTATATTACTGATATTCCTTTTGCATTGACATGAACTTACATTGTCTTTCATTACCCACTCTCTTCCCCATTGTTGCAAATTTTGCACCACTGGTATGCCATGGCTTCTATTATTTTCTCACGTACATGTTGAAGCTTCCATGTAAATGAGACCCTTTTCATTTGGCATTAACCCAACCATACTTCATTTATTTTCTTATCTTTATTATTGGGTTACCCTTCTTCCCTTTTTCTTTCAGGATGGCCACCAGGAAGAGAACCGGAAGACGTTTACAGGGGGAAACAAAACAAGTCCATCTGCACAATCCTTGAAGGAAAGCATCAATTGGAACAACCCGTCTACTTGCACATCTTAGCATGCACCGATGATGGTGCAATCTTTAAGTGTGGGGAGGTCGATACTGATCTCCATGGGTTAGTATTTTCTTATCAACACCAATATTTTATTTTCCTTGTTAGTTGTTGCATTTGCATGTTTGATTGCATATTTATTTGATTTTATGCATTTAGTTACTACTTAGTTGAAGTAATATTTTCTTTTTCAAGAAATTTTTATAGTACTTCACTAATTTAAATTAAAAAGAAAAAATTTGTTAAAACTTGTTTGAAGTTGTATTTGGAACATGGTTTTTGAGCTAAAGAACACACAACCTGTGAGATTTTGAGCTTATTTATATGGTTACACTATTTAACCATAATATTTTTATTCTTGTGTGTTTCCTTCTCTATAATTGTAATCTATATTTTGTTCCAATCTATATGTCCATTATTTAGTGTATTTACATGCTTGTATATGATTGAGGCCATTGTTTGATTTTAGCTCACTTATCCCAAATAAGCCTATCCTTTAAATCACCCTTGTCAGCCACTTTGAGCCTTTTTAATCCCCATTTGTTCTGTATTTTACCACATCACTAGCCTTAAAGCAGAAAAACAATTAAACATCTCAATTGAATCTTTGGTTAGCTTAAGATAGGGATTGTGCAACAATTAAGTGTGGGGAAACTGTGGGAACATGGGTTAATAAGGGAATGTATCATGTTTCTAATTTATTTGAATATTGGGAATTTGGGAACCGACTCATGAAAAAACCAAAATAGAAAAATAATAGAAAATCCATGTGCATTGATAAGTTATGTTTATTTTTCAGCTTAAAAAAAGAAAAAAAAAAGAGAGAAAAAGAAAAAAAAATATATAATAAATAAGGGGACAAAATTACCCCAATATTAAGTTTAATAAAAGATCAATGCACATGTGATAAAATTAAAGAAAATTTGGTACATGAGTATGGGAATTATACAAAAGTGGGAATTATGGGTAGCTAGGCATGAATTTAAAAGTATATAGAGTATATGTATATTAGGTGAGAGCTTAGGTTAATTAAAGATTCATATTATAGCTCACTTGGCCATACATATATCCTTACCTTTACTTCAGCCCCATTACAACCTTGAAAAGACCTCATGATGTTTGCATTGGTACATTAAATATTTGTTGATTGGTTAGATGAAGAATAAGGTTTAGAAAGCATGACTAGAGAAGAGTAGAGTGAATAACCCTATACACTTGAGAGATTAGAGTGATATACACTACCAGTGAGGGTTCAATGCTTGATTCTATGTTCCCTGCTTTCATGAGCTGTCTTCTTACAAGTTTACTTGCTTTTTATTGTACGATTTGAATTAGTGGAAATTAGTTTGTATTTGTCTTGGAGAACTTGTTTACTTTTAAACCAAGTAGGTAGAAACATTTTGCATGTATTTGCATTTATATAGATAGGATTGCATTTCATACATCCTACCATTCCTCTTCATCTTTATAGCTTCTCTTGAGCTTAGCATGAGGACATGCTATTCTTTAAGTGTGGGGAGGTTGATAAACCCATATTTCATGAGTTATTTTGTGCTTAGTTTGAGTGATTTATTCAATCCTTCACCTGCTTATTCATATTAATTGCATGGTTCTACTTTCCCTTCCTTATTATGTGATGTATGTGAAAAACATGTTTCCTAAGCTTTAAAGTTAATTATTTTAATTACCTTTATTTCCATTCGATGCCGTGATTAGTGTGTTGAGTAGTTTCAGATCTTCTAAGGTAGGAATGACTTAAAGGATGGAAAGGAAACATACAAAAATGGAAGGAAAGCACAAAATAGAGCTTCTGAAGAAACTGGCATCCACGCGATCGCATGGACGAAGCGATTGCGTGCCAAGCGCGAATCAGCAGCGACGCGGCTGCATGACTGACGCGACCGCACGCCTTAAGCAGAACGCACATGACGCGGTTGCATGACTGACACGACCGCGTGGCAAGAAAAGCTCCGAATGACGCGACCGCGTGTCCCACACGGACGCGTGACAGAGGCCACGTATCAGAATTTATAGAATATGCTCAAAGCGGATTCTGAAGCCTTTTTGGCCCAAATCCAAGTGCAGAACACATAGACTAGAGGCTATAAAGTGGGGGAATGCATCCATTCAAAGGGAGCTTGCCAATTTTCACTTTCCATGATTTAGATTTAGTTTGAGAGAGGTTCTCTCCTCTCTCTCTTAGGATTAGGATTAGGATTTAGGACTCCTATTAGTTTTTAAGAGTAGCTCTCGATCCAGGTTTAGTATTTACTTTAATTTATGTTTCTATGCTACTTTTACTTTAATGCTTTTATTCGTATCTATAAATGTTGCCAACTTGACTTATGAACCCTTTCTATGTTATGATTTGAATTAATGATTATTTGAGGTATTTCAGCTATTGATTGCTTTCTCTTTAATTTGTGTTACCATTGCTTTCCATCTAAGGACATTTTTGTTCCAGCAATTTTACTTTTTCCCCTTTTGGTCTTGGTTAAGAAATCAGTAACTCAACATTATCAAACTCAACATAACTGATAATCGCTATCTTGCTAATTGAACTGAACTTCAATAATCCCAACTTTTTCTTAGGAAATAAATAGGATTCGAAGGTCAAACTAATTAGTCCCTTGACTTTCCTTTACTTTAGTAAATGTTAACTAAGTGGAATTTAGATTCAACTTTCATTATTGTTGAGAGAGATAATTAAGTTGGACTTCTAATTTCTCTTACCTTGCCAAAAGTTGCTTTACAGTATTTATTTATTTCAATTGCCATCTACTTTACTTGTCACTTAAAATACTTGCTTATCACCTTCTAAACCCCGATTACAACTTTTATAGCCAATAATAAGAACATACTTCCTTGCAGTTCCTTGAGAAGACGACCCGAGGTTTAAATACTTGGTTAACAATTTTTAAGGGGTTTGTTACTTGTGACATCCAAAACATTTGTACGAAGGGATTTCTGTCAGTTTACAGACTATATCTACAACGCGACTGTTTTTATGAACTTCTTTACTGGCAAAAATCCTAACGTCATTCCTCCCATGGCAAGCTGTGTGTTGGTGGATCACCGTTGTCAATGGCTACCATCTGTCCTCTTAGTGAAAATAGTCCAAGTGCGCTATCACCGCACGGCTAATCACCTGTCGGTTCTCACTCATGCTAGAATAGGATCCATTGATCCTTTTGCGTTTGTCACTACGCCTAACCCTTGTGAGTTTGAAGCTTGTCACAGTCATTCAATCCCTGAATCCTACTCGGAATACCACAGACAAGGTTTAGACTTTCCGGATTCTCAAGAATGCTGCTAATATATTCTAGCTTATACGACAAAGATTCTGATTAAAGAATCCAAGAGATACTCATTCAATCGAAGGTAGTACGAAAGTGGTTGTCAGGCACGCATTCATAGGTTGAGAATGGTGATGAGTGTCACGGATCATTACCTCCCTCATATTGAAGTACGAATGAACATCTTAGATAGAAACCAGCGTGTTTGAATAGAAAACAGAAATAATTGCATTAATTCATCGAGACACAGCAGAGCTCCTCACCCCAACAATGGAGTTTAGAGACTTATGCCGTCAAAGAGTACAAAGTTCAGATCTAAAAATGTCATGAGATCCAAAATAAATCTCTAAAAGTTGTTTAAATACTCAACTAGTAACCTAGTTTTACAGAAAATAAGTAAACTATGATAGATAGTGCAGAAATCCACTTCTGGGACCCACTTGGTGTGTGCTGAGGCTGAGACTCGAGCTTTACACGTGCCTAGGCTGTTTCTAGAGTTAAACGCCAAGTTGTAACCTGTTTCTGGCGTTTAACTCTAACTTGTAACCTGTTTCTGGCGTTTAACGCCATAATACAACATGGAACTGGTGTTGAACGCCAGTTTACGTCGTCTATCCTTGAGCAAAGTATGGACTATTATATATTTCTAGAAAGCCCTAGATGTCTACTTTCCAACGCAATTGAGATCGCGCCAATTGGACTCATGTAGCTCCAAAAAATCAATTCCGAGTGCAGGGAGGTCAGAATCCAACAACATCAGCAGTCCTTTTTCAGCCTGAATCAGATTTTTGCTCAGCTCCCTCAATTTCAGCCAGAAAAAACTTGAAATTACAGAAAAACACATAAACTCATAGTAAAGTCCAGAAATATGAATTTTTCTTAGAAACTAATAAAAATATACTAAAAACTAACTAAAACATACTAAAAACTACATGAAATTAACCCCATAAAGCGTATAAAATATCCGCTCATCAGGTTGTCACAAATTTTAGAAATAAAAATACTGGTAGTATGAGTCCCAGGTCGTCTCCCAACGAGTTGTAGGACCCAGGTCATCTCCCAACGAGTTACAGGAAAGTGTGCTAATTTATTAATCAGAAAATTCTCAGAAAGTTTGAGTTTTGATAATGAGTAATTAAAATAATTGTGAATTAAAGAAATAAAAATAAACTAAGAATAATTATTGATATTCCAAATAAAAGGCCTTGACTGGGGGAATAATTAAGTGGAAGTCCTATCCTTGTTGAAATCTTCTCAAGTGTAGTGTAAAGAGGTTGTTGTTCTCACTTGGTTAACACTTACTGAATAAAGGAAAGTATAGTGATTGAACTAACTCTTACCCGCAAATCCTAGTCCTCTCCCTTGGGGAGGTCTAGCATTAGTATGTACAGAATTAGCCTACAACGTCCAATTTAACTAAGCACTTGAGCATTCCAACTCAAGTGTCTCCTCTTAATCAACCCCCATGTCAGGTAGAGGATCTACTCCATTGACATGGAATTAATAATCATAAAAATATAAGAAGACATAATTAAATAAAATAAAATAGAGAATTAAAATTTTTTAAAAATAAAAATAACGCTATATATTAATAAATTCAAAACACAACATAATTATCTAAACAAAGTCAACGAGTAACTAATTAAAAGTGAGGGAATAAGGAAACAAACTAAAGTAATTACTTCATCGAAGGTGATGACTCTTTAACATCCAAAATCCAAGCAAAAGTATAAGCTATGAATGTAAAAGTAACTCTAGATTCAGATCTAAAACTAAAAGTAATCCTAATATCAATGTATCTGAATGTGTGTGGATGTGTGTTGAGTCTCTGCATATTCCCTCGCTTTATTCTTTGTTTCTGGGCCGAAAATTAGGTTAAAACGCGGCCCGGAGTTGTCTCCAGCGTATCCTGTAATTTCTGTAGATCGCGCAGGTCACGCGTACGTGTCGTCCACGCGTTAGCTCATTCAGCAATTTTCCTTGCCACGCGTTCGCGTCGTTCACGTGTTCGCGTCATTTGTGTAGACTCCAATCCACACGTTTGCGTCAGGCACGCGTTCACGTCGCTGCGATTTCTCCATTTCGTGCGTTCGCATGAGCCATGCGCTCGCGTCAGTGTTTGCTGGTCATCTCCTTAGTTTCTTGTGTTCCTTCCATTTTTGCAAGCTTCCTCTCCATTCCCTAAGCCATTCCTGCCCTATGAAGCCTGAAACACTTAACACACGGATCATGGCATCGAATGGTATAAAGGAGAATTAAAATACATAATTAAAGGATCTCTAGGAAGCAAGTTTTCAACCATGGAATAATTTTGGGAAGGAATTGTAAATACATGCTAATCATATGAATAAGTGGGTAAAGACTTGATAAAACCACTCAATTAAACACAATATAAATTATAAAATAATGTTTTATCAACAATCAAGTCCTAAGTTTGGTGTTGAAGCAAAACAAAGTTTTGCCTACTCTTTTGCATCTTTCTTCAACATCTCCAGACCCTTTTCTTACTCCCATGGCACCACCAAGGGCCTCCTTATCAAAGAAGAGAAAGACAAAGGATCCAACCTCTGGATCCTCAAGCTCAAGCTTCAATGAATACAAGTTCCTCTCATCATTCAACCAAAACCAATTTTATGGTTGGGTGAGTGAGAGGAAAATCATTCTAGAGGTGGGCTTCAATCTTGGAAGAAATGAGCACCCAGAGATCAATAGGGAGATCAACAACAGAGGATGGGCACTATTGTGCAACCCACCAAGGAAGGTGGTGGAGAGCTTGGTTAGAGAATTCTATGCTAATACAGTACCTTAACCAGGGCAATCCTATGGTTATCTTAGCTATGTGAGGGGGAAAGCTATTGACTATAGTCCCTCCAACATAGATAGGATGCTGATGGTGAAGCAAACAAACTCCACCCGGAGCTATGAAGAAAGGGTGAAGCAACAAGAACCAGGATTTGATTAAATCCTCAATAAAATATGTGTGCTGAATGTGCAGTGGATTAATGATAAAGATGGAAGACCCAACCAACTGAGGAGAAGAGATCTAAGCCCCCAAGCTAGAGGGTGGCTAGATTTTGTGAGAAGGTCTCTTAATCCCACATCCAACACTTCAGAGGTGACTTTGGAAAACGTTGTGCTTGTATACAGCATAATGAAGGGAGAAAATATTAAGGTGGGGGAAATGATTGCCAATAACATCAATAGGGTGCTGAAAAGCACCAAGGATAGCACAAGGTTGGCATTCCCCAGCATCATTCAGAGGCTATGTGAGGAGGCACGGGTGGAAAAGATCATTGATGAAGTCTTTGTGGATCAAGAAAAGCCCAAAACTGCTAAGAAGATGGCCAAATTGGTTGTTGCCCACCCACTTCATAGTGCAAGGGAGCACAGAGATCATGCCCATGAGCCACAAGGGCAACCACAACAAGAAGGAGAGGCTGAAGATCAACCACAATACTTAGCACTTCCACCACCACCATACCCACAAATTCCCTGAAGGTTTCAATTGGGAGCAATTGCTAGGAGACATACACCAAATGAGAGGAGATATACACCACCTGAGAGAAGATGCCAACCAACTCAAGGAACAACAACAACACTGGGATCAAGGGAATGAGAACATACAACAACTCCAAGGAAGTATGGAGCACATGAAGGAGCAACAAGATCAGTTCAACTAGGGTGAGATGCAAGGCAGCCTCAGAACAATTATGAAACAACAACAAATCCAACTAGGGAGCCTTACCGAGTTCAGGCATCTTTATGAAGCCAGAACCATAGCAAGAAGAGAGTATGACTGCTACACACAAACAAAATTGAGCTATTTGTGTAATGCAGTAGCCAACATGAACCCCAATTATCCAACATACATGCAAAAGATGGAGGAACTCAGCGCAAGGCAGGAAGAAATTACATACCAGCACAAAGAAAATGTAAGGTCCTATATGAGGAGGCTGGGATTTTGGAAGCCCAAAAACACAAAGGCACAAAAAGGATCCTCCAAAAAGGATGATGATGCCCCCTCCAAGAAGAAGGACAAAGGAAAAAGGCCCATGAACTGAAGCTGCTCAAGGTTGTTGAGTCCTATGGTTGACCATTTAAAATTCTGAATTTCTATCTGATTTCATCATGTTTAATTTTTGTTTGATAATAGTTGCAATGTTAGGATAGTTTATGTTTCATGATTAATTTCCTTATGTTCTGAACTCTTTTATGAGTCCTTTATGCTTAAATAAAGAAAATGCAATGTTGTCTCATGATCATCAAATAAAAGGGTAGTTTGTTTCCATAAAAGTCTATGGTGAGTTGTTAAAAAAATAAGAGTAAAAGAGACTAAGACCAAGTAAGACTATTCAAAGCCAAGAGATAAAGGAACTAAGTGTGGAACCTTGAATGAACTTGAAAAAAAATGAGTCATGATGGGGTAACTAGACTTAGAGAGAGTGACAAGTAAAGGCTAAGGATGTCCCTTGAATATCTATAGAACCAAGAAGTAGTAAGCAACAAAAGACCCAAGGCTCTGAGCATCAACTACTAGGATAAAAGGAAGCACCAATTAGCTAAAAAAAAGAATTGAAGATCCTAGTAGATGCTTGTGGTGAAGATGTGTCAAGAAAAGAGACCTGGGCAAGTAAATTCTTAGGGGTGTTTCAACACCTAACACCCTAAAACCAACTGGTTTGGGAGTACTAATTGAAAGCCTAATCTAAAGGGTCGTCTTGACACAAAATACTTAGAGTCGTGGTCAATTGAAAAGAAAAGTAAAAAAAGAAAGAATAGCTAAAAAGAAAAAGGAACAACTCTTGCTACTTCAAAGTGACAATCAATAAAGAGGGCACCTAAGACAAACACTTGGAAGAATCCTTAAGAGACTAGGAGTTCATTGTGACATTGAAACAATAATATTCATGCACATGTTAACACTTAGCCTTATCCGTGATAATGAACGCACCTACTCAAGGTCAATGTCTCAATTTATTTAAGAGTAACTCACATTGACTTGCTTGGGACAAGCAAAGCTTAAGTTTGGTGTTGTGATGACTTGCATCATTTACCCTTTTTTCTATCTAAAAAGGACCATAAAAAAAACACATATTCATTGTTATAATGCAATTTCATGAACCAAATGACAAATATTATGGTACATTACTTTGAAATGGGTTTGTATTGAATTTCAGGTGAAAAGAGCAAGAAAAAGGGAAGGAAACATCAAGCAAAGCTGGGCATGTGTAATGGGCATGGCACGCCAGCACCAAGGCGTAGCACGCCAGTAATGATTTCCAGAGAACAATGTTGAAGGCCACAAAAAAGGGGCGTGGCACGCCATGTCCATCACACACAATGGGCGTGCCACTTCAACCATTGGGCGTGGCACACCAGTTCATTAATCCAGAAAGGGACTTCACTTGGGCATGCCACTTGGTATCGAAGGCGTGGCACGCCAACTCTAGTCCATCACTTGGGCGTGCTACTTGGTATCGCAGGCGTGGCACGCCAGCTCTAGCCCATCACTTGGGCGTGCCACTTGAAGACCCAGGCGTAGCACGCCAAGATTGGAAGAGTCAACTTAACTTGGGCATGCCACTTGGTATCGAAGGCGTGGCATGCCAGATATCATCCTCACTTGGGCGTGCCACTTATACGTCAAGGCGTGGCACGTCAGTTCAAGTTTTCAGAGATGAAGTGAAGACCCAAACACTTGGGCGTGCCACTTGATGTCGAAGGTGTGGCATGCCAGGTATCATCCTCACTTGGACGTGCCACTTGAAGACCCAGGCGTGGCACGCCAACACTAAAGAAGAGCAAGCACCAAAGCTGGGCGTGCCACTTGAGGTCGAAGGCGTGGCACGCCAACTTTCACTATTTACCTGGGCGTGCCACTTGAATGCTGGGGGTAGCACGCCAGCTACTGGAGCAAGGAAGAATGCTGGGTGTGGAACGCCATACACTAGGCGTGGCACGCCAGTTATGTTTTCCAGAGAGGTGAAAAAGCATGCATTATGGGCGTGGCATGCCAGTTATGTTTTCCAGAGAAGAAGATGCAACACCCACAATGGGCGTGGCACGCCAGACCTTGGGCGTGCCACGCTAGTTCAAAGCTCCAAGGAAGTGCCTGGGCGACCAGTTGAGGCCCAAGGCATGGCACGCCAGGCTAACCAATGCTTTAAAGAAGAGCCTGGGCGTGCCACTTGAGGTCGAAGGCGTGGCACGCCAGGCCAACCAAGGTTCCTAGAAGACCCTGGGCGTGCCACTTGGGCTCGAAGGCTTGGCACGCCAGGCTAGCCAACACTAAAGAAGACCCTGGGCGTGCCCCTTGGGTTCGAAGGTGTGGCACGCCAGGGATGCCAACACAAGGGGCGTGCCACTTGAAGAGTTGGGCGTGGCGCGCCAAGCCAAATTTGGAGGCTAGGCGTGGCACGCCACTTAAACGCCAGTCACATGCCAGCTACTGAAGGTCACGTTTATTGAGTTTTCCTTTTCCCTCCAATTGTAATTTTCTTTTCCTTTTGTATTTTCTTAATTCTAGTGATAGGAGTAGTATAAATACCCCCTGGAAGTACTGAAAAAGAGATTGAGTTGGGTAGTATTGGATTGGCATTGCCAAGTTTAGATCTAGTTTTCACTTTACACTTCATTTCTTTCATCTCTTGCACTTTTCTCTGAGCTATGAGTAGCTAAACTCCCTCTCATTGGGAGAGGGAGCTCTGTTGTACTTGATGGATTAATGATAGTGAAATTTCTTCTTCTATTCATCTTCTCTTTCAATTACTTAAAGGATTTTCATTCTTCACTCTATCATTCAATTATCTTGGAAAAGAGATTGAATGATTTTGGGTTTTATGTGAGCCTTGGAAGAGGAATCATAGAACCATGCTTGAGAATCCTTCTCATGCTTGAACAGATTTGGGTTTGGGTTGGATATAGTGACATTAATCCTCCCAATACTTGGATCTAGGAAAGTGTGTGGTAAAATCAGAGACCATTCTTCATCTCTTCTCATGAGCAAATAGACTAAGGAATTGGCTATTAAATAAGATTTGAGAGATTGGGTTACCAAGGGATTGGGACTCAATCACTCATAATTGCCAAGAGGTCAATGAGTTGCATCATTGAAGATGAGATGTATTGGATTTCATCCAAAGAGATCAACATCTCCCAAACCCAATGAATTCTCCTATTCTTATCTTCCACATTCTTTATAGCTTTCTTTTACATTCTACTAATTCCCCACTCCCTTTTACAATTCAGCCTTTTATGCTTTTGTTCTTTACATTCTTGCCATTTACATTCCTGTACTTTGTTGCTTTCCTTTACTTTTATGTCTTTAATAATTCTGCAATTTAATTTTCAGTACTCAACACTCTCTATTTGATTAGCTTAACTAATTAACTCATTAGGTAACACTGCTCAATCAATCAATCTCTGTGGATACAATCCCACTCCTCGTGGGTTATTACTTGACGATATTTAGTGCGCTTGCCAAAGAACGGATTCATTATATATATGGGTAGTGAATTCCGGTCATCAAAGCTCCCAGGGTCCTTCAATATCTGAGGCAATTTGTGCTGAATGATAGCACTACATTCCTCGGTTAACACCACACTTTCATCATTTCTCCAACTTCTCTTCTTGGTCATTAGCTCCTTCAAAAACTTGGCAGAGAGTGGCATTTGCTCTAGTGCTTCAGCAAAGGGGATATTCATTTGAAGTCTCTTGAAAACGTCGAAAAATCTGGAGAATTGGTGTCTTTTTCATTACTCTTCAGTCGTTGAGGGTAGGGGGCCTTTGGAACATATGGTCTCAGAACTTCTTTTTCTTGGATTGGATTGATCACAGGTGCTTGTGCTTTTTCTTTGTCTCTTAGGCTTTCATCCACTTTCTCTCCTTGCGTTTCCCTTAAGGCTTCCTTTAGTTCCTTCCCGCTTCTTAGTGTAATGGCCTTGTATTCCTCCCTTGGGTTTGCCATGGTACCACTAAGAGAACTGTGGGTTGGAATTTGCTTGGATTAGTAGTCCACTTGTGTCTCAAGCTTCTTAATAGAAGCCTCCTGGTTTTGCATATTAAATATCACCTCCTTCCTGAAAATCCTCATGTCCTTAGATTTCTTGCAAAGTTCTCCAAGCAGGGCTTCAATCCGAGATAATCTATTCTCAAATAGTGATGGTATGTTGGAATTTGGAGGTTGACGATGGCTATTTGGTGCTTGATATGGAGGTTGGAAAGAAGTGTTTTATGGGGCTTGATAGGGTCTTTGGTTGGACTATTGGTAGGTGGAGTTGTTGTAATAGTTGGAGTTGTGAGGTCTATGATCTTGGTTCTGGGGTTGCTGGTTTCCCCACCCAAGGTTTGGGTGGACCAGGATTGTGAGGTCTATGATCTTGGTTCTAGGGTTGTCTTGATGAGTTCCCAACATAATTGGCTTGTTCCCAATCATCTCCTTCCTCTGCATTCACTCCTTCTTGAGCTGGTGGTGGGATATTAATTGCTGCAACTTAGTTCTTCTCCATCTGCTTGGTGACCTCTGCTAGTTGATTAGTAATCAACTTGTTTTGGGCCAGCAATGCATCCATGTAATTCAGCTCCATCACTCCTCTGTTGTTGCTTCGATCTGAGGCATAGAAATATTCATTATTAGCCACTATTTCAATGACATCAATGGCTTCCTCTATTGTCTTCTTCTTATTGAGAGAGCCTCCTGAAGAGTGATCTAGAGCCTTCTTTGCTTCATATGATAATCCTTCATAGAAAATATGTAGCTGGACCCATTCATTGAACATGTTCGGAGGGCATTTTCTTGTCAACTCCTTGTATCTCTCCCATGCTTCATAGAGAGTTTTCCTATCTTGTTGCCTGAATGTTTGGACCTCAGCCCTCAACCTATTGACTCTTTGAGGAGGGTAGAATCTTCCCAAGAAATTGTTCACCATATCCTCCCAAATAGTAAGGCTTTCTTTAGGGAATGACTCTAGTCACTTAGATGCCTTGTCCCTAAGAGAGAATGGGAACAAAAGTACTCTATAGGTGTCAAGATGAACACCATTAGCCTTCAGAGTATCACATATTCTCAGGAAGGTGGTTAGATGTTGGTTGGGGTCTTCTTGGGCACTCCCTCCAAATGAGCAATTACTTTGGACAGGGGTGATGAGTTGTGGTTTTAGCTCAAAGTTGTTGGCATGAATGGTTGGCTTTCGAATGCTGCTTCCACAATTCCCAGGATTGGGATTAATGTAAGAGCCTAGCACTCTTCTCTCCTGCCCAGCATGATTACCAGCACCTTCTCCAGCATGATTATGAACCTCTTCCTCCATAGCAACGTCTAGATCTTCTTCCAACTCCTCTTCTCCAACTATTCCTTTCCCTCTTGCTTTTCTCCTTAATCTAAGGAAGGTCCTGTCAGGTTCACTATCAAAAGAGGTTGAAGCTCCTCTTCTACATGTCATATGCTCAGCAAAACAAACAACAAATAGCAAGTGAAGAGTTCACTGTTAATGAAAATTATGGTTAGAGTGGTTAGAGCAATTAATCAAACAGTTAGTGGAGTTAGTGGATTAGTTGAGCTGGAAAGTAAATGGATAGAGAAAAACAACTAAAGTTGCAAAAAATAACACTAAACAACTAGAATTGAAATTAATTAACAAAAGAAAAAATTTTTAATCTAGTTATCCTCCAATTTAATCATTGTCAATACAAAATCAATCCCCGGCAACAGCGCCATAAACTTGATGCACGAAAACTTGTCTCTCAACAAATTTCCCTCGGCAAGTATACCGAATTATCGTCATGTAAAAACTCACAATAGAGTGAGGTCGTATTTGGTACACGAAATTGTGATCATCAATGGCACCAACAACTTGGTATGCACAATTATAATCTCAACTCTTTGTCACAACTCCGCACAACTAACCAGCAAGTGCACTGGGTTGTCCAAGTAATAAACCTTACGTGAGTAAGGGTCGATCCCACGGAGATTGTCGGCTTGAAGCAAGCTATGGTCATCTTGTAAATCTCAGTCAGTCAGATTCAAATGGTTATGGGGAATTGATAATTAAAAGATGAATAAAGCATAAAATAGGATAGAGATACTTATGTAATTCATTGGTGAGAATTTCAGATAAGCGTATGAAGATGCTTTGTTCCTTCTGAACCTCTGCTTTCCTATTGCCTTCTTCCAATCATTCATACTCCTTTTCATGGCAAGATTTATGTTGGGTTTCACTGTTGTCAATGGCTACCTCCCGTCCTCTCAGTGAAAATGGTCCAAATGTGCTATCACCGCACGGCTAATCATCTGTCGGTTCTCGATCATGTTGGAATAGGATCCATTGATCCTTTTGCGTCTGTCACTACGCCCAACACTCACGAGTTTGAAGCTCGTCACAGTCATCCCTTCCCAGATCCTACTCGGAATACCACAGACAAGGTTTAGACTTTCCGGATCTTAGGAATGGCCGCCAATAATTCTAGCCTTTACCACGAAGGTTCTAATATGAGATTAGAAACCCAAGAGAATATACTCCAGCTGTCGTCCAATGACTACGTCGAACATCATGTAGATCGCTTTGTGGTTGTCAAGCACGCGACCTTGGCTAAGCGAGTAACAAAGATTGGGTGATTGTCACGGGTCACCCCTTCATTCTGACTTAACTGAATTAAGAACGAGAGTATATCTTGGAGAAGAAGTAGGCGTGAATTGAATAGAAAAACAGTAGTAATTGCATTAATTCATGAAGCACAGCAGAGCTCCACACCTTAATCTATGGTGTGTAGAAACTCCACCGTTGAAAATACATAAGAACAAAAGGTCCAGGCATGGCTGAATGGCCAGTCTCCCACAGAGGGTTCAATCATCAAAACATGATTAAAAGATAGATTGAAAGATGAAAATACAATAGCAAAAGGTCCTATTTATAGAAAACTAGTAGCCTAGGGTTTACAGAAATGAGTAATTGATGCAGAATCCACTTCCAGGCCCACTTGGTGTGTGCTTGGGCTGAGCATTGAAGCTTTCATGTGTGGAGACTTTTCTTGGAGGTAAACGCCAGCTTTTGTGCCAGTTTGGGCGTTTTGACGCCAGAATTTTTGTGCTGACTTGGAACGCCAGTTTGGGCCATCAAATTTCGGACAAATTATAGACTATTACATATTGCTGAAAAGCCCAGGATGTCTACTTTCCAACGCAAATGAGAGCGCGCCAATTGGGCTTTTGTAGCTCCAGAAAAGCAACTTCGAGTGCAGGGAGGTCAGAATGCAACAGCATCTGCAGTCCTTTTCCAACTCTGAATCAGATTTTTGCTTAGGCCCCTCAATTTCAGCCAGAAAATACCTGAAATTACAGAAAAATACACAAACTCATAGTAAAGTCTATAAATGTGATTTTTAATTAAAAACTAATAAAAACATAATAAAAACTAACTAAAATATACTAAAAACTACCTAAAAATAGTGCCAAAAAGCGTATAAATTATCCGCTCATCACAACACCAAACTTAAATTGTTGCTTGTCCCCAAGCAACTAAAAATCAAATAGGATAAAAAGAAAAGAATATAAAATGAATTCCAGAAACATCTATGAAGATCAGTCTTAATTAGATGAGCGGGGCTATTAGCTTTTTGCTTCTGAACAGTTTTGGCATCTCACTTTTTCCTTTGAAGTTCAGAATGATTGGCATCTATAGGAACTCAGAATTCATATAGTGTTGATGATTCTCCTAGTACAGTATGTTGATTCTTGAACACAGTTACTTTATGAGTCTTGGCCGTGTCCCTAAGCATTTTGTTTTCCAGTATTACCACCGGATACATAAATGCCACAGACACATAACTGGGTGAACCTTTTCAGATTGTGACTCAGCTTTGCTAAAGTCCCCAATTAGAGGTAGCCAGGGTTCTTAAGCACACTCTCTTTTTGCTTTGGGTCTTGACTTTAACCGCTCAGTCTCAAGTTTTCACTTGACACCTTCACGCCACAAGCACATGGTTAAAGACAGCTTGGTTTAGCCGCTTAGGCCAGGATTT
>NC_029788.2:56387148-56392314 GCF_000816755.2 Arachis ipaensis
TTGGTGATCCATGCATTGGCATAGAACTCTTGAACCATTAAGATCCCGACTTGTTGAATGGGGTTGGTGAGAATTTCCCAACCTCTTCTTCGAATCTCATGTCGGATCTACAGATATTCACCTTTTTTGAGCTTGAAAGGGACCTCAAGGATCACCTTCTTCTTGGCCACAACTTCATAGAAGTGGTCTTGATGGACCTTTGAGATGAATCTCTCCATCTCCCATGACTCGGAGGTGGAAGCTTTTGCCTTCCCTTTCCTCTTTCTTGAGGTTTCTCCGGCCATTGGTGCCATAAATGGTTATGGAAAAATAAAAAGCAACGCTTTTACCACACCAAACTTAGAAGGTTTGCTCGTCCTCGAGCAAAAGAAGAAAGAAAAGAGTAGAAGAAGAAGAAATAGAGGAGATGGAGGGGGGTTTTGTGGTTCGGCCAAGGGGGATTAGTAGTGTGTATGATGTGTGAAAATGAATGAGTGAAGATGGGTTTATATAGGAGTGGAGAGAGGGGTAGGGTTCGGCCATGTATGGGTGGGTTTGGGAGGGAAAGTGGTTTGAATTTGAATGGTGAGGTAGGTGGGGTTTTATGATGGATACATGTGGATTGGTGAAGGGATTATGGAGAAGAGGGTAGGATTTGATAGGAGAGGGGTTTTTGGGGAAGAGGTATTGAGGTGATTGGTGAAGGATATTTGGGGGAGAGTGTTATGGAAGGGTGTGAAGAAGAGAGAGAGATGAGGTAGGTGGAGATTCTGTGGGGTCCACAGATCCTGAGGTGTCAAGGATTTCTCATCCCTGCACCATGTTGGTGTGTAAATGCCCCTTGCTTGCCAATCCTGGCATTAAATGCCAGGTTGCTGCCCTTTTCTGGTGTTTAACGCCAGCTTTTCTCCCCTTTCTGGCGTTTAACGCTAGCTCTGTGCCCATTTCTGGCGTTAAACGCCAGCTCTGTGCCCCTTTCTGGCTTTAAACGCCCAAAATGGTGCCAGACTGGGCGTTTAACGCCCAAAATGGTGCCAGACTGGGCGTTTAACGCCCATTCTGCTACCCTTACTGGCCTTTAAATTCCAGTAAGCTTTCTCCTCTAGGGTGTGCTATTTTTTATACTATTTTTCATTTTATTTTTGCTTTTTCAGTTGTTTTTGTGACTTCACATGATCATTAACCTACAGAAAACACAAAATAACAATGGAAAATAAGTAGATATAATAAAATTGGGTTGCCTTCCAACAAGCACTTCTTTAATGTCAGTAGCCTGACAGTGGGCTCTCATGGAGCCTTACAGATACTTAGAGCATGATGATGGCCTCCTAACACCAAACTTAGAGTTTGAATATGGGGGCTCTGTTTGACTCTGCATTGAGAGAAGCTTTGCATGCTTCTTCTCCATGGTTACAGAGGGAGATCCTTGAGCTTTAAACACAAGGGAGTCCTCATTCACTTGAAGGACCAATTCTCCTCTGTCAACATCAATCACAGCTTTTGCTGTGGCTAGGAAGGGTCTGCCAAGGATGATGGATTCATCCATACACTTCCCAGTGTCTAGGATTATGAAATCAATAGGGATGTAGTGGTCTTCAATCTTTACCAAGACATCCTCTACAAGTCCATAAGCTTATTTCCTTGAATTGTCTGCCATCTCTAGTGAGATTCTTACAGCTTATACCTCAAGGATCCCTAGCTTCTCCATTACAGAGAGAGGCATGAGGTTTATGCTTGACCCTAGGTCACACAGAGCCTTCTCAAAGGTCATGGTGCCAATGGTACAAGGTATTGAGAACTTTCCAGAATCCTGTCTCTTTTGAGGTAATCTCTGCCTAGTCAAGTCATCCAGTTCTTTGGTGAGCAAGGGGGGTTCATCCTCCCAAGTCTCATTACCAAATAACTTGGCATTTAACTTCATGATTGCTCCAAGGTACTTAGCATCTTGCTCTTCAGTAACATCTTCATCCTCTTCAGGGGAAGAATACTCATCAGAGCTCATGAATGGCAGAAGTAAATTCAATGGAATCTCTATGGTCTCTGTATGAGCCTCAGATTCCCATGGTTCCTCATTGGGGAACTCCTTGGAGGCCAGTGGACGTCCATTGAGGTCTTCCTCAGTGGAAATCATTGCCTCTTCCTCCTCTCCAAGTTCGGCCGAGTGGGTAATGTTGATGGCCTTGCACTCTCTTTTTGGATTCTCTTCTGTATTGCTTGGGAGAGTACTAGGAGGGAGTTCAGTAATTTTCTTACTCAGCTGACCCACTTGTGCCTCCAAATTTCTAATGGAGGATCTTGTTTCAGTCATGAAACTTTGAGTGGTTTTAATTAGATCAGAGACTATGGTTGCTTAGTCAGAATGGCTCTTCTTAAAATTTTCTGTCTGTTACTGAGAAGATGATGGAAAAGGCTTGCTATTGCTAAACCTATTTCTTCCACCATTACTATTGTTGAAGCCTTGTTGAGGCATCTGTTGGTCCTTCCATGAGAGATTTGGGTGATTTCTCCATGAAGGATTATAGGTGTTTCCATAGGGTTCTCCTATGTAATTCACCTCTTTCATTGCTGGGTTCTCAGGATCATAAGCTTCTTCTTTAGATGAAGCTTCTTTGGTACTGCCTGTTGCTGCTTGCATTCCAGACAGACTCTGAGAAATCATATTGACTTGCTGAGTCAATATTTTGTTTTGAGCCAATATGGCATGAAGGAGTGTCAATCTCAAGAACTCCTTTCTTCTTATTCGTCCCATTATTCACAGGATTCCTTTCAGAAGTGTACATGAATTGGTTATTTACAACCATTTCAATGAGTTCCTGAGCTTCTGCAGGCGTCTTCTTCAGATGAAGAGATCCTCCAGCAGAGTTGTCCAATGACATCTTGGACAGTTCAGACAGACCATCATAGAAGATACCTATGATGCTCCACTCTAAAAGCATGTCAGAAGGACACCTTCTGATCAATTGCTTGTATCTTTCCCAAGCTTCATAGAGTGATTCACCTTCCTTCTGTCTGAAGGTTTGGACCTCCACTCTAAGCTTACTCAATTTTTGAGGTGGAAAGAACTTTGCCAAGAAGGCATTGACTAGCTTTTCCCAAGAGTTCAGGATTTCCTTAGGTTGTGAATCCAACCATATCCTAGCTCTGTCTCTTACAACAAAAGGGAAGAGCATAAGTCTGTAGACCTCAGGGTCAACCCCATTGGTATTAACAGTATCACATATTTGCAAGAATTCAGCTAAGAATTGATGAGGATCTTCTAATGGAAGTCCATAAAACTTGCAATTCTGTTGCATTAGAGAAACTAATTGAGGCTTAAGCTCAAAGTTGTTTGCTCCAATGGCAGGGATAGAGATGCTTCTCCCATAGAAGCCGGGAGTAGGTGCAGTAAAGTCACCAAGCACCTTCCTTGCATTGTTGGCATTGTTGTTGTTTTCGGCTGCCATGGCTTCTTCTTGTTTGAAAAGCTCTGTTAGGTCCTCTACAGAGAGTTGTACTTTAGCTTCTCTTAGCTTTCTCTTCAAGGTCCTTTCAGGTTCAGGTTCAGCCTCAACAAGAATGTCTTTGTCCTTACTCCTGCTCATATGAAAGAGAGAGAAGAAGAAAGTATGGAATCCTCTATGTTACAGTATAGAGATTCCTTGAGATGTCAGAGGAAAAGAAGAATAGAAGGAGGAGGTAGAGAGGAGAGAATTCGAACTTATAGATAGAGGTAGTCCGAATTGCACAATGAGGAAGAGTGCTAGTCCCTTAAATAGAAAAATGTGAGAGGGGGGAGGGGAAGAATTTTCGAAAATAAATTAAAAAGATTTTGAAATAATTAAAAGATAATTTGAAAAATTGATTGATGATTTTCGAAAATTAATGTTGAGAAAGTAGTTAAGTGATTTTGAAAAAGATTTTGAAATTGGCAATCAAAAAGATATGATTAAAAATTATTTTGAGAAAGATATGATTGAGAAGATATGATTGAGAAGATATGATTGAAAAACAAATAAAAAATAGAAAGTTTTAAAATTAAAGTTGATTACGTGACTAGAAAGAAATTAGAAGATATGATTCTAGAATTTAAAATTTGATCCTTTCTTTATAGGCAAGTAACAACTTGAAAATTTTGAATTAAATCATTAATTGTAGCAAGGATTTTCGAAAATATTAAAAAAAATATAAAATGGAAAGAAATTGTTTTTGAAAAGATATTATTGAAAAGATATGATTTGAAAAAGATTTAATTTTGAAAAATTATGAAAATTTGCAAAAAATTTGAATTAAAAACAAAATCTTACCTCTTGTGCCATCCTGGCGTTAAACGCTCAGAATGGTACCCATTCTGGTGTTTAACGCCCAAAATACTACCCTGGCTGGCGTTTAAACGCCAGTTTTCCTTCCTCACTGGGCGTTTTAAACGCCCAGCTTTTTCTGTATAATTCCTCTGCTGACTGCTCTGAATCTTCAATTCTATGTATTATTGACTTGAAAAGACATAATTTTGAAAATTTTTTGAATTTTTAATGATGAAAAACAACAAAATGAAACTAATCATGGAAAACTAAGATCAAATAAACAAAAGCATGCAGGACACCAAACTTAGAAATTTTCATATTAGAGACACTAACAAATTTAGAATACATATGAAAAACAACAAAACACACAAAACAAGCGAATTTAAAAATCAGAGCAAGGAAATCATCAAGAACAACTTGAAGATTAATGAAAAACATAATGCATATATTCGAAGAATGCAAGAAGAATAAAGACATGCAATTGACACCAAACTTAAAATTAGACACTAGACTCAAACAAGAAACATAAAATATTTTTTATTTTAAGATTTTATAATTTTTTTATTTTTCGAAAATTATTTGGAAATGAAAATAAAGAGATTCAAAATTTTTAATAAGAATTCCAGGAATCATGCAATGTTAGTCTAAAACTCTGGTCCAGGAATTAGACATGTTAGCCAAGCTTTCAGTGAAAGCTTCGGTCCAAAACACTAGACATGGCCAATGGCCAGCCAAGCTTTAGCAGATCATTACTTTCAATAGCAAAATTGATAGAAATCAACAAGCTCTTGTGATGATAAGTTGAAACCTCGGTCCAAAAGATTAGACATGGCTTTACAGCCAGCCAGACTTCAACAAATCATCATGAAACTCTAGAATTCATTCTTAAAAACTCTGAAGAACAGAA
>NC_029788.2:56392322-56397099 GCF_000816755.2 Arachis ipaensis
GCGCAACTAACCAGCAAGTGCACTGGGTCGTCCAAGTAATAAACCTTATGTGAGTAAGGGTTGATCCCACGGAGATTGTCGGCTTGAAGCAAGCTATGGTCATCTTGTAAATCTCAGTCAAGCAGATTCAAATGGTTATGGGGAATTGATAATTAAAAGATGAATAAAACATAAAATAGGATAGAGATACTTATGTAATTCATTGGTGAGAATTTCAGATAAGCGTATGAAGATGCTTTGTTCCTTCTGAACCTCTACTTTCCTATTGCCTTCTTCCAATCATTCATACTCCTTTCTATGGCAAGCTTTATGTTGGGTTTCACTGTTGTCAATGGCTACCTCCCGTCCTCTCAATGAAAATGGTCCAAATGCGCTGTCACCGCACGGCTAATCATCTGTCGGCTCTCGATCATGTTGGAATAGGATCCATTGATCCTTTTGCGTCTGTCACTACGCCCAATACTAGCGAGTTTGAAGCTCGTCACAGTCATCCCTTCCCAGATCCTACTCGGAATACCACAGACAAGGTTTAGACTTTCTGGATCTAAGGAATGGCCACCAATAATTCTAGCCTTTACTACGAAGGTTCCAATATGAGATTAGAAACCCAAGAGAATATACTCCAGCTGTCGTCCAATAACTACGTTGAACATCATGTAGATCGCTTTGTGGTTGTCAAGCACACGACCTTGGCTAAGCGAGTAACGAAGATTGGGTGATTGTCACGGGTCACTCCTTCATTCTGACTTAAATAAATTAAGAACGAGAGTATATCTTGGAGAAGAAGTAGGCATGAATTGAATAGAAAAACTGTAGTAATTGTATTAATTCATGAAGAACAGTAGAGCTCCACACCTTAATCTATGGTGTGTAGAAACTCCACCATTGAAAATGCATGAGAACAAAAGGTCTAGGCATGGCCGAATGGCCAGCCTCCCACAGAGGGTTCAATCATCAAAACATGATTAAAAGATAGACTGAAAGATGAAAATACAATAGCAAAAGGTCCTATTTATAGAAAACTAGTAGCCTAGTGTTTACAGAAATGAGTAATTGATGCAGAATCCACTTCCAGGCCCACTTGGTGCGTGCTTGGGCTGAGCATTGAAGCTTTCACGTGTGGAGACTTTTCTTGGAGTTAAACGCCAGCTTTTGTGCCAGTTTGGGCGTTTAACTCCAGCTTTTATGCCAGTTCTAGCGTTTTGACGCCAGAATTTTTGTGTTGACTTGGAACGCCAATTTGGGCCATCAAATCACAAGCAAAGTATAGACTATTACATATTGCTGGAAACCCCAGGATGTCTACTTTCTAACACAATTGAGAGCGTGCTAATTGGGCTTCTATAGCTCCAGAAAATCCACTTCGAGTGTAGGGAGGTCAGAATCCAACAGCATCTACAGTCCTTTTTCAGCCTCTGAATCAGATTTTTGCTCAGGCCCCTCAATTTCAGCCAGAAAATACTTGAAATCACAAAAAAATACACAAACTCATAGTAAAGTCCAGAAATGTGATTTTTAATTAAAAACTAACAAAAACAGAATAAAAACTAACTAAAATATACTAAAAACTACCTAAAAATAGTGCCAAAAAGCGTATAAATTATCCGCTCATCAGTATCCCATAGGGATTGATTGGTTGAGAAAATTTACTTAGAGGAGTGTTCTAGTTGAGCTAAGCAGATTTGAATTTGGAATTACAAATAATTAAATGGAGGGAAATGTAAATAGCAAGAAATGTAAACGACGGAAAGTAAATGGTTGAATATAAATGGCAAAAAGTAAATTGCAGGGAAAATAAATGGAAATGGGTTGATTAAGCATAAAAGTAAATAACAAAAATTATAAACCCCGATTTTGGGGTTTATCTTGTGCTTAATTTGGGGGATTTTATCAACTTTTCTCACATTTATTCAATGAAATAGCATGGTTTTGTAATTCTCCCTAGATTTGTTCGTAAGGGTGAAAACATGCTTTTTAGGCCTTAAAATAGCTAAATTTAACTCACTTTAATTCCATTCGATGCCTTAATATATTTGTTGAGTGATTTCAGGTTCAAAGGCAAGTATTCGATGGAAGAAGTGAGGAGAAAAGCATGCAAAGTGGGAGAACTCATAAAGAAATGAAGGAACCGCAAAGCGGTCAAGCCTGACCTCTTCGCACTCAATCGACCATAACTTGAGCTACAGAGGTCCAAATGAGGCGGTATTAGTTGAGTTGGAAAGCTAACATCCGGGGCTTCAAAATAATATAAAATTGGCCATATTTTCTTGAAGTATTAGGGTGCGTACGTGCACATGACGCGCACGCGCCGATGGATCAGCATGGGTCCATTTTGGGCAACTCGTTGGGGGCAATTTGTAGCTCATTTTGGGCCCAATCCAACACATTTATGATGCTATTGAACCCAAGGATTGAGGGGGAATGAACCAAGTAGCCATAATTTAGTTTTCATCATGTTGTAGGTAGAATTCTAGAGAGAGAAGCTCTCCCTTCTCTCTAGAATTTAGGGTAGTTTAGGTTTAATTTTCTTAGATCCAACTTCCAATTCTTGTTTTGATTTAGTTTTCCTTCTTAATTTCTTGTATTACATCTTTGCTCTTCTAGTTTTAATTGTTCATTTCCCTTATTTCGTTGCTTTTATGTGATGAACCCTTGTTGGATTTCCATTTTCTTTCAATGCAATTTTATATTTCCATGCTCTTCTATGTTTATCTTAGTTGTTATTGTTGATTTCTTGTTGATGTTAGTTGTGGGTTTCCTTTAATTCTTGTATTTTATGATGTTTATTTTTCTTGCACACTAGGTGTTTGATAGAATGTTTCCTTTAGTTTTTGAGCAGTTCTCTTTACTCTTGGCCTAGGCTAAGGGAATTGAGTGACCTTAAGTCATTGGCTCTCATTGAATTGGTGATTTGAGAACCCTTGGTGATCAATTTGATATCCATTGACACTAACCCACTACTAATCTAATTAGTAGATAGGTTGGGACTTATGGGTTGATGTTGATTAAGCCATTTGATATACTTCAAGTATAGAAGTAAACTTAATGAGCTTGTTTCCTCATAATTATCAATATATGGTTTATAGACAAGGATGGTGATCTCAATTACCTATGTCTAGCCAAGAGTTCTTTTCCATTTCTTTTGTTAGTTCATTGTTCATTTACTTTTCTTGCCATTTATTTTCTTGCCAAAACACAAAATCAAAACCCCTTGCATCTTCATAGCTAATAATTAAACACTTCATTGCAATTTCTTGTGAGACGACCCAGAGTCTAAATACTTCGGTTAATTTTAATTGGGATTTGTACTTGTGACAAAACCAAATTTAATTTGATTTGAGGATTGACTATTGGTTTGGATATACTAACAACGGAATTATTTTGTGGAATTCCAAACCGGTATAAATTCTCACTATCAAATTAATGGCGCCATTGCCGGGAAGTTGCAATGGTGTTATGTTATTGGCTATTGTATATATGTTAATAGGCTTCTTTGCTAGTTTTTGCTTGCTTTAGGAGTTAGTCTGTATTGGTTTTTACTAGTATTTGTTTTTATTTTCTCTTGTTACTATGAATTCTTATCCTCACTTTGGCTATGAGTTTGGCTCAAATTATGTTGTAGGGAATGGGAACTATAATAACAATATGCATCAAGGATGGAACAATCAAAGGTGGGAGGAGCCTCAAGGGATTGATCACCCCTCTTGGCAACAACAACCTCCGGTTTCCTATAGGTATAATTCCCATCCCAATGTATATCACTATAATGGATGTGGTGACCCGTATTGTGATTGTCAACAACCACCACCACATGCCTATGAACCACCCCCTCAACATGACTTTGAACCACCTTACTGATGCACGAAATTGTGATCTCAGGCAACGGCGCCAAAAACTCTATACGCACGTCTTAATAAATTGTTTTTCATTCACAACTTCAATACAACTAACCAGCAAGTGCACTGGGTCGTCCAAGTAATAAACCTTACGTGAGTAAGGGTCGATCCCACGGAGATGGTTGGTATGAAGCAAGCTATGGTCACCTTGTAGATCTCAGTCAGGCGGATATAAAATAGTATTGGAGTTTTCAAAAATATATAATAAAATAAGGATAGAAATACTTATGTAAATCATTGGTGAGAATTTCAGATAAGCACATAGAGATGCTTTCGTTCCTCTGAACCTCTGCTTTCCTGCTGTCTTCATCCAATCAATCCTACTCCTTTCCATGGCTGGCTTTATGTAAGGACATCACCGTTGTCAATGGCTACTTTTTATCCTCTCTGGAAAATGGTCCGATGCGCTGTCACTGCATGGCTAATCGTCTGGAGGCATCACCCTTGTCAATGGCTGCATCCCATCCTCTTGTGAAAATGGTCCAAATGCTCTGTCACAGCACGGCTAATCATCTGAGGTTCTCGATCATACTGGAATAGGATTCACCCTCCTTTTGCGTCTGTCACTACGCCCAGCACTCGCGAGTTTAAAGTTCGTCACAGTCATTCAATCCTAGAGTTCTACTCGGAATACCACAGACAAGGTTTAGACTTTCCGGACTCTCATGAATGCCGCCATCAATCTAGCTTATACCACGAAGATCCTGATTAAGAGATCCAAGAGATACTCATTCAATCTAAGGTGGAACGGAAGTGGTTGTCAGGCACGCGTTCGTGGGGGAATGTGATGATTGTCACGTTCATCACATCCAGGTTGAAGTGCGAATGAATATCTTAGAAGAGGAATAAGTTGAATTGAATAGAAAAACAATAGTACTTTG
>NC_029788.2:56397469-56399691 GCF_000816755.2 Arachis ipaensis
ACTTCCGGGGCCCACTTGGTGTGTGCTTGGGCTGAGCTTGAATGTTACACCTGCAGAGGCTCTTTCTGGAGTTGAACGCCAGGTTGTAACGTATTTCTGGCGTTCAACTCTGGTTTGTGACGTGTTTCTGGCGTTTAACTCCAGATAGCAGCGTAGAACTGGCGTTCAACGCCCTTTTACATCGTCTAAAATCGGCCAAAGTATGGACTATTATATATTGCTGGAAAGCCCTGGATGTCTACTTTCCAACGCAATTGGAAGCGCGCCATTTTGAGTTCGGTAGCTCCCGACAATCCACTTTGAGTGCAGAGAGGTCAGAATCCAACAGCATCAGCAGTCCTTCTTCAACCTCTGAATCTGATTTTTGCTCAAGTCCCTCAATTTCAGTCAGAGACCTGAAATCACAGAAAAACACACAAACTCATAGTAAAGTCCAGAAATGTGAATTTAGCATAAAAACTAATAAAAACATTCCTAAAAGTAACTAGATTCTACTAAAAACATACTAAAAACAATGCCAAAAAGCGTATAAATTATCCGCTCATCACAACACCAAACTTAAATTGTTGCTTGTCCCCAAGCAACTGAAAATCAAATAGGATAAAAAGAAGAGAATATACTATAAATTCCAAACTATCAATGAAACATAGCTCCAATCAGATGAGCGGGACTTGTAGCTTTTTGCCTCTTGAATAGTTTTGGCATCTCACTTTATCCATTGAAAAAGTCCCCAATTAGAGGTGTCCAGAGTTCTTAAGCACACTCTTCTTTCTGCTTTGGACCTTGACTTTAACCGCTCAGTCTCAAGTTTTCACTTGACACCTTCACGTGTCTCCTTTTGTGAAAGCTCCAACTGAGTAGCATAGATGGCATATAAGATGAGGAAAAGCTAGCCTTGCCCAAGGAGAAGGCTTTTCGGCTATTTTGTAGAGTTCAAGGGAGATGACTTCATGAACTTCCACTTTCTCTCTAATCATGATGCTATGAATCATGATGGCCCGATCCACAGTAACTTCAGATCGGTTGCTAGTGGGGATGATGGAGCGTTGGATGAACTCCAACCATCCTCTAGCTACAGGCTTGAGGTCCAGTCTTCTTAGTTGAACCGGCTTGCCTTTGGAGTCAATCTTCCATTGAGCTCCTTTCACACATATGTCCATGAGGACTTGGTCCAACCTTTGATTAAAGTTGACCCTTCTAGTGTAGGGGCGTGCATCTCCTTGCATCATAGGCAAGTTGAAAGCCAACCTCACATTCTCCGGACTAAAATCTAAGTATTTCCCACAAACCATTGTAATATAATTCTTTGGATTCGGGTTCTTACTTTAATCATGGTTCTTAGTGATCCATGCATTGGCATAGAACTCTTGAACCATTAGGATGCCGACTTGTTGAATGGGGTTTGTTAGAACTTCCCAACCTCTTCTTTGAATTTCATGTCGGATCTCTGGATACTCATTTCTCTTGAGCTTGAAAGGGACCTCGGGGATCACCTTCTTCTTGGCCACAACATCATAGAAGTGGTCTTGATGAGCTTTGGAGATGAATCTTTCCATCTCCCATGACTCGGAGGTGGAAGCTTTTGTCTTCCCTTTCCCTTTTCTAGAGGATTCTCCGGTCTTAGGTTCCATCAATGGTAATGGAAAAAAAAAAGCTTATGCTTTTACCACACCAAACTTAGAATATTGCTCGCCCTCGAGCAAGAGAAGAAAGAATAGATGAAAAAGAAGAAGAAAATATGGAGGAGGGGAGGGAGAGGTGTATTCGGCCAAGAAGAGAAGAGAGGGTTATGTTGTGTGAAAATGAGGAAAAATGGAGGGCTATATATAGGGAAGGGAGGGGGGTTAAGGTTCGGCCATAAGGGTGGGTTTTGGGTGGGAAATTGATTTTGAATTTTGAAGGTAGGTGGGGTTTATGAGGTAGGTTTATGGGGAAGAGTGGATGGATGTGAGTGGTGAAGTGGTGATAGGGAAGAGAGATTGAGGTGATTGGTGAAAAGTTTTGGGGAAGAGTGTTTATGGGATTGTGTGAAAGAGGGGTGAGAAGAAGTGAGTGGAGGTAGGTGGGGATCCTGTGGGGTTCCACAGATCCTGAGGTGATCCTGTGGGGTCCACAGATCCTGAAGTGTTCAAGGATTTACAACCTTGCACCAAATTGGGCATGCAAAATGCCCTTGCACACAACTCTGGGCATTCAGCGCCAGATTGGTGCTTGTTCTGGGC
>NC_029788.2:56399702-56412539 GCF_000816755.2 Arachis ipaensis
ATAGAGCCTTCTAAAAGATCATGGTGCCTATGGTACAAGGTATTAGGAACTTTCCAGGATCCTGTTTCTTCTGAGGCAATGTCAGTTGATCCAGATCACTCAGTTCATTGGTGAACAAGGGAGGTTCATCTTCCCAAGTCTCAATACCAAATAGTTTGGCATTCAGCTTCATGATTGCACCAAAGTACTTGGTAACTTGCTCCTCAGTAACATCCTCATTCTCTTCAGAAGAGGAGTACTCATCAGAGCTCATGAATGGCATAAGGAGGTTTAATGGAATCTCTATGGTCTCTAGATGAGCCTCAGATTCCTTTGGTTCCTCAAAGGGAAACTCCTTATTGATCACTGGACGTCCCAGGAGGTCTTCCACACTGGGATTCACGTCCTCCCCTTCCTCTTTGGATTCGGCCATGATGGTTATATCAATGACCTTGCACTCTCCTTTTGGATTTTCTTCTGTATTGCTTGGGAGAGTACTAGGAGGGATTTCAGTGACTCTTTTACTCAGCTAGCCCACTTGTGCCTCCAAATTTCTAATTGAGGACCATGCTTGTTCTGGGCGTTCAGCGCCAGCTCTTCTTCAGGGTGCAATTCTGGCATTTAAACGCCCAGATGCTGCCCATTTTGGGCGTTCAGCACCAGAACCATGCTCTGTTCTGGCGTTGAACGCCAGCCACATGCTTCTTACTGGCGTTTAAACGCCAGTAAGGTCTTCCTCCAGGGTGTGATTTTTCTTCTACTATTTTTGATTCCGTTTTCAATTTTTATATTTATTTTAAAAGATCATGGTGCCTATGGTACAAGGTATTAGGAACTTTCCAGGATCCTGTTTCTTCTGAGGCAATGTCAGTTGATCCAGATCACTCAGTTCATTGGTGAACAAGGGAGGTTCATCTTCCCAAGTCTCAATACCAAATAGTTTGGCATTCAGCTTCATGATTGCACCAAAGTACTTGGTAACTTGCTCCTCAGTAACATCCTCATTCTCTTCAGAAGAGGAGTACTCATCAGAGCTCATGAATGGCATAAGGAGGTTTAATGGAATCTCTATGGTCTCTAGATGAGCCTCAGATTCCTTTGGTTCCTCAAAGGGAAACTCCTTATTGATCACTGGACGTCCCAGGAGGTCTTCCACACTGGGATTCACGTCCTCCCCTTCCTCTTTGGATTCGGCCATGATGGTTATATCAATGACCTTGCACTCTCCTTTTGGATTTTCTTCTGTATTGCTTGGGAGAGTACTAGGAGGGATTTCAGTGACTCTTTTACTCAGCTGGCCCACTTGTGCTTCCAAATTTCTAATGGAGGATCTTGTTTCATTCATGAAACTCACAGTGGCCTTAGATAGATCAGAGACTAAGTTTGCTAAATTAGAGGTATTTTGTTCAGAGTTCTCTGTCTATTGCTGAGTGGATGATAGAAAGGCTTGCTATTGCTAAACCTGTTTCTTCCACCATTATTAAAGCCTTGTTGAGGCTTTTGTTGATCCTTCCATGAGAAATTTGGATGATTTCTCCATGATGAGTTATAGGTGTTTCCATAAGGTTCACCTAAGTAATTTACCTCTGCTATTGCAGGGTTCTCAAGATCATAGGCCTCTTCTTCAGAAGGCGCCTCTTGAGTACTATTGGATGCAGCTTGCATTCCATTCAGACTCTGAGAAATCATATTGACTTGCTGAGTGAATATTTTGTTCTGAGCCAATATGGCATTCAGAATATCAATTTCAAGAACTCCCTTCTTCTGAGGCGTCCCATTACTCACAGGATTCCTCTCAGAAGTGTACATGAACTGGTTATTAGCAACCATGTCAATGAGTTCTTGAGCTTCTGCAGGTGTTTTCTTTAAGTGAATGGATTCACCTGCAGAGGTATCCAATGACATTTTAGCTAATTCAGACAGACCATCATAGAATATGTCCAGGATGGTCCATTCTGAAAGCATGTCAGAAGGACACTTTTTGGTCAGTTCTTTGTATCTCTCCCAAGCTTCATAGAGGGATTCACCTTCTTTCTGTCTGAAGGTCTGAACATCCACTCTAAGCTTACTCAGCTTTTGAGGAGGAAAGAACTTTGCTAAGAAAGCCTTGACCAGGTTATCCCAAGAGTTCAGGCTATCCTTAGATTGAGAGTCCAACCATATTCTAGCTCTGTCTCTCACAGCAAAAGGGAAAAGCCATGACTCAAGACTCAAACAAGAAACACAAAAATATTTTTGATTTTTATGATTTTCTAATTTTTTTTGGATTTTTATTTTATTTTTTTCGAAAAAAATTATTTGAAAAAGAAAAATAAGGATTCCAAAATTTTTAATATGAATTCCAGGAATCTTGCAATCTTAGGCTAAAGCTCCAATCTGAGGGTTAGACATGGCTTAATAGCCAGCCAAGCTTTAGAAGATATTGATACTTTCCATGTAGAGAGCAACTAAGTGTGTGAGAATCAACAAGCTCTTGTGATGATAAGTTGAAACCCCGGTCCAAAACATTAGACATGGCTTACAGCCAGCAAGGATTCAACAAATCATCATGAAACACTAGAATTCATTCTTAAAAATTCTGAAGAAAAATATATTTTTGAAAACATTTATTTTAAATTTTTTTTTTCGAAAACAGATGAGAAATTTTTGAAAGATTTTTGAAAAATTTTTGAAAAGAAAACAAAAAGAAAATTACCTAATCTGAGCAACAAGATGAACCGTCAGTTGTCCAAACTCGAACAATCCCCGGCAACGGCGCCAAAAACTTGGTGCACTAAATTGTGATCTCAGGCAACGGCGCCAAAAACTCTGTACGCACGTCTTAATAAATTGGTTTTCATTCACAACTTCGATACAACTAACCAGCAAGTGCACTGGGTCGTCCAAGTAATAAACCTTACGTGAGAAAGGGTCAATCCCACGGAGATTGTTGGTATAAAGCAAGCTATGGTCACCTTGTAGATCTCAGTCAGGCGCATATAAAATAGTATTGGAGTTTTCGAAAATATATAATAAAATAAGGATAGAAATACTTATGTAAATCATTGGTGAGAATTTCAGATAAGCGCATAGAGATGCTTTCGTTCCTCTGAACCTCTGCTTTCTTGCTGTCTTCATCCAATCAATCCTACTCCTTTCCATGGCTGGCTTTATGTAAGGACATCACCGTTGTCAATGGCTACTTTTCATCCTCTCTGGAAAATGGTCCGATGCGCTGTCACTGCATGGCTAATCGTCTGGAGGCATCACCCTTGTCAATGGCTGCATCCCATCCTCTTGTGAAAATGGTCCAAATGCTCTGTCACAGCACGTAGCCCTGGATGTCTACTTTCCAACGCAATTGGAAGCGCGCCATTTTAAGTTCTGTAGCTCCAGAAAATCCACTTTGAGTACAGGGAGGTCAGAATCCAACAGCATCAGTAGTCCTTCTTCAACCTCTGAATCTGATTTTTGCTCAAGTCCCTCAATTTCAGTCAGAAAATACCTGAAATCACAGAAAAACACACAATATCATAGTAAAGTCCAGAAATGTAAATTTAGCATAAAAACTAATAAAAACATCCCTAAAAGTAACTAGATTCTACTAAAAACATACTAAAAACAATGCCAAAAAGCGTATAAATTATCCGCTCATCACTTACTCACAAGCCCCATACCACCAAACACCTCTATATAGCCCTAATCCTTATCCACCCTATCAACCACCTTATGAACCATATGAACCATACATGGAACCACCACCATTCCAACACAATTACTCTCAAGAACCACCTCAATATACACCATCTCCATACCCTAACCAAGATGAACCAACTTCCAATTATGAAAGTTCCTTCCCAAACGATGAACCTTCTTTTCCACACCACCTCCAATGGATGATTCTCTCCAAGAATGTGTTAGTTCATACATTCGAAGGCAAGAAGATAACCAAAAGGAGTTTAAGGAGCTAGAAGCCAAGATGGCTATCCTAGCGGAAACCATTAGCAATATGGTCTCTTCCCGCCTAAGCCTATGCGATCAAGGAACTCCCATTGTTGAATATGGAGAAGAAATTAAGGAGCATAGTGAGGGAGTGAGTTTGGAGCTTCAAGATGAAAAAGAGGAGTTAAAGCAAGAATTGTCACAAGGGGAGGAAGTTAAAATAATTGAGCCGGAAGGAGTGGTTGAATACCTAGGAGATGTTGGAATTCCATGGGAATGTAGAATTAGAGAGCCCTCTTCCAAGATGCTTGATGTTGATGTTGAGGAGGGTGTACAACCTCCAAAGCGTATCATGATTGAAGACTTTGAAGAGGTTGATCAAGAGACGGATTCAATCATTGAGGAGTTCCTATCTACAATTAAATCCTCTCCTATTGGGCTTGAAATTGAGGTCAAAGAAGAAGATGCACAACCTCTCATGCCCTTGGTGAGCAATGAAGAAGAGATTGGATTAGAAGAGAGCCACCAAGAGGAAGAGATTGAAATTGAAGAAGCTTACAAGGAGGTGGAAGATGCAAAGGAATAGCACAAGGGAATGGATCTCACATTGGCTAAGTGTGGGGAGATCACCCTTCTTAAGTCACCATCATCCAACACAACATTTAAGTGGGTAAAATTATTATCTCTAATCTTTACTTTCCCACTTGAATATGGTTTGATTGAAAATGATGGTCAACTTAGAGCTCTTTGTGGAGTTAAGAGTAAGAGAGAGTTGTATAGTGGTTAGAAACATCACTATAAGTTCATGATGGTTGCATGCTCAAGGTTAAATAGCAATGGTTGGTGTAGAACCAAATTGCATGGGTCTAGGAGAATATTTGGAGGTCTAATGGAGAATTCACAAGCCTTCTCACCCAATTGGAATTGTGATGATCAACTTGAAGATGGGTGTAGAAACAAGATTTGGGATCCAGGAATATATGAAGATCAATTTTGGAAGCCATTAGCTTGTGTGGAACTTCATCAAAGCTTGGTGCCATTGATTTTGAATTTTGGAGCTTACTTGAAGTCCAAGCATTGGTGGAAGTTTCAAGATGAGTACAAGCATAAGCCACCATAACAAGGAGCCTTCCAAATGTCCAAGTTAAGGACTTAAACTAAAAGTGCTAGGTGGGAGACACCCCACCATGGTAAACTCTTTCCATTCTCTTGTATATATAATTAATGAATGAATTGAGTTGCCATTATAGGTAGTTCTTCTTATTTTCTATACTCTTATGCATTTTGCTTTTATCGATAGGTTGTTTGTTGCATTCATGCTTTGATTAGAATAGTTGTTGTTAGATTGCATTTTGCTTGTAGTGTAAGTTTTGTTTCTAGTGTATTTGAAAATTTTTCAAAAAAAAAAAAACCAAAAATATTTGTTGTTAAATTTGATCTTTGATTGTTTTAGAATGCTTATAGATGAGGAGAATGACCTGTTTTTCAAAAAAAAAAAAGGGCATCCGCGCGCAAGCATGCTGTGTGCGCGCGCGTCGGTGGTGCATCCCACACTCTTGGTATAAAAACCAGAGAGTTATGCCCAGTTGGTGCCTATTCTGTGCCTGCGACCCACGCGCAAGCGTGCATGACGCGTATGCGTCGGCCGCCATCTTCACATCCATGCGTATGCATGCTATGCGCGTCCGCGTCGCCTGTCTCGCCTGCCCACCCACGCGCACGCGTGCGTGATGCGTACGTGTCGCCCTCCGCGCCCTGTTTTTCCCTGTTCTGCCTTGTTTTCTTTCTCCATTCTTCTCTTCTTTTCCTTCTAGTTTCTTCCTATTTCTTTCTCCTTCTTTCTTCCTTTCTTACTTTCTTTCCTTTCTTCTTTTCTTTTTAAAATTCCACTTTTTATTTTTCTTATTTTCATTTTCTTCTATATGTTGCAATTGCATATTATCACCCATTGCATTTTAATTTTGTTTTTATAACTTGTTCTTGTTTTCTTTTTTTAAGTTCTTATTTTAATAATGGTGTTGAATGCTCTTACTCAATTGTTGAGAATTTCTTGGTTACTCTTGGTGCTTTGTGACTTGTTTGGCATTAATTGTAATATTTTCTCTACACAAAAGATTAGTGCTTTAGTCTTTCCTGACTCATGATCCCTTATTTTTGTACCTCATCATCATTGAGTTAGGATGGGGCCAAATACTCTCATGCTTATCCCTAATCTTGTTTGTGTCAATTGTTGATTAAGCTTGATACAACATGCTTTTTATGTTATTTACCTATGCTTTAACTTTGTTCTTGCATCAAGTATTAGTTTATATGTCTTAGCTTATATTGCTCTCTCACTCACATGCGTAGCTAACATGTAGTGAGAACCTTACTCTTATTTGGCATTAGCCCCCGCCTATGTTCTATTTGCTTTGATATCTTGTTATCGGCTTAATTATCCTTCTGTCTCTTTCCTTTTAGGTTGGCCACCAAGAAGGAAAGGAATGGAAAACCTTCTAAATGGGGCAACAAACAAGTTAACCCGCACAACCTTTTGAAGGAGCTCATCAATTGTAGCAACCCGTCCACTTTACTCTTCTTTGCATGCACCGAGGACAGTACAAATTTCTAAGTGTGGGGAGGTCGCCCGACCGACCTCCATGGGTAACAATCTCTTTCTTTCAACACCAATTCTTGATTTCCTTTGCTAGTTAGTTATTGCATTGCATGATAGGTTGCATGATTAGTTACAATTTGTACATATTTCACCATTTCTTTTTATGTTAGGACTACTTGGTTAGGGTGATGATTTCTTTTCCAAGAAAAAATTGTTTTAGGGCGCTGGTGCACAAATTGTGAATCACACTTTTCACAACTCGTACCACTGACCAGCAAGTGCACTGGGTCGTCCAAGTAATACCTCACGTGAGTAAGGGTCGAATCCCATGGAGATTGTTGGTTTGAAGCAATCTATGGTTATCTTGTAAATCTTAGTCAGGAAGTCAATTATGTTTATCAGTTCTATAAAATATCCGCTCATCACAACACCAAACTTAAACTGTTGCTTGTCCTCAAGCAACTAGATAAATAAAATAGAAGACTAATAGGTTGAGATGCAATAATATCTCAGAGTTTTTGATTGAAGCTCAGATTCTAATTAGATGAGCGGGACTAGTAGCTTTTTGCTTCTGAACAGTTTTGGCATCTCACTTTATCCATTGAAGCTCAGAGTGATTGGCATCTATAGGAACTTAGAATTCAGATAGTGTTATTGATTCTCTTAGTTCAGTGTGATGATTCTTGAACACAACTTCTTTATGAGTCTTGGCTGTGGCCCTAAGCACTTTGTTTTCCAGTATTACCACCGGATACATAAATGCCACAGACACATAACTGGGTGACGGTCATTGGCTTTTTCTACTTGCTTTTTCTCTCTTTTTTTTTCCTGCAAGCTTTGTTCTTTGCTGCTTTTTCTTGCTTCAAGAATCATTTTTATGATTTTTCAGATTATCAATAACATGTCTCATGTTCATCATTCTTTCAAGAGCCAACATATTTAACAGTCTTAAACAACAAATTCAAAAGAAATATGCACTGTTCAAGCAGTCATTCAGAAGACAGAAAGCATTGCCACCACATTTAACTAATTAGAATTTCTCTTATTAAACTCGAAATTTTATTGCCTCTTATTCAAAAGATCTACTACTTTATTCATGTTTGCTGATGATGAGAAAAATAAACTATAGTTTAATTGGAGATAAAATCAAAATAGATACTAATTACTACTATATGACTTCTAAGGTAAACTTTTATAAGGACACTGTCACAGAGTTAAGGCAGAAATTGGAAATTAACAACCTTTATTCTGGGGGCATGGGGGTTCCTCTGATCCTTGGGGTGCTTGGTCCTACAAGAGAAGACTTTTGGCGCTTCAGTTCCCTTAAGTCACGCCCCTGCTCCTCTTGTTCTTTAAACATATAGGTCAGCATTTGACTGTGTTCCTTCTGTTCTTTAATTATTTGCTCCATAGCTTCCCGTATCCTGGTAACGGACGTCTCAAGATACTCCCAGTATTCAGCTTGAGGGATCTCTGGGAGGAATTCTTGTGCTCTCTTCTTGATGGGATCCTCCTGTGCTTGTTGTTTTTCCATTGATGCTTTGGTGATTGACCACTCAACTGAGATATACTCAGTTATTATTGCTACCATCAATGGCGTTCAACGCCCAGTGGATGCCCATTTTGGGCGTTGAACGCCCGAAATATACTTTTACTGGCGTTTTCTTGCCAGTGAGCTCTTTTTCTCTGTTTTGTGTGCCGAGGTCTTCTGTAAATGATTATTTACCTTGTTGCCAATGAACTCTATATAAACAAATAAGAATAAAGATAGAAATAGGGCAAAATGCTTAGAGGATTGTTGCCCCATGGCTGGGTTGCCTCCCAGTAAGCGCTTCTTTATTGTCTTTAGCTGGACCTTGCTGAGCTTTTAATCTAGCTTCAGCCTTGAGCATTCTTGCTCAATGTTGCCTTCAAGATAATGCTTGATTCTCTATCCATTGACAATGAACTTCTTATTAGAATCAATATCTTGAAGCTCCACATAACCATATGGTGACACACTTGTAATCACATATGGTCCCCTCCACCGGGATTTCAGTTTCCCGGGGAATAGCCTGAGTCTAGAGTTAAACAACAGGACCTTCTGTCCTGGTTCAAAGATTCTAGATGACAGCTTTCTGTCATGCCAGTTTTTTTATTTTTCTTTATAAAGCTTGGCATTTTCGAAAGCTGTGAATCTGAATTCCTCTAGCTCATTTAGCTGGAGCAATCGTTTTTCTCCTGCTAATTTGGCATCAAAGTTTAGAAATCTGGTTGCCCAGTAGGCCTTATGTTCCAGTTCCACGGGCAGGTGACATGCCTTACCATACACTTTATAGAGTGTGGGCCAATAGAAGCAACATTGGAGGACCTTGGTGGCTGTTCGCTGTAACAACCCTGATTTTCGAGTACATGAGATCTTTTCTGAAAGTACGGGTTTCTCCAGAAGATCAGTAAAGGGAACACTTCTGTTATATCATCAAGCATCTCAATCTTCATTATCATTATGTCATCCTTAAGCTAGAACCTCCTCTGAGGCAAGCTTGATAATGCAATCGGGAAGAACCTAGTTTTTGAACCGTATCGGTTGGCAGTTTTGATTTTGATTTTCGTAAATAGTCTCTGTTTGACGAACCGGACTCGATTCATGAGAGGAGAGAGATAATAGTATAATATTATCATTATATTAGTATTATAACATGCTTGAATGATATTATAAGGTTACCTGGTCTGTTTTGTTAAAAACAGAAAATCGGTTTAACCGGGTTTACGGTTTACTGGTGCAGCTTAGCACCAGCACTCTCTGATGAATTTAGCAATGCTAAGGCCTCATTATACATGTTATATTCTCATAATAAATATGTTACTAGTGTCATTTATGCTAGTAGCTAAGAAAATAATTTTTAGAGATGTTTTTACGAGTGTTCCAGTACACCTAGTTTTAGTAGTTGTACACCAGAGATATTTTAATATTATTTTAATCCACCTCCAAGCCAACCAATCACATCTCACCTTACACCCCCAAGACCTCCAAGGCTGTCTCATTTCATCATTTTGGCCGAAAATAACAAGAGAGAAAAGAGAGAAACTTTCATGAACACTTAATCTTCAAAGCTTGATTTCTTAGAAAGAAAGAAGTACTGTATAAGAATGTGAAAGTGATGATGAATAATGAGAATGATTATGTGATGATTTGTTGCTTGAGACAACCCAAGAGATATTTATTTGTTGCTTGAGGCAACCCAAGAGATGTGTTTATTCATTTGTTGCGTTAAGGCAACTCCAGATATACTTGTATGATCATCTGCTGCAGTGAGGCAGTCAGATAGATAATGGTGTGATCACTGAGAACGCTTTCCTACGGTACAGATCCATATTTTATTTCTGTAAGGCAAAGGGGTTATTTCCTGCTATAGAAGTACCGTGACCACCTGTTCCATTTCTGTAGTGGCAGAGGGGTTATTTCCTGTATACAGAAGGTGTGTCGGCGTACATCCCTGCAGTGGCAGATGTGTTATTTCTTGCGTGCAGTGGACCCTGTGGTGGCAGAGGGGTTATTTCCTGTACACAGGGGTATAGCCAATAGGAAAGCCTTATCCAGACAGAGGTTGCTGGATAACGTCGGGAGCGGGTTAGTAACCGACAGATGAGCTCATTACCTGCACTAGGGCTAGACATGCATCATTCTTGTCTGCGCATCATTCTCTGTTGCATTCCTTTCTGTGTGTGATCTATTTCTTTACGTTTGTCTGCTCGTATGCTACTTCTGTGTTTTATTTTCTTGTATTCTTTTGTTTGTGTTCTGCTTTTTGTTGTCTCTACTTCCTCTTTCTATCTTTATCTTCTGTTTACTGCTTCGCTATATTATGTTACTCGTCTACTAATCGACCCCAAATAAATGAACGTAACTAATAACCCCGATCCTACTAAGAACTCCCCAGTTCTTACCCCTTCTCTCTCCCTTCCCCCTTCAGATGGAAGTAAGAGTACCTCACCATAGTTCGCTGATGACCATTCGCAAGAAGAGGATTCTGCTCTAGATAGTCTTCTGAGTCTAGGGTGAGTATTGTTCTCTGTTTATATGTATATACTGTGAGACCAGCCAACGTCTACACCCCGTTCGTATAAGTACTTTAACCTAAATCCTGTGTACGAGATTCCTATTGTGTGGCTACTTCATGAGGCACCAGAGAGACGTCCTGTGGAAAAGTCTGATCGTGCAGAGGAGTAGCAGATGATGTTCTATCTTTTGATGACGTTCCACTTGACTTGAGTTTTGAAGACCTAGAACGTTCATTCCCTCGCTTTAGTAGTTTAGAGGGACTAGGTGAGTATAGAGTCTAGGCTAGCCTAGGTGCCAGCTTAGGGACCTCTTGAATAGGTCAGGACCTGGGATGTTGTATGTATATATATGTATATAGATATTATTTAGCTATATCTAGGGGTGTTCTAACTAACAGTCTATATGCTAATAAAGGCTGAATCATTGAGTGTTGCTAGCTACTTGTGATGTATTTTTGTGTGGTTGTTTATAACTGTTTTATCTGTTATTACTTGTGAATTGATTATGATTGATTCCATCTATTAATCCAAATGTTTTCAAAAAAAAAAATACACCTCACAAATTAACTACGCGTTTAACAACGAATCATGCTCATATGATAAATAATAGATAATAATGATGAAGACAAATTGGTAGCGCTCAGTTTCCGGTATGATCTAGACATATTAAAAATTGGGTCGTTACATTCGCTCACCTCCGAAATGGCCTCCATATTGAGATCCGTGGCAATGCCACAGGATCCTCTGTGCTTCTTCTCTAGGCACACACCTACGGATAATTCCGTCTGCACATCTCTTAAAGAGATAAGGTTCATCCCACAAGTAGTACTTTGCATCAGTAATTAATTTCTTCTTTTGTATCCTGTTGTACTCCTTGGGTATGAACCTTGCAGCTTTATAGTTTGCAATATCGGCAAACCATGGTGCTTCCTGAATGGCGAATAAATGCTTCTTTTATAGCAAATGGAAACAATAACAGTCTGTAGACATCCTGATCTATTTCCTTATCATGTACTGTGTCAGCAATTTGTAAAAATTATGCCAGAAACTCTGTAGGTTCTTCTTGTGGAAGACCGGAATACTGGCAGCTTTGCTGCACCATGATAATAAGCTGAGGATTCAACTCAAAGCTACTGACTCCAATGGAGGGTATGCAGATACTACTCCCATATGAAGCAGTAGAGGGGTTAGAATATGACCCTAGAGTCCTCCTGGACTGTTCATTTCCACTTAGGTCCATAATGGAAACAAAAGGGAGATGATGTAAAATAGAAAAAATATTTTTATTTATTTATTTATTAATTTATTTCGAAAATAAATTAAAATAAAATAAATAAATAAAATGAGTAAAAGATTTTCGAAAAAATTAAAGAGAGAGAAAGTGGTTAGGAGATTTTGAAAAAGATATGATGATTTTTTTTTTTTTTTGAAAAAAAGTTTTAAATTTTGAAGTAAAAAATCTGAATTTTTAGAAATATATTTCGAAAAATTGTTTTTAAAATAGAGAGAAAAGATATTTTTGATTTTAAGATGGCATAAGATTTAAAATTTTTAGATCTAATGCTCCTTGTTTTCGAAAAATTTGGAGAGAAAACACCAAGGAACACCAAACTTAAAAATTTTAAGATCAAGTCACAAGGAAAACTTAAGAACACCAAACTTAAAGTTTGGCACAAAATTTTATAGAGAAAATATTATTTATGAAAAAGGTTTTAAAAAGAGTGTACCAAACTGCCACGGGCTTAGACTAACGCTCTTGCCAGTTGGGCAGTAAATGTAACACTTGTTTTAAAGAAGGATATTTTTAACCAAGAACACTAATAAGAGACTCTAGACAAAAAAGAAAAATTTTCCTAATCTAAGCAACAAAATAATCCGTCAGTTGTTCAAACACGAATAATCCCTGGCAACGGCGCCAAAAACTTGGTGCACAAATTGTGAATCACACTTTTCACAACTCGTACCACTGACCAGCAAGTGCACTGGGTCGTCCAAGTAATACCTCACGTGAGTAAGGGTCGAATCCCACGGAGATTGTTGGTTTGAAGCAATCTATGGTTATCTTGTAAATCTTAGTCAGGAAGTCAATTATGTTTATCAGTTGAATTGTAAGTAAACAATAGAGCATGGATCAAAGGTTACTTGTTATGCAGTAATGGAGAATATGTTGGAGTTTTGGAGATGCTTTGTCTTCTGAATCTCTGCTTTCCTCTGTCTTCTTGTTCACGCACGCACGTCCTCCTATGGCAAGCTGTGTGTTGGTGGATCACCGTTGTCAATGGCTACCTTCCATCCTTCCA
>NC_029788.2:56412561-56481379 GCF_000816755.2 Arachis ipaensis
CCAACAGCATCAGCAGTCCTTTTTCAGCCTGAATCAGATTTTTGCTCAGCTCCTTCAATTTCAGCCAGAAAAATACCTGAAATCAGCTAGAAAAACACACAACTCATAGTAAAGTCCAGAAATATGAATTTTTCCTAAAAACTAATAAAAATAGACTAAAAACTAACTAAAACATACTCAAAACTATATGAAATTATCCCCAAAAAGCGTATAAAATATCCGCTCATCAGGCGCCCTACCAACTTGAAAAATTTTTTTGTTGAACTTGCTTGAAGAATTTATTTTGGAACATGGTTTTTGAGCTAAGAACACAAGCATGTGAGTTTTGAGCCAAATGGTGTGGTTCTATCATATAACCACTTATTTTCATTCTTGTGTGCATTATTCTTTTTCTATGATTATAATCTTTGATTTGTTTGATTCTTTATGTCCATTGTTCTATGTATACATGCATTTATATGATTGAGGCCATCATTTCATTTAGCTCACTTATCCAAATACCCTATCTTTCATCAACCATTGTTAGCCAATTTTAAGCCTATTGAATCCCTTTTGTTCTTAATGCACATCACTAAATATTCCATAATTTAGATCTTTGATTAGCTTAGGCTAGTGAGGGTGTGTATCATTTGGATATGGGAAACTTGGGACATTGGTTGAGAGGAAAGTGTATTTTTGTATTTTTGTTGAAGATTTTTGGGAACTGGGTACATGCTTATGCATTAAATATGTAAAACCATATGCATTGATACATTTGTATATACTTTAAAAAAATGATAAAGAAAAAGAAAAAGAACATATATATATATATATATATAAGAGAAAAAGAAATAAAAAGGGGACAAAAATGCCCCAAAGTAAAGTTCAATAAAAATCAATGCATATGTGTGGTGAATTAAAAAGAATGCATGAGTATGTGAAAAAGTGGGAATCATGGGTAGCTAGGTTGTGTATTAGAATTGTATAGGTTGTTATATGTGTTAGGTGAGGGCTTAGGCTAATCAAAGATGCAAATTTTAAGCTCACTTAACCACATGCATCCTACCTTGACCCTAGCCCCATTACAACCTATGAATAAGTCCTCATGATGAATGTATGCATGCATTGAATAATTGTTGATTGTTAGATGAAAAAAAAATTATGGAAATCATGATTAAAATAAAATTGAGTGATCGACCCTATACACTAGAGCGACTAGAGCGGATACACTTCCGGTAAGGGTTCGATGCTCAATTCCTTGTTTCCATCTTTCATGAGCTTTCTTCTTGCAAGTCTATTTGAACCTCATTTTGATATTTGAATTGGTAGAGTTTGTGAATAATCATATGATCTTAGCCCTACTTATTCGTACATGCTCTTGGAGATTGATTTGCTTTTAACCAAGTAGGTAGAATCATTTTGCATTTAGTTGCATGCATGTAGATAGGAGCATATAGTTTATTTGCATTGAATAGATGTTCTTACCCTTTTCTTGTCCTTCTTTATTCTTAGCATGAGGACATGCTTGGTTTAAGTGTGGAAAGATTTGATAAACCCCGATTTTGTGGTTTATCTTGTGCTTAATTTGGGAGATTTTATCAACTTTTCTCACATTTATTCAATGAAATAGCATGGTTTTGTAATTCTCCCTAGATTTGTGCTTAAGTGTGAAAACATGCTTTTTAGGCCTTAAAATAGCTAAATTTAACTCACTTTAATTCCATTCGATGCCTTGATATGTTTGTTGAGTGATTTCAGGTTCATAAGGCAAGTATTGGATGGAAGAAGTGAGGAGAAAAGCATGCAAAGTGGGAGAACTCATGAAGAAATGAAGGAACTGCAAAGATAACGTCCGGGCTTCAAAATGATATAAAATTTGCCATAGTTGTGATAAACCACTATTTTATGGTTTATATTGTGTTTAATTGTGTGGTTTTGTCATGATCCTTGCCCACTTATTCATCAATTTAGCATGCATTTAGATTTCCTTCCTAAATTCAGTACATGTTTGAAAATTGCTTCCTAGAGATTTTAATTATTTACTTTTAATTCTCCTTTATTCCATTCGATGCCGTGATCTGTGTGTCAAGTGTTTCAGGCCTTATAGGGCATGAATGAGATGGAGATTAGAGAGGAAGCTAGCAAAAATGGAAGGAACATAAGAATTTGAGGAGATAACCAGCGAGAAGTGACGCGGTCGCATGGCTCACGCGACCGCGCGAAGGAGCGCAAATCGCAGCGACGCGGCCGCATGGCTTGCGCGGCCGTGCTGATTGGAAAGCGCAAGCGACGCCTTATCCAGATTACTGCAGAAGGACATTGAGTTCGAGTTCAGTGAAGATTGCAAACAAGCATTTGATAAGCTGAAGACTGCTCTAACTCAAGCCCCAATTGTGAGAGGACCCGACTGGAGCCAGCCATTTGAAATCATGCGCTGGCTCAGTGTGAAGGTAAGGATCTTTTTGTTATTGCCTATGCGTCTAAGACTTTAGACACTGCCTAGTCCAATTATACTACTACTGAGAAAGAGCTACTTGCTATTGTTTTCGCTCTGGATAAATTCCGAGCTTATTTACTTGGTACTAGAGTAGTAGTGTATTCGGACCATGCAGCTCTAAAGTATTTATTAGCTAAAAAGGAATCCAAACCAAGACTTATACGTTGGATACTGCTGTTACAAGAATTTGATTTAGAAATAAAGGATAGGAGTGGCAATCAAAATTTAGTAGCGGACCACTTGAGTCGCCTTGAACATATTAAGGATGATTCTACTCCTATAGATGATAATTTTCCTTTTGACAATCTGCAAGCAGTATCTGAGGTAGTCCCTTGGTACGCACCTGTTGCTAATTATTTAGTTAGCTGCACATTTCCTCCACATTTCTCTAAACATCAAAGAGACAAGCTGAAAAGCGAGTCTAAATATTATATATGGGATGACCCATATTTATGGAGATGTGGCGCTGACCAGATAATTAGACGATGTGTACCTCAATCAGAATTACAGTCCATTTTAGCAGCCTGTCACTCATCTAAGAGTGGAGGACACTTTGGCCCTCAAAGAACAGCTAGAAAGATCTTGGACTGCGGATTATGGTGGCCTACTCTTTTTAGAGATGCTGCTGAGTTTTGTAAATCTTGTCACCCATGCCAGAAATTTGGTAACATATCCAAGAGGGATGAGATGCCTCAACAATATATGCTTTTCTGTGAAATTTTTGATGTATGGGGCATTGACTTCATAGGTCCATTTCCAAATTCTAATGGAAAAATTGAGAAAGCCGGAACAGAAAGAAAGTTGCAACTACAGGAACTGGAGAACCTTCGCCTAGAAGCTTATGAGAACTCCAGAATATACAAGGAAAAGATGAAAGCTGTGCATGATCAAAACATCAAGAAGAGAGATTTCCAACCTGGAGATTTTGTTCTCCTTTACAAATCTCGACTGAGGCTCATGCCCGGTAAGTTGAGATCAAAATGGGAAGGTCCATACAAAATAGAGAAGGTTGAACCGTACAGAGTTTATCACCTAAGCCATCCTTCAAGTTCTGAACTTATTAAGGTTAATGGACACCGCCTAAAGCTGTACCATGGTGAGAAGGTGCAGAAAAATAGGGAGATTGAGATCTTCCACTTGGAAGATCCCCACATAGCAGCAGATTGAGCTAGTAGAGCGTCCAACTTACGGACGTAAAAGCAAAGTGCTTGGTGGGAGACAACCCACCGCGGTATGATCGTTCCTTTCTTCACTTTTAGTTTTTCTTCTTTAATAACTCTTCTCTTTATTAGTGCTTTCGTGCTCTTTCAATTACATGTCTTTATATTTCTCTAAAAAAAAAATTAAAATTTCGCCGCGCGACGCGATCGCACTAGCGACGCGTCCGCGTGGCAGGAGGAGTAAAGAAAAATAAAAATGAGCAGAAAGTTATGCAGGAGGAGCGCTGGAGTCGTGCCAATGGCACAAATTACTCCACGCGACCGCGTCGCTTGGACATCATGGCCTCCCACGCGACCGCGTGCCTCACGCGGCCGCGTGCCCTGCATTTTTGACGTAAAGGGGTGCACAGTGCTATATTGTGCGAGAATGGTGCTGGATTGGTGCTGGAAGCACAATCCTTGTCACGCGACCGCGTCGCTGACGCGGCCGCGTCCTCCATTTTATAACCCAGACTCATGCGATCGCGTGACCCACGCGATCGCGTCACCAAATTTTGGCAATTAAAATGAATCAAACAGAGAGTTGTGCTGGAGCGAGGCTGCACTCGCGGCAGCAGCGCAACATAGGTCACGCGACCGCGGGACAGATGCGATCGCGTCCCCTTCCCTGACGCGTCCCCACGCGAACGCATGCCCCAAGCGGCCGCGTCGCATGCGCCGCACAGCTAAACCCCAATTGCCAAATTATCTTATCTTTCTTTCCTCCAAATCCTAATTTTTCTTTTCCCTTCTTCTTTCTTTTTTCCCTCCTTCTTTCTTCTTTCCCCCTTCTCCTTTCTATCTCACTCTCTCTCTCTCTCCTCCATTAATAAGGTTTTACCTTCTTCTTCCTTCTTCTCTTTTCTATCATTCTTATTATATTATGTATATATTATTATTTTCTTTTTCTTTTCTTTTTCTTTTCAAACTTTTATTTTCTTTATTCTTCTTTTCCCTTTTTACATGGTGTTAGAAATTTTTTGAGTCATTATCCCTCACCAAATGCTTGTGACTTGTTACAATTTATTTGACAATTATTATTATTATTTTTTTTAGGGGATTGTTTGCACGTTCAATTTCATACTTTTTACATCTTGTTTAACATTCATGCTATGTGTTTGTGAAAAAGCCCATGTGGCATTATGAACTTCTCTATGTTCCTATACTATTCAATGCTTGATTTTCACAACTTTCCCCTATTATTTTATTAATTGAATTCAATTGTCAATACAAACGTGATGGCTTGTTACAAAGTAATGCTTGGTCTATGCTACTCATGCCCTTTGCCAGCATGCCAATAAACACCTTGCATTCACTTGTCTTTTTATGCACTAGCTATTTCCCATTGATGGCTTTTCATATGTACTCGAGAGCATGTGTTAATATCATCTACATTTTACTGTGCACCATTCACCCTCTTTTCCGTTTCCTTCCTTGCTGTATCTCTCTTTGCATTTAATTTTCTTTCTCTTCTCTTCTTTCAGGATGGCCACCAAGAAAGGAAAGGAGAAAGCAACTTCCAGACAACCAGCAAGAAGAGGAACTAAAAGAGCATTAGTGGTAGAACCTTCTTCAACCGCAGTCAAGCCCTCAACAAAACGAGTCAAGAGGATAATAAAGGTTGACGAAAAGGAGAAAGCCTTTCCAGCAAAGGACGCTGCGTGATTTTCCAATCGCTACTGTGAGCAGATGTTCCCCATCCTGGCAGAAAGGAACTATAACAATGAATACCTTCTTATCCTCTCGTCCAATATTTCCACCTTTGTCGAGCCGCAAATTGAGCGAAGACAATGGGGTTTCCTACGGAAACAGCCAAGGCAGGTCAATCTTTCTTGGGTAGTTGAGTTCTACTCCAACTTCTACATGCCGACCCTGCAGTCTGTTTATGTCCGGCAGAAGTAAGTCCCCATCATAGAAGAAGCCATTCAGCAAGTTTTGAGTCTTCCCCCTATTCCTGCAGGAATGGACGCTTTTCAAGAAACCACCCTTCAGCGGCAGAGATACCAATTTGACTAGGACTCCGTTCTCGGAGTCATCGCTTTACTTGGCAGCCGTTGGATCTACGGATACCACCGTTCCTGCCCTAAGAGAATCTTGGCTTCCGCACTTACCTTGGAGGCTCACGTATGGGCACAAATCATGTCCCATTACGTCTTTCCGAGCACTCATGAGTCATCCTTCACTGCAGACATGGCTGTTCTACTATGGTGCATCCTTATAGACCAACCTCTGAATCTTTCAAGACACATCCGGAATGCTATGGAGCATGTACAAATCGCGGGCAACCTACCTTTTCCCGACTTAGTCTCAGATCTTGTCTCAGCAGCCGGAGTCTCCTACAGAGCTGGGGACACCAAAGCCATGCTTCCACGGGATGATCAATATATCCCTCACGGGAAATACCTCAGACTTTCAGCAGCCACTACAAGCCAGCCTACTGAGCCAGTTGAAGATATTCCTTCTTCAACACCACAAGCATCTACAACCGAGAAATTGCTCCAGCAGATACTTGAAAAATTGGATCGGCATGAACTGAAAGCTAAGATGAGAGAGCGCCGTAACGAGCGCCGATTCAAACACCTCAAGGAGCTACTCAAGGGACGCTTCAAAGACTCAGACACCCCGGACTCCACTTCTTTTACCAGCACCAGGAGCCATGATGATCCCGACTGTGGAGATACTGCCACCAGCCCACCCCTGTTCTTGACAGATGGCACCGAGGACGGTGCAAAATCTTAAGTGTGGGGAGGTCGGTCAGTACCTGACTTCTGGAGGTAAATTCTCTTCTCTGGCACCAATAATTAGGATATTTTAGTTAGATTTTCTTTCTTTTATAGAATAGAATAAACTGCATAGGTTAGAATAGTTGCATGCATGTTCTACTTGATTGAAAAGACAATAAGTTTCTTTTAAAAATATATCTTTGGAACAAAATTTCACTAATATTTCAAAATTTTTATGATAAATCTGCTTGAGTTGTATTTGGAACATGATGTTTGAGCTAAAGAACACACAACCTGTGAAAGATTTGAGCCTTTATGTATGGTTACATTATTTAACCATAATCATTTTATTCTTGTGTGTTTACTTCTCTATGATTGTAATCTATATTTTGTTTTATCTTATATGTCCAATATTTATTATATTTACACGCTTGCACATGATTGAGGCCATTATTTTTTTAAACTCACTTATCCAAATCAAGCCTACCCTTTTCAATTACCCTTGTTAACCACTTTGAGCCTTTGAAACCCCATTTGTTCTATATTTTACCACATTACTAACCTTAAGCTGAAAAATAATTATATATCCCAAATTGAATCTTTGGTTAGCTTAAGATAGAATTGTGTGTGCTAGTTAAGTATGGGAAATTGTGGGAACAAAAGTTGTTGAGGGAATATGTCATGAAAATTTAAAGGAAATTTGGATACCTACTCATGTGAAAATATAAGAATGAACAATCTATGTGCATTGATAAGCTTTATTTAATTTCAATATATATATATATACATATATAGAATAAATAAGAGGACAAAATTACCCCAATGTTAAATTCAGAATTCAAAGATCAATGCACATATGATAAAATTAAAATACAAAGTTGAAACATGAGTATGGGTTGAAAAAGGGAATTATGGGTGGCTAAGCATGAATTTAAAAGTATATAGAATATATGTATATTAGGTGAGAGCTTAGGTTAATTAAAGATTCAATTTATAAAGCTCACTTAGCCATATGTATATCCTTACCTGCACCTTGGCCCATTATAACCCTGAAAAGACCTCATGATGTTTGCATTGGTATATTAACTGTTGTTGATTGGTTAAGAGAAAAACAAAAGTTAGAAAACATGACTAGAAAAGAATTGAGTGATTACCCTATACACTAGAGATTAGAGTGTACATACATTATCAGTGAGGGTTCAATGCTTGAATTTTCATGTTTCCTGCCTTCATAAGCTATCTTCTTGCACTTTTATCAGTTTTATTGTATAATGATAGAATTAGTGGAATTTGATTTGTAACTGTTTTGAAAGGCTTATTTACTTTTGATCAAGTGGACAATAATCATATACAGCGAGAAGTGACGCGGTCGCATGGCTCACGCGCGAAGGAGCGCAAATCGCAGCGACGCGGTAGCGTGGACGACGCGGCCGCGTGGAGAGGAAAAAGCGCAAGCAACGCGTCTGCATGGATGACGCGATCGCGTGACATGTGCGATCTGCATAATCTGCAGAATTCGATGGGGGCAATTTTGGACCTTATTTCGGCCCAATTTTTGGCCCGGAACAGCAGACTAGAGTCAGAGAATATGCAGAAACAACACACACATTCATTCAGCAGTTTTAGATCTAGTTTTTTCACTCTCTTAGGTTTTTCTCTCTAGTTTTTAGGATTTTAATTTTCAATTGATCTTAGCATTGGAACATTGAGAAGAGTTATTTCCTCATCAAGACTTCATCATTCTAGTTTGTTCTTTTAACTTGGTTTTATTCTTCCATGCTTTTTGTTAGGTTCAATTTTGACATTCAGATACTTTTATGATTAATTAATGCAAGGATTATTTCTCTTTAATTCAATTTCAATTCCAATAATCATGTCTTCTTTTAATTCCCTTTTATGTGCCATGGATTCTTTATTTACAATGTGTGAGTAGTTTCATTACTTGATAGGGAGTTGATTAAAAGGAACTCTTGAGTTGGAAGGATCGAAGGAGAAATTTATAGTTGGGTTAAATGTTGGATTGCTATCCTATCACCAATGCCAATCCCTTTGAACTAAGTGGGTTGTAACTCGTGAATAGATTTGGCAGTCCAACTTGTTTGACTTTCCCTTACCTAGTAAAGGATAACCAAACAGAGTAAGCGGTAATTATAAATCAATCTTAAAAATCACTCCATCAATGATAGAGATTCTAACTGATCAATTCCCAGTCAAGGCTTTTATTTATATTATTTAAAATTCCTCAATTTAAATTCCAATTTACTTAGCTCAACTTCTTGGAACATCTGATTAATAAAATAGCACACTTTTCTGCAACTCGTTGGGAGACGACCTGGGACTTAAAACTCCCAGTAATTTTAATTTAAACTCTCTGTGACATATTTCTAAATTGATAGGCAGATTTTCGGTGAGTTAAGAACTATACTCGCAACTTAACCATTTTAATAAATTTTTAATTCACCAGCTTCTGCTTCCCATCAAGTTGCCTGACGTATAAGGGCGCGTACACGCACGTGCCAATGGATCAGCGTGGGTCCATTTTGGGCAACTCGTTGGGGGCGATTTGTAGCTCATTTTGGGCCCAATCCAACTCATTTCTGATGCTATTGAACCCAAGGATTGAGGGGGGAATGAACCAAGTAGCCATAATTTAGTTTTCATCATGTTGTAGGTAGAATTCTAGAGAGAGAAGCTCTCCCTTCTCTCTAGAATTTAGGGTAGTTTAGGTTTAATTTTCTTAGATCCAACTTTCAATTCTTGTTTTGATTTAGTTTTCCTTCTTAATTTCTTGTATTACATCTTTGCTCTTCTAGTTTTAATTGTTCATTTCCCTTATTTGGTTGCTTTTATGTGATGAACCCTTGTTGGATTTCCATTTTCTTTCAATGCTATATTATATTTCTATGCTCTTCTATGTTTATCCTAGTTGTTATTGTTGATTTCTTGTTGATGTTAGTTGTGGGTTTCCTTTAATTCTTGCATTTTATTATGTTTACTTTTCTTGCACACTAGGTGTTTGATAGAATGTTTCCTTTAGTTTTTGAGTAGTTTTCTTTACTTTTGGCCTAGGCTAAGGAAATTGAGTGACCTTAAGTCATTGGCTCTCATTGAATTGGTGATTTGAGAACCCTTGGTGATCAATTTGATATCCATTGACACTAACCCACTACTAATCTAATTAGTAGATAGGTTGGGACTTATGGGTTGATGTTGATTGATGAGTCTAATTCACACCCCATTCAAAAATCGGTGAATTAGTTCTATTGGCAAGCGCACCAAAATTATCGTCAAGTAATAACCACATTGGAGTGGGATCGTATCCACAGAGATTGGCAAATTCGAGCAGTTTTAATTAATTGATGAATTAGTGATAAACCCATAATTTATGATGTATTTTGTACTTAATTTAAGTGATTTGTTCAACCCTTCACCCACTTATTCATGTAAATTGCATGGTTTTACTTTTCCTTCCTTATTTTATGATATATGTGAAAAACATGTTTCCTATGCTTTAAAAATATTAATTTTAATTACCCTTTTATTACCATTCGATGCCGTGATTTGTGTGTTAAGTATATTCAGGTTTCATAGGGCAAGAATAGCTTAAGTGACAAAAAGGAAACATACAAAATTGGAAGGAAGGCACAAAAATGGAGTTTTGAAGAAATGGGCAGCGACGCGAACGCATGGACAACGCGAACGCGTGCCTAGCGCGAAAATGCAGCGACGCGAACGCGTGGATGACGCGGACGCGTGCCTTGAGCAAAACGCAGTTGACGCGTACGCGTGACCGACGCGTACGCGTGACCGACGCGTACGCGTGACAAGGAAAACTCCCAGATGACGCCAACGCGTGACAGACGCCACGTACAGGAATCTGCAGAAAACTCCCCCAGCAATTTCTGGACCCTTTTTTCGGCCCAAATCCAAACCAGAAACACAGAATATAAGTCAGAGAATGGAGGAATCAAAGGACATACAGAGAACAACACACCATACATTCGTAATACATAATTTTAGGATTAGATGTAGTTTTTAGAGAGAGAGGTTCTCTCCTCTCTCTTAGGATTAGGATTAGGATTTCTCTTAGTTTTAGGATTGCTTATCTTCATTACAGGTTCAATATTCCTTTTATTTATTTTATCACTTTAGTTTATGAACTCTTTATGTTTAGATTGATTTTCTATTATTAATGCAATTGAGGTATTTCAGATTTATGATTTTTATTTAGCCTTTTATATTCTTGGCTTTAATTGATTATTTGGAGAGTCTTGAGTTATCAAACTTATCGTGATTGATAATTGTTATTTTTGCTAATTGATTTGAATTCCAATAACTCTAGTCTTTCCTTAGGAATTGACTAGGACCTGAGGATCAATTTGATTAGTCCACTTGACCTTCCTTTGTTTAGCAAAGGTTAACTAATTGGGATTAAAACCCAATTCTCATCACCGTTGATAAGGATAACTAGGATAGGACTTCTAATTCTCATACATTGCCTAGAATTTTATTAATTATTAATTTATTTTTCTTGTTAATTAAATTACTTGTTCCTTATTCCAAAAACCCAAAATTCTACCTTTTCCATAACCAATAATAAATCATACTTCCCTGTAATTCTTTAAGAAGACGACCCGAGGTTTAAATACTTCGGTTATAAATTTTATTGGGTTTTGTTACTTGTGACAACCAAAACTTTTGTAAGAAAGGAATTCTTGTCGGTCTAGAAGCTATACTTACAACGGGAATTTATTTGTGAAAATTCTAGATCGCGCGAGAGTTTCGTTCTTCAAAAATGGCACCGTTGCCGGGGAATTGCAACTATGTGCCTTATTATTGGTTATTGTAAATATTTTCTTTTACCTGTTTATTTGTTTTTATTTTTAATTTTTCTTATTTACTATGAATTCTCACCCCTATCGCTTTGAGTTTAGTTCCAATGTTGTTGCAAGGAATGGAAATTATAACAGGAACATGCATCAATGTCAAAACAATCAGAGATGAAAGGAGCCACGAGGATCTGATCAACCCTTTCGGCAGCAACACCTTTCACAATACCACAGACAAAGACCATCCTACAATGCATGCCAAGACAATTGTTATGGTGGACCCCCATCATATACCTATGATCCACCTCCTCAACATAGCTTTGAACCACCATACTCACAAGCCTTCTACAACCAAACACCTCCAGACGACCCTAACCTATATCCACCCCAACTCCAATCCAATTACTCCCCAGAACCACCACCTCAATATTCACCATCTCCATATCCTTATCAAGAAGAACCACCTCCGTATTATGAGCCCTCTCTCCCAACCAATGAACCCTCATATCCACCCCAATCTCCAATGGATGACACCCTTCGTGTTCTTCTTCAAGGACAAGTGAATATGCAAAGGGATGTACTGAAATTCGCGACTGCCTTAACCGAGGTAGTAAATAAATTGGCTTCCCAACATCGGAGCACTCAAAGTACTCCCATGGATACATGTGGAGAATCAAAAGAAGAGCATAGCATGAAGGAGACACTAGAAACTTCGGTGGACAATGAGGAACATGGCTTTGTATTGGAACAAGTGGAGGAAGCCATAATAGTTGCAGAGGAAGAAGTGGTTGAAGATTTAGGAGATGCAAAACCTCCATGGGAATCGAGAACTGTAAAGGATTCTGCCGAGAAGCTTGAAATTGATGCTAAGAAAGATAGTGCACAACCTCCAAGGCATATACCTTGTGAAGAATTGGGCAGAACAGACCAAGAAGCGGATTCCCTTAGCATTGATGATCATGAATCAAGCTCTCCTAGTAATGAACTTGCATCTGCAACTGAACTCCTTGAGCCTGAAGAATCTTACCCAAGTGAATATGAAGATGATGTGGAGGTAGATTTTTCTCAACCTCCAACTTATGACTTGAGTGATGATGAGGAAGAAATCGAGGACTTTGATCAAGACATGGTTGAATTTGAAGAAGTTTGTAAGGAAGTGGAGGAATTCACAGAAGAACACAAGGGAGTAGAGCTTGCAAAACCACTGGAAACACCTGTCCCAAGGCCATTACCATCCAATACAAATTTTAAGTGGGTAAAATCTTTAGCTTTTATCTTTACTTTTCCACTTGAGTATGGTTTGTTTGAAACAGATGGCCAGCTTAGAGCTCTTTGCGGCTTTAAGAGTAAAAGGGAAATGGTTCACACTCAGAGCTGGTCTGCAAGATTCAATGAGGTTCTACACTTCAATCTGAAGTGCAAGGATTGGTATCAAGTTCAATTGAATGGGTCTCGGAAGACGTTTGGTCATCTTGGTGAGGATACAATTTCCAAACCGCCTGGCTGGAAAAATATAGATCGAAACAAAGGCGGATATAAAAGCAAAGTTTGGGATCCTGGAATCTGTTCTGACATTCAACACCTCGGGAGCCTGAGAATCTGTTTGGAGCTGCTCAAGAGCTTTACATGCCTAGTCTGGGACCCCGGAGGCTGTTAGCATTCCAAGCACTGGTAGAGATTTTTGGATGAATTCAAGCACAAGCCACCATAGCAGGAAGCTCATCAAATGTCCAACTTAGGACTATAACTAAAAGTGCTAGGTGGCAGACAACCCACCATGGTATGATCGTTCCTTTTTCAATTTTATTTCGTGTTGTTTGTTTTTATTTTATTTTATTTTCATTGAACCTGGAATTATTCATAGCGTCTACATTAGCACTACATATTGCATACTGCATAATTGCATATATAAAAAAAAATCACCCGACGCGAGCGCATACGCCACGCGTGGGCGTCAAATGGAAATCGGCGTAAAGATCCAACGCCCAGAAAGTTGGGCTGGAATCGTGCGGCTGGTGTGCCTTTAGCACAATTTGGCCTACGCATTCGCGTCCCTGACGTGAGCGCGTCACTTGCCCTATCCACATCCCAAGCAAAAGCGTGAGCGACGCATACGCGTCGCACGGATTTCATAGAACCCTTTTTGAAACAGAGACTTGCGCCAAAACGACGCTGGAATCGTGCGTTTCGCACAATTCTGAGCGACGCGTTCGCGTGCCCCACGTGTACGCATCACTTTCATTATCCCACAATCACGCGATCGCATCAACGACGCGTTCGCGTCATCACCCTTTTCGCCCAAATCACGCGATCGCGTGCTCCACGCGTTCGCGTGGATTCAAAAACACTAACCCCCATTCACGCGAAACCCTCCATCCCCCCTCTGCAACTTCTCTTCTTCCAGCCTCCAACCACCACCTCTCCCAGCTGCCCAGACCCACCGCCGCGCCGTCATCCCGGCCGCCAGACCGCCAGCGACGTCACCCCCCTTCTTCCTCTTTCCTTTCTTTTCCTCCTTCCACTTCTCCCCTTTCCTCTTCCCTCCACAACCACCAAACCTCCATTGCCACCGCCTCCGTCACCGCGCCCCACTACCGCGCCACCACCAGCCACCACAACACAACCCTCACCCCCTTCTCTCTTCCCCCCCTCAACCTTAACCACCCAAAACCGCCACACAACCCTCTACCTCCACCTCGGACCACCACCGCGCCGCTTTCCACCGCCGCTGCATCACCTACGTACCACCACCATCTCTCTGGGCCTACTTTCTGTTTCTACACACCAGGTTCCACCGAACACCGATTTTGTTTTCCGATTAGTCAATTAGTTGCATATTTTACAGTTTTTGTTCGAAATAGGATAGTTAGAGATGCATGTTGTAGTGGACTTTAGGTGGTTAGGTAGCTAGGATGTGGTTAGTGGATTTAGGCCTGATAATTTCACCGTTCTTGTTATCTATTTTTATCCAATTCGTAATCTGAATATGCTGTAATGCTGTACTGTTCATATGTTGTTCTTCATATTTCATGTTGCTGTTAAACTGTTCTTTACTGTCTTGCCAATTGTTAATCTTTTCAGCACTATTTAAATTCATATGAATTGATTTTTCCTGCTGGTTACTACCCGAGAACATCCACTTTTAGCCGGAATGCTGCCCAATTTTCTACAAATTTATGGTTAAATCTACTCATGTATTGGTTTGAAAACTCATTATTTTGCATTACTTGCCTACATCCAAACCAATTCATGAATGCACGGGCTAGCATTCTTACTCCTTTTTGTTCCCTGAGTACTAAATTGCTTATTGATGATTTTATTCTCATTTTAAACTTACTTTATTTATCAGAATTATCATCAGTAAACTACAATCCTTGCTTGAATATGAGTTGTTTGTTCTTCAACTTTGTGAATTTCTTGGTAACTAGAAAAACCATTCTCATGCCACTTACTTTAATTTCCTTTTTAACTCCAAACCAGTTTAGCTTTCTAACTGCTCTTTTAGGTTTTTATCTAACTACTTTAACTTTCTAACTCACGGCATGGTTACTGTTTTTCCTAATTAACTTGAATTCCACTTATAATATATTTTGGACTGTGATTTTTAATCTCAGACTTTTAACTCAAATTCAATCCAAAATGTACATATATTTACCTCATTTCATGCTTCTATTACTCTTTTTCCTTTATGCTTACATTGACAAAATCCTACTTGCCTACTTGTTTTCCTGCTTTAGTTCTTCAATTATATCCTGCTACTTTTACCTTTCAGGATGTCTGATCCCCAAAGGAAAGGAAAAGGCAAGGCAACTACAGGCAAACGAAAAAGAGGAGAATCTTCTCCCTCTATCCTGGATCTCCTTCACGACGATTCCTGGCGGGAAAAGAACTTTACCCCGCAGGAAAAGGCCGACCAGCTCCTCACTGCCACAGATCAAGTCAAATTTGCAAACAGATACTGTGAGCTCAAGTATCCTGTGTTTGCCACTTCCAGGAACCTCTACCTGGAAAAAACTCTTAAAATTCTAGAAGAACTCACCCAGTACACTTCCGAACAGATAAAACAAAGAGGCTGGTTCTTCATGGAAAGGAACTTGACTGAGGTTAATGCTTCCTGGGTCAGAGAATTTTACTGTAACTATTTCAAGACCTCCCTGGATGCAGTGCACCTCAGAGGAAAACAGATTTTAGTCACTGAGGAAGCTATTGAGGATATCCTCTGGCTTCAGCCTAAGCCAGATCAGCCTGACAGTTACCAAAAGGCTGAAGAGGATATAAGATACATGAGATTCGACTGGGATGTAGTCAAGCAAAGAATAGCGCTTGATCCTACTGCCCCATGGGTCATGGGAAATAATATAGTGATGCCTAAGGGAATCAAGCTGATATATTTGAATGATGAGGCTCGGCTTTGGCACCAGATTTTAAGTAACTACGTGATGCCGAGCACTCATGAGACAGAGCTGCCCGCTGCTATGATCACCCTCATCTGGTGTGTGATTGAGGGTAAGGACCTGTATCTTCCATGCTTCATCAGGTATTATATGGCCAGGGTCCATGTCAGAGGCACTCTCACTTTCCCTTATCTGATCACCCAGCTAGGCCGCCGAGCTAACGTGCCTTGGGAGCTGGCTGATGAGAAGCCAACTGCTACAGACTGCAAGAAGATCATTCCTCACAGCAGGAAGTTTTTGGCATTAGGGTACAGACCCCCTTTTCTCACTGCCTCGGGTGAGGCAGCCACATCTTCAGATGCCCCTTCTGCTTCCACTACTGCACCAGCCCCATCAATTGCACCTCCACCTGCTCTTGAGCCCATTTATCATCTGGTGCACTGCCTCTTCGCATGCCTGGATCGTATGGAGCGTCGCCATAAGCAACGCTATGAGAACCTAAAGTTGATGATCCGATCCAGCAGCAACATCCCCTCCGAGCCTGACACCGCTTCTGAGCCTTCTGATGCGGAGGCGGATGATCATGAGGAAGAGGCACATGCCTAGGCAGAGTAGGGAGGACCTGAGTAGGCTGCACCACACCATGAGGAGCACCACCAGATCCAGGCCACAGATCCAGAGATTCCTATACAGACAAAGCCTCCGCTTCAGCAGGCAGCTCCTCCTACACTTACCGAGACTGCAGATCCTCAGCCTACCACAGAGTCACCAGCAGCGCATCCTTCCGGAGATTACACTTCTCACACCCAGCCTGAGTGAGCATCGAAGATGATGCTATTATTTATATGTGGGGAGGTCGCCATCTCTGGCGTACTTTATTTTGGTGAATCACTCTTCAGACACTTTTTTATCCTATTTTGCCTATTTTTCTGTATTTTTATCTTTATTTTTATTTTTACTTTTATCTTATCTTGTCTTTCAGTACTTGCACATCTTTCTGTATTTTTACAGTATGTCTACATTTTGCACCTTAGTTTATATATATTTATCTTAGACATTTAGTTTAGTCTAGTTGCAATTTTAGTTATTAAGTTGTGATATAGAACATATAGATTAATTAGTTTAGTTTACCCTTTTTAGCATACGATAACTTGGATTAATTGAAAATAAAAGAGTAAACTAAAGACTTTAGTATAACAGAATCACAACAATTCACACACTGTATATATATAGCAATAAATGATTGGTTAATTTAAACAACATTTCTTTAAGGAAGAACACTAAGATTTTAAGGGCCACCCTAAGATTCATATTGAGAATAATGGAAACTCTTGATTTCTACTTGCATGACATACATGACTGGCTTGGAAGGGGAGGAGCCACCTTCATCTGGCTTGGAGGAACCTTCTTGTGCTTTAGCATCCTTGGGCTTCCAAAATCCTAGCCTCCTCATGTAGTTCCTTTCATCTTCCTTATGTTTGGCTAGGATTTCCTCTTGTCTTGCACTTAGCTCTTCCATTCCTTGCATGAAGGTTAGGTATCCTGGGTTTAGAGTGGCTACGACGTTACACAAGTGATTCAGCTTCGCTTGTGTATTGATGTCATACTGCCTCCTGGATATGGTTCTGCCATCATAAAGATTTCTGAATTCGGCCATGTTCCTCTGTTGCCACTTGCCTTGCTCTACTATTTTGTCCAGTGCACTTCGCACCTCTCCCCAGTCAAATTGTTCTTGCTGCTCTTTGAGGTTCTCAAAACTCCCTTGGAGTTGTTGCATGTTCTGGTTGACTTGGCTCCATTGTTGTTGTTGAGTCTCCTTGAGTTGATTGACATCTTCCCTCAAGTGGTTTAGGTCTCCCTTCATTTGGTGTACATCTCCTTGTAATTGTTCCCAGTTGAATCCCTCTGGAAATTGCTGATATTGGTATTGTGGTGGTGGTTGAAGTGCCAGGAAGTGAGGTTACTCTTCTGCCTCTTCCTCTTGTTGTTGTTGTTGTGGTCCATGAGCATGAGCTCTTCGTTCTCTGGCCCTGTTGAGTGGGTGAACAGCCACCACTTTGGCCATCTTTTTGGCAGTTATGAATTTATCTTGCTTCACAAGTACCTCATCAATGATCTTTTTAACTCCAACCTCATCACATAGCCTCTGTATAATGCTGGGGAATGCCAACCTTGTGTTGTCACTGGTGCTTTTCAGCACTTTGTTGATGTTGTTGGCGATCATCTCCCCCACGTTGACGTTCTCTCCTTTCATGATGCTGTAGATGAGCACAGCTCTCTCCTTGGTCACCTCTGAAGTGTTGGATGCAGGAATTCGGGACCTCTTCACAAATTCTAGCCAACCTCTATGATGAGCGGATATTTTATACGCTTTTTGGGGTTAATTTCATATAGTTTTTAGTATGATTTGGTTAGTTTTTAGTATATTTTCATTAGTTTTTAGGAAAAATTCATATTTCTGGACTTTACTATGAGTTTGTGTGTTTTTCTATAATTTCAGGTATTTTCTGGCTGAAATTGAGGGAGCTGAGCAAAAATCTGATTCAGGCTGAAAAAGGACTGCTGATGCTGTTGGATTCTGACCTCTCAGCACTCGGAATGGAATTGGTGCGCTTCTAATTGCGTTGGAAAGTAGACATCTAGGGCTTTCCAGCAATATATAATAGTCTATACTTTGCTCAAGGATAGAGGATGTAAACTGGCGTTCAACACCAGTTTCATGTTGCAGTCTGGCGTCCAGCGCCAGAAACAAGTTACAAGTTGGAGTTCAACGCCAGAAACAGGTTACAACCTGGCGTTGAACGCCCAAAATAGCCCAGGCACGTGAGAAGCTTAAGTCTCAGCCCCAGCACACACCAAGTGGGCCCCAGAAGTGGATTTCTGCATTATCTATCATAATTTACTCATTTTCTGTAAACCTAGGTTACTAGTTGAGTATTTAAACAACTTTTAGAGATTTATTTTTTATCTAATGACATTTTTAGATCTGAACTTTATATTCTCTGACAGCATGAGTCTCTAAACTCCATTGTTGGGGGTGAGGAGCTCTGCTGTGTTTCGATGAATTAATGCAACTATTTCTGTTTTCCATTCAAACATGCGTGTTCCTATCTAAGATATTCATTCACGCTTAATTATAGAGAAGGTGATGATCCATGGCACTCATCACCTTCCTCAATCTATGAACGTGTGTCTGACAACCACCTCCGTTCTACATTAGATTGAATGAGTATCTCTTAAATTCCTTAATCAGAATCTCTGTGGTATAAGCTAGATTGATGGCGGCATTCATGAGAATCCGAAAAGTCTAAACCTTGTCTGTGGTATTCCAAGTAGGATTCTGGGATTGGATGGCTGTGACGAGCTTCAAACTCGCGAGTGTTGGGCGTAGTGACAGACGCAAAAGGATCAATGGATCCTATTCCAGCATGAGTGGGAACCGACAGATGATTAGCCGTGTAGTGACAGCGCACGTTGACCCTTTTCACTGAGAGGACGGATGGTAGCCATTGACAACGATGATCCACCAACACACAGCTTGCCATGGAAGGAACTTTGCACTTTTGCATGCATGAGGGAAGAGGAATACAAGATAAAAGCTGAAATTCAAAAGACAAAGCATCTCCAAAACCCCAACATATTCTCCATTACTGCATAACAAGTAACCTGTAATTCATGCTCTCTTGTTCATTTGCAAGTCAACTGATAACCACAAATTAATATACTGACTAAGAGTTGCAAGATAACCATAGCTTGCTTCAAACCAACAATCTCCGTGGGATCGACCCTTACTCACGTAAGGTATTACTGGGACGACCCAGTGCACTTGCTGGTTAGTGGTACGAGTTGTGAAAAGTGTGATTCAAAATTTGTGCACCAAGTTTTTTGGTGCCATTGCCGGGGATTATTCGAGTTTGGACAACTGACAATTTATTTTGTTGCTTAGATTAGGAAAAAAAAATATTTTCTTTTAAAATTTTCAAAATTTGTGTTCTTTGTTCTTCCTTCATCTTCAAGTTGTTCTTGTTTATTTTTCTTGTTTGATCTTTAGTTTTTCTTGTTCTGTTTCTTTTCTTGTTTTTCGTGTGCCTTTTCAAAACATTAGTTTTTAAAAAAAATTATTCTTAGTTATTAAAAATACTTCTTCAAAATAAGTGTTACATTTACTGCCCAATTGGCTAGAGCGTTGGTCTATGTTCTTGGTAATTGGGTGTCTTTTATGTGTTATATTCAAAAATACTTCTTTTATGTGTTTTTCTCTTTCATCATAAAATTCAAAAATCAAAAAAATATCTTTTCTTCATTCCACTCATAATTTTCGAAAAAAATTAGCATTAAATTAGTCATCAAATTTAAAAATCATATCTTTTTCAAATCATATCTTTTCCAATCAAATCCTTTCAATCATATCTTTTTCAAAACTTCCTAACCAGTTTTTTTTCTCTCTCTCTTCATTTTTCAAAAATCTTCACCCATTTGTATTTATTTTATTTTAATTTATTTTATTTTTGAAATAAATAAATAAATAAATAAAAATATTTTTTCTCTATTTTACATCATCTCCCTTTCTCCATCATGGATCTAAGTGGAAATGAACAGTCCAGAAGGACTCTGGGGTCATATGCTAACCCCACTATTGCTTCATATGGGAGTAGTATTAGTATACCCTCCATTGGAGTCAGTAGCTTTGAGTTGAATCCTCAGCTCATTATCATGGTGCAGCAAAGTTGCCAGTATTCCGATCTTCCACAGGAAGAACCTACAGAATTTCTGGCACAGTTTTTACAAATTGCTGACACAGTCCATGATAAGGAAGTAGATCAGGATATCTACAGACTATTACTGTTTTCATTTGCTGTAAAAGGCCAAGCTAAGAGGTGGTTAAATAACCAACCTAAGGCTACCATAAGGACATGGAAACAGCTGTCAGAAAAATTCCTGAATCAATATTTCCCTTCAAAAAGGATGACACAGCTAAGGCTGGACATCCAAGGCTTTAAACAAGGAGATAATGAATCTCTTTATGATGCCTGGGAAAGATACAGAGAGATGCTAAGAAAATGCCCCTCTGAATTGTTTTCAGAGTGGGTTCAGTTAGACATTTTCTATTATGGGCTTACAGAAAGAGCTCAGATTTCTCAAGATTACTCAGCTGGTGGATCTATCCACATGAGAAAGACAATTGAAGAAGCTCAAGAGCTCATTGATACAGTTGCCAGAAATCAGCATCTGTACCTAAGCAGTAAACCTTCCATGAAAGAAGAGGCTAGAATAGTGATTGCTGAACTGAGTACTGTAGAACAAGCTACTGAATTCAATCAACAATTGGATTTTCTAACAAAATAGTTAGCCGAATTTAAGGAGAGACTACAAGAGACAAGAATGGCTAATATAAATATGGAAGTACAATTAAAGCAAACAAAGCAGCAGCTGTCAAAAAAATAACAGAAGAGTACCAAGCAGTTCAATTGAGAAGTGGGAAAACATTAGATGACCCACCTCAAGGTAGCAGGAAGCCAAGAAATGAGCAAACTACCCAAAATCCATCTGAGGACAGCAAGAGCCCAGAGAGGAATAATTTTGGCAATCAAACGCCAGAAATCGGGTGGAAAGCTGGCGTTGAACGCCCAAACCATGCTCAGTCCTGGCGTTCAACGCCAGAAACAAGCAAGGAATTGGCGTTGAATGCCCAAAAGAAGCACAGTTCTGGCGTTCAGATGCCAGGAACAGGTGAGGAGTTGGCGTCCAACACTCCAGCTTCTAACCCTGGCATTCAAAGGCCAGTGAGGGATCAGACATACACAAGTGCTGATAACAACCCCTCTAAAAAGGCTTCTCCAACCACCTCTATAGGAAATAAACCTGCAGCAACTAAGGTTGAAGAATATAAAGCCAAGATGCCTTATCCTCAAAAACTCCGCCAAGAGGAGCAGGATAAGAAATTTGCTCGCTTTGCAGATTATCTCAGGACTCTTGAAATAAAGATTCTGTTTGTAGAGGCACTTGAGCAAATACCTTCTTATGCCAAGTTCATGAAAGAGATCTTGAGTCATAAGAAGGATTGGAGAGAAACTGAAAGAGTTCTCCTCACTGAAGAATGCAGTGCAGTCATTCTGAAAAGCTTTCCAGAAAAGCTTAAAGATCCCGGAAGCTTTCTGATATCATGCATATTAGAGGGTAATTGCACCAAGACAGCCTTATGTGATCTTGCGGCAAGTATCAACCTAATACCTGCATCCACTATCAGACAGCTTGGTTTAACTGAAGAAGTTAAACCAACCCGGATATGTCTCCAACTTGCTGATGGCTCCATTAAATACCCATCAGGCGTGATTGAGGACATGATTGTCAGGGTTGGGCCATTCACCTTTCCCACTGACTTTGTAGTGCTGGAAATGGATGAGCACAAGAGTGCTACTCTCATCCTAGGAAGACCTTTCATAGCAACTGGACGAACTCTCATTGATGTCCAAAAGGGGGAAGTCACCCTGAGAGTCAATGAGGATGAGTTTAAGTTGAATGCTGTCAATGCCATGCAGCATCCAGACACACCAAAAGACTGCATGAAAGTTGATCTTATTGACTCTTTGGTAGAGGAGATCAACATGGCTGAGAGTCTCGAATCAGAGTTGGAAGATATCTTTAAAGATGTTCAGCCTGATCTTGAGGATTCAGAGTAATTGAAAGAGCCTCTAAAATTTTCTCATGAAGAGGAAAAACCTCCTAAACCCGAGCTCAAACCATTACCACCATCCCTGAAATATGCATTTCTGGGAGAAGGTGACACTTTTCCAGTGATCATAAGCTCTGCTTTAAATCCACAGGAAAAGAAAGCACTAATTCAAGTGCTAAGGACATACAAGACAGCTCTTAGGTGGTCTATAGGTGACCTTAAGGGCATAAGCCCAGCTAGATGCATGCACAAGATCTTATTGGAGGACAATGCTAAGCCAGTGGTTCAACCACAGAGGCGGCTAAATCCAGCCATGAAGGAAGTGTTGCAGAAAGAGGTCCCCAAATTACTGGAGGCTGGGATTATTTATCCTATTTCTGATAGCCCCTGGGTGAGCCTTGTCAAAGTTGTCCCCAAAAAGGGAGGCATGACAGTGGTTCATAATGAAAAAAATGAACTGGTTCCTACAAGAACAGTTACAGGGTGGCGCATGTGTATTGACTACAGAAGGCTCAATACAGCCACCAGAAAGGATCATTTTCCTTTACCATTCATAGACCAGATGCTAGAAAGACTAGCAGGTCATGATTATTACTATTTTTTGGATGGCTATTCAGGCTACAACCAAATTGCAGTAGATCCCTAGGATCAAGAGAAAACAGTATTCACATGTCCATCTGGAGTGTTTGCTTACAGAAGGATGCCATTTGGGCTGTGTAATGCGCCTGCAACCTTTCAGAGATGCATGCTCTCTATTTTCTCTGATATGGTGGAAAAATTTCTGGAATTCTTCATGGATGACTTCTCAGTATATAGAGACTCATTCAGCTCCTGTCTTGATCACCTGACACTGGTTTTGAAAAGATGCCAAGAGACCAACCTAGTTTTAAACTGGGAAAAATGTCACTTTATGGTAACTGAAGGGATTGTCCTTGGACATAAAATTTCAAACAAGGGAATAGAGGTGGATCAAGCTAAAATAGAAGTAATTGAAAAATTACCACCACCTGCTAATGTTAAGGCAATCAGAAGCTTTCTGGGGCATGCAGGATTCTATAGGAGGTTTATAAAGGATTTTTCAAAAATTGCAAAACCTCTAAGCAACCTGCTAGCTGCTGACACGCCATTTGTGTTTGACACAGAGTGGCTGCAGGCGTTTGAAACTCTGAAAGCTAAGCTGGTCACAGCATTAGTTATCTCTGCACCAGACTGGACATTACCATTCGAATTAATGTGTGATGTCAGTGATCACGCCATTAGTGCAGTATTGGGGCAGAAGCATGACAAGCTTCTGCATGTCATTTATTATGCTAGCCATGTTTTAAATAATGCCCAGAAAAATTACACAACCACAGAAAAGGAATTACTTGCAGTGGTCTATGCCATTGACAAGTTTAGATCATACTTAGTAGGATCAAAAGTGATTGTGTACACTGACCATGCTGCTCTTAAATATCTACTCACAAAGCAGGATTCAAAACCCAGGCTCATAAGATGGGTGTTGCTTCTGCAAGAGTTTGATATAGAAATAAGAGACAGAAAAGGAACAGAGAACCAAGTGGCTGATCATCTGTCCCGGATAGAGCCAGTAGGAGGGACGTCCTTTCCCTCTCTTGAAATCTCTGAGACCTTTCAGGATGAGCATTTGTTTGCCATTCAGGAAACACCATGGTTTGCAGACATTGCTAACTATAAAGCCGCAAGGTTCATACCCAAGGAGTACAGCAGGCAACAAAAGAAAAAATTAATTACCGATGCAAAGTACTACTTGTGGGATGAACCCTATCTCTTTAAGAGATGTGCAGACGGAATAATCCGTAGGTGTGTGCCTAAAGAAGAAGCACAAAGGATCTTATGGCATTGCTATGGGTCACAATATGGAGGTCATTTCGGAGGTGAGCAAACAGCCACCAAGGTCCTCCAATGTGGTTTCTACTGGCCTACACTTTACAGAGATTCCCGAGAGTTTGTACGTAACTGTGACAGTTGCCAGAGAGCTGGTAATTTGCCTCATGGTTACGCCATGTCTCAACAAGGAATCTTGGAGATTGAGCTATTTGATGTATGGGGTATTGATTTCATGGGGCCTTTCCCACCAATATACTCAAACACTTATATTCTGGTGGCAGTTGACTATGTATCAAAATAGGTAGAGGCCATTGCCACACCCACCAATGATACTAAAACAGTGCTGAAGTTCCTCCAGAAACATATCTTCAGCAGGTTTGGTGTCCCTAGGGTACTAATCAGTGATGGGGGCACTCACTTCTGCAATAAACAGCTTTACTCTGCCATGGTTCGGTATGGGATTCGCCACAAGGTGGCGACTCCATATCATCCACAGACAAATAGGCAAGCTGAAATTTCTAACAGAGAACTAAAAAGAATCCTGGAACGGACTGTAAGTACCCGTAGAAAGGATTGGGCACGAATCTTGGATGATGCTCTGTGGGCTTACAGAACAGCATTTAAGACTCCTATAGGGACCTCTCCATACCAACTTGTGTATAGTAAGGCTTGTCACCTGCCCGTGGAACTGGAACATAAGGCCTACTGGGCAACCAGATTTCTAAACTTTGATGCCAAATTAGTTGGAGAAAAAAGATTGCTCCAGCTGAATGAGCTAGAGGAATTCAGATTCACTGCTTTTGAAAATGCCAAGCTTTATAAAGAGAAATAAAAAAGGTGGCATGACAGAAAGCTGTCATCTAGAATCTTTAAACCAGGACAAAAGGTTCTGTTGTTTAACTCTAGGCTCAGGCTATTCCCCGGAAAACTGAAATCCCGGTGGAGGGGACCATATGTGATTATAAGTGTATCACTATACGGTTATGTGGAGCTTCAAGATATTGATTCTGATAAGAAGTTCATTGTTAATGGACAGAGAATCAAGCACTATCTTGAAGGCAATGTTGAACAAGAGTGCTCAAGGCTGAGGCTAGATTAAAAGCTCAGCAAGGTCCAGCTAAAGACAAAAAAGAAGCGCTTGCTGGGAGGCAACCCAGCCATTAGCTAACTTTTTCTGTTATTTGATTCTATTTTTTTATTTTAATTGCATGAGCATTAATATTAACAAGGTAAAGAATCAATTGCATAAGTTCACAGGGCTACAGAAGGATTCAGAGCACAAAACAGGAAAAAGGAGCTCACTGGCAAGAAAACGCCAGTAAAAGGCTGTTTTGGGCGTTCAACGCCCAAAAGAAGCATCCACTGGGCGTTGAACGCCAGTAAGGATAACCATCTGGGTGTTAAACGCCAGAAAGAAGCATCTTCTGGGCATTGAACGCCAGAAAGAAGCACCTTCTGGGCGTTTAACGCCAGATTGACAGCATCCTGGGCGTTTAGAAAAACGCCTAGTGACACAGGAGTTCCTGGTGTTCAATGCCAGAAAAAAGCAACAGCTGGGCGTTGAACGCCCAGGAGAAGCAGCATTTGGGCGATAAACGCCCAAAACATGCAGCATTTGGGCGTTTAACGCCAGGATGGTGGGGAGGAGGTAAATTCGTTTTTATTTCACATTTTTTTATTTTAATTTTATAAAACAGGAACTGGGAAGTCCTAGCTAATCCTGAAACAAAAGTGGGAAGGAATATGGTTCAGGAGTTCTACGCTAATCTGTGGCAAACAGACAGGCAGAGAATATCTGGAACTGCCCTCTATGACTATCGGACTATGGTCAGAGGAAAGATTGCTCACATCCACCCTGACAAAATCAGGGAAATCTTTAAGCTACCTCAGCTGAAAGATGACCCAGACTCCTTCAATAGGAGAATGATGAGAACAAACAAGGGCCTAGATAAGATTCTAGAGGATATATGCATCCCTGGAGCCAGGTGGACCACCAGCAGCAAGGGTGTCCCAAATCAACTCATGAGCCAGAGGATGGCTGGACTTCATTGGGCGTTCTATATTGCCCACTAGCAACTGTTCTGAAGTCACCGTTAAAAGAGCAGTGATGATCCATAGCATTATGTTGGGAAAAGAAGTGGAAGTTCATCAACTGATTCCATCTGAATTTTACATACTTGCAAATAAGAACTCCAAAGATGCCAGGTTGGCTTATCCAAGCCTAATCTCTATGCTCTGCAAAGATGCTGGAGTAAGGATGGGAATAACGTAGTACATCTCAGTGGAGCAACCAATCACTAAAACCACAATGCAAAAACAACAAGTGCAGGATGACCCCATCAAGAGGAGGGCGCAAGAATTTCTCCCGGAAGTCCCTCAATTTGAATATTGGGAATAGCTTGAAGCATCTGTTACCAAGTTCCAAGAATCTATGGACCAAATAAAGGAAGAACAGCAAAATCAAAACAATATGCTCTGTAAACTGCTCAGGGAACAAGAAGAGCAAGGGCGTGACTTAAAGGAACTGAAGCGTCAGAAGTTATCTCTTGAAGGACCAAGCACCCCACAGACTAGAGGAACATCTACATCCCAAGCTCAAGGTTGTTGAGTTCTAATCTTAGCCTTAACTCTGTGATAATTGTTCTTATTTGAGTTTTACCTTAGAAGTTATAGTAGTAATTAGTAGTGATTTTATCTCCAATTAAGCTATAATTTATTTCTCTCATCATCATTAAACATGAATAAAATAGAAGATTTTCTTTAGAATAAGGAGGCAATATTTTTTCGAATTCTTAATAAAAGAAATTCTAATTATTTACATGTGGTGACAATGCTTTCTGCCTTCTGAATGAATGCCTGAACAGAGCATATGTCTTTTGAATTTGATGTTCTTGAATGTTAAATATGTTGGCTCTTGAAAGAATGATGAACATGAGACATGTTATTGATAATCTGAAAAATCATAAAAATGATTCTTGAAGCAAGAAAAAGCAGTGAATACAAAGCTTGCAAAGAAAAAAAAAAACAAGCAGAAAAAGCCAATAGCCCTTAAAACCAAAAGGCAAGGGTAATAAAGGATCCAAGGCTTTGAGAATCAGTGGATAGGAGGGCCTAAGGGAATCAAATCCTGGTCTAAGAGGCTAAACCAAGCTGTCCCTAACCATGTGCTTGTGGCGTGAAGGTGTCAAGTGAAAACTTGAGACTGAGCGGTTAAAGTCAAGGTCCAAAGCAAAAAGAAGAGTGTGCTTAAGAACCCTGGACACCTCTAATTGGGGACTTTAGCAAAGCTGAGTCACAATCTAAAAAGGTTCACCCAATTATGTGTCTGTGGCATTTATGTATCCGGTGGTAATACTGGAAAACAAAGTGCTTAGGGCCACGACCAAGACTCATAAAGTAGCTGTGTTCAAGAATCAACATACTGAACTAGGAGAATCAATAACATTATCTGAATTCTAAGTTCCTATAGATGCCAATCATTCTGAGCTTTAATGGATAAAGTGAGATGCCAAAACTGTTCGGAAGCAAAAAGCTACTAGTCCCGCTCATCTAATTAGAATCTGAGCTTCACTCAAGAACTCTGAGATATTATTGCTTCGTGACTTATTTGTATTTTATTTTATTTGTCTAGTTGCTTGGGGACAAGCAACAGTTTAAGTTTGGTGTTGTGATGAGCGGATATTTTATACGCTTTTTGGGGTTAATTTCATATAGTTTTTAGTATGATTTGGTTAGTTTTTAGTATATTTTCATTAGTTTTTAGGCAAAATTCATATTTTTGGACTTTACTATGAGTTTGTGTGTTTTTCTGTAATTTCAGGTATTTTCTGGCTGAAATTGAGGGAGATGAGCAAAAATCTGATTCAGGCTGAAAAAGGACTGCTGATGCTGTTGGATTCTGACCTCTCAGCACTCGGAATGGAATTTCTGGAGCTACAGGAGTCCAATTGGTGCGCTTCTAATTGCGTTGGAAAGTAGACATCCAGGGCTTTCCAGAAATATATAATAGTCTATACTTTGCTCAAGGATAGATGACGTAAACTGGCATTCAACGCCAGTTCCATGTTGTAGTCTGGCGTCCAGCGCCAGAAACAAGTTACAAGTTGGAGTTCAATGCCAGAAACAGGTTACAACCTGGCGTTGAACTCCCAAAACAGCCCAGGCACGTGAGAAGCTTAAGTCTCAGCCCCAGCACACACCAAGTGGGCCCCAGAAGTGGATTTCTGCACTATCTATCATAGTTTACTCATTTTCTGTAAACCTAGGTTACTAGTTGAGTATTTAAACAACTTTTAGAGATTTATTTTTCATCTAATGACATTTTCAAATCTGAACTTTGTAATCTCTAACGGCATGAGTCTCTAAACTCCATTGTTGGGGGTGAGGAGCTCTGCTGTGTTTTGATGAATTAATGCAACTATTTCTGTTTTCCATTCAAACATGCGTGTTCCTATCTAAGATATTCATTCGCGCTTAATTATAGAGAAGGTGATGATCCGTGACACTCATCACCTTCCTCAATCCATGAACGTGTGTCTGACAACCACCTCCGTTCTACATCAGATTGAATGAGTATCTCTTAGATTTCTTAATCAGAATCTCTGTGGTATAAGCTAGATTGATGGTGGCATTCATGAGAATCTGGAAAGTCTAAACCTTGTCTGTGGTATTCCGAGTAGGATTCTGGGATTGGATGGCTGTGACGAGCTTCAAACTCGCGAGTGTTGGCCGTAGTGACAGACGCAAAAGGATCAATGGATCCTATTCCAGCATGAGTGGGAACCGACAGATGATTAGCCGTGTAGTGACAGCGCACGTTGACCATTTTCACTAAGAGGACGGATGGTAGTCATTGACAACGGTGATCCACCAACACACAGCTTGCCATGGAAGGAACTTTGCACTTTTGCATGCATGAGGGAAGTGGAATACAATAGAAAAGCTGAAATTCAGAAGACAAAGCATCTCCAAAACCCCAACATATTCTCCATTACTGCATAACAAGTAACCTGTAATTCATGCTCTCTTGTTCATTTGCAAGTCAACTGATAACCACAAATTAATATCCTGACTAAGAGTTGCAAGATAACCATAGCTTGCTTCAAACCAACAATCTCCGTGGGATCGACCCTTACTCACGTAAGGTATTACTTGGACGACCCAGTGCACTTGCTGGTTAGTGGTACGAGTTGTGAAAAGTGTGATTCACAATTTGTGCACCACTCTAGCTTGGGGGTTCAAATCTCTTCTCCTCAATTGGTTGGGTTTCGCATCCTTATTATTTATCCAACGCACATTTAGCACACAAATTTCATTCAGGATCTCATCAAACCCAAGGTCTTGCTGCTTCATTCTTTTTTCATAGCTCCGAGTGGAGCTTGCCCTCTTCACCATTAGCATTCTTTCTATGCTAGAGGGGCTGTAGTCAATGGACTTCCCCCTTACATAGCTAATGTAGCCATAGTTTTGTCCTGGTTGAGGCACTACGTTAGCGTAGAATTCCCTCACCAAGCTCTCTTCCACTTTCCTTGGTGGGTTGCATAGAAGTGACCAACCCCTATTGTTGATCTCAATGTTGATTTCAAGATGCTCATTCCTCCCTAGTTGAAACCCAACTTCTGGAATGATCTCCCTCTCACTCACCCAACCATAAAATTGATTTTGGTTGAATAGAGAGGAACTTATAGTCATTGAAAGAGCTTGAGGATCCAGAGGTTGGTTCCTTAGTTTTTCTTTTCTTTGAGGCTGAGCTTTTTGGTGGTGCCATTAGGTTGAGAGAGTGTGTTTGAGGTTGGGAAAAAATGGGGGTTGCAAGAAAGAGCAAGCAAACAAGGTTTTGCTCCAACACCAAACTTAGGACTTGATTGTCCCAATCAAGAAAAAGAAGAAAGAAAGAAAGTAGGAGATGAGAGGGATAGTAGAAAGAGAAAGGAAGATGAGGGGTGTATGCTTTTCATGTGTGATTGGGGTTTTGAAGTGGGAGAGGAGTTGGGGAGGTGAGGCTTTTATAAGGGGTGAATGGTATGGTCGAAAGGTAGGAAATAAAAAGGGTTAAATGTTTTCCCACTTGGGGAGTGGCGCCTAGCGTGGGAAGAGGCGCCAACTCTTTTCTCACAGTGTCTTCTACATGTGTTGTGTTCCAAAGTGCAAGTACACTTTGACTTCCTTGCTTTGTGAGTTGTTTACCATTTGGGCCCCATCTTTTCTCCTGAAATTGAAACTGAACTAATTAGTAATGACAAAAGAACCCCTTCACATTCCTTCTCATCAAGAGTGATTTGGATTGCAACTGATGGGTGTCCCTTGGGACACCAAACTTAATCTTTTGGCATCTTAATAAATTGGTTCCATCATTGTGTATTTAATGTGTTCATAAGAATGGAGTAATTATCAATCTTTTCATTTTCTTTTGATTCCAATTCTTCTGAACTCATTAAGCCACATTCATGTTCTTACCCAAAGCATTAAGTGCTTTCAAATTGGGTGACTTGGGCTACTAGGTGATCCTTGGTGGTGGCCACACCAAACTTAATCTCTGGGCTTACTCTTCAAAATCAAGCTATAAATTATTTGTAAGCCTAGATTAAGAGGGTGGGAGGCCACACCAAACTTAGCAATTTAGCTAGTTCTCAGCCCATTCACTCATCATGATTTATTCCCTCATCAAGTTGCAATTCCAGAATAGGAAGAAATAAAAGAGTGTAAAGAAAATCTAGCTACCAAAGCTAATATCAAACTTTCTAATCTACAATTGTAAACTAATCCTAATTTGGTAATGTAACACAAATGTGAGACTGAAAATTAAACTATCTAAAGCAATAGATTTTAAACTACTTCTAAGAAAGCAATTAAATAAAAAAAGGATAAAGTGTTGGGGTGCCTCCCAACTAGCACTTCTTTATTGTCATTAGCTTGACAGTCCTTTATCTTTAGCTGAGCTTGTAGCTCACTCTCTGCTCCTCTAAGGAGCCCCCCAAGTAGTGTTTGAGTCTATGGCCATTGACAGTAAAAGTTCTCTGAGTCTTGTCCTCCATGAGCTCCACATGTCCATAGGGAAACACCTTGAGTATGGTGAAAGGTCCTGACCATCGAGACTTAAGTTTCCCAAGGAAGAACTTGAGTCTTGAGTTGTAGAGTAACACCTTCTGTCCTTCAGTGAACTCCCTTCTTCCTATCTTTTGGTCATGCCACCTTTTTGTGTTTTCTTTATAGATTTTTGCATTCTCATATGCTTGGTTTCTAAACTCCTCCAGCTCATTGAGTTGCATTAATCTCTTTTCTCCATCAGCTTGCTCATTATATTTTAACATTTTTAGAGCCCAAAATGCTCTATGCTCAAGTTCAACTGGTAAGTGACAAGCCTTGCCATATACCAGTTGGTATGGAGACATCCCAATGGGAGTCTTATAGGCTGTCTTGTAGGGCCATAGTGCATCATCCAGTGTCTTAGACCAATCCTTTCTTGAGCTTCTAACCGTTTTTTCAAGGATTCTTTTTAGCTCTCTGTTGGAGATTTCAGCTTGCCCGTTGGTCTGTGGGTGGTATGGAGTTGCCACTTTGTGCTTTACTCCATATCTGAGAAGGAGTGTCTCGAGTTGTTTGTTGCAGAAGTGTGTCCCTCCATCACTAATGAGAGCTCTTAGAACTCTAAATCTGCTGAAGATGTTCCTTCTCAAGAAGCTTATCACAACTTTGTGGTCATTTATTGCAGTGGCTATGGCTTCTACCCACCTTGAGACATAATCAACAGCCACCAATATGTAGCTATTTGAGTAGGAGGTTGGGAAGGGTCCCATGAAATCAATCCCCCATACATCAAATAGCTCCAGCTCTAGTATGAATTGCTGTGGCATCTCATTTCTCTTGGTTAGATTACCAGCTCTTTGGCATTCATCACACCTTGACACCATTTGCTTGGCATCCTTAAACATTGTTGGCCAGTAAAATCCGGATTGAAGCACTTTTGCTGCTGTTCTTTCTCCACTGAAGTGACCTCCATATGCGGATCCATGGCACTGCCATAATACTTCCTGCTCTTCTTCATGGGATATACACCTTCTTAGGATTCCATCAGCACACTTTTTGAACAAATAGGGGTCATCAAAGATGTAGTATTTGGCATACTTGATTAACTTCCTCCTTATGTGCCTATTGATGTTAGTTGGTAGTTCCCCAATAGCCTTGAAGTTAGCTATGTCTGCAAACCAAGGGGCTACTCGAATCATCATCAACTGTTCATCAGGAAAGCTTTCATTTACTGCTACTTGCTGCATCTCTTCTTCTTGTGGGATTCTAGAGAGGTGGTTAGCTTCCTTGTTCTCTGCTCTGCTCCTATCTTTAATCTCAATATCAAATTCTTGGAGTAGCAGAATCCACCTTATTAGTCTGGGCTTAGATTTTTGTTTGGTAAGCAAGTACTTGACTGCTGCATGATCAGTGAACACAATTACTTTTGAGCCAATAAGATATGATCTAAACTTATCAAAAGCAAAAACTATGGCTAAAAGTTTTTTCTCAGTGGTGGCATAGTTCTTTTGATTCTCATTAAGAACCTTGCTAGCATAGTAAATAACATGTACTAGCTTGTCTTTCCTCTATCCTAGAACAACACCAACAGCAAAATCAGATGCATCACACATTAGTTCAAAGGGAAGATCCCAGCTTGGTGGTGCTATAATAGGTGCAGAGGAGAGTTTCTTTTTAATTTCATCAAAGGCTACCATGCACTCTCTATCAAAAACAAAGGGAGTATTTGAGACAAGTAGGTTGCTAAGGGGTTTTGCAATCTTTGAAAAATCATTGATAAACCTCCTATAGAACCCAGCGTGTCCCAAAAAACTTCTGATTGCTTTGACATTGCATGGTGGAGGTAATTTTTCAATTACTTCCACTTTTGCCTTGTCCACTTCTATGCCATCTTTTGAAATCTTGTGACCAAGAACCACCCCTTCAGTTACCATAAAATGGCACTTCTCCCAGTTTAAAACCAGGTTGGTTTCTTGATATCTTTTTAGCACAAGAACAAGATGGTATACGCAATCAGAATATGAGTTCCCAAATACAGAGAAGTCATCCATGAATTCTTCTATGAACTTCTTAATCATGTCTGAAAAAATGGAGAGCATGCACCTTTGGAATGTTGCAGGTGCATTGCACAATCCAAAGGGCATTCTCCTATAAGCAAAGACACCATATGGACAAGCAAATGAAGTTTTTTCCTGATCTTTGGTGTCTACAACAATTTGATTATAGCCCGAATACCCATCCAGAAAGCAATAATACTCATGTCCTGCCAATCTCTCAAGCATCTGGTCCATGAAAGGTAGGGGAAAGTGGTCCTTCCGGGTGGCTTCATTAAGTTTCCGGTAGTCAATGCACATATGCCATCCGGTCACTGTCCTTGTGGGTATCAATTCATTCTTCTCATTTGTCACAACAGTGATCCCTCCCTTCTTAGGGACTACTTGCACCGGGCTTACCCAAGGGCTGTCTGAGATGGGGTAGATCACCCCTGCTTGCCACAATTTCAACACTTCTTTCTGAACCACTTCATTCATAGTTGGGTTCAGCCTCCTTTGTTGTTGTCTTGAAGGTTTGGCATCTTCTTCAAGTAAGATTTTATGCATACACATTGAAGGACTGGTCCCTTTTAAATCTGCAAGTGTCCAGCCTATGGCATCCTTGTGTTGTCTCAGCACTTGGATAAGCTCATCTTCTTGTTCCTTACTTAGACTTGAATTTATGATCACTGGGTGAGTGTTATTAGCACCCAGATATACATATTTCAAGCTGGGTGGTAAGATCTTCAGCTCTAGTTTTCGTGACTCTGCATCTTTGTTGTCTGTAGTGGTTGGCATGATTGAGTTTCTCATGGTTGCTTGTGGTAGTTCTCCATCTGGTGCTTGTTCCAGCTCAATGGTTCCTCCACATTGTTCTTCTTCCAAGACTTCTTGAACTATCTGTTCCATGGTGTCTACCAGCATGCATTCTCTTATGGGTTCCTTGGGGTAACTCATTGCTTTAAAGACGTTGAAGACCATTTTCTCTTCATGCAACCTCAAGACTAGTTCCCCTTTTTGCACATCAATGATGGCTCCAGCAGTAGCTAGAAATGGTCTTCCTAGGATAATTGACGTGTTGGCCTCTTCTTCCATGTCCAGCACAACAAAATCAGCAGGGAAAATGAATTCTCCCACTTTCACTAGCAAGTCTTCCACCACCCCATGTGGAAACTTAAATATTCTGTCAGCCAATTGAAGTGCCATTCTTGTTGGCTTGCGCGAGTTTGAAGTTCGTCACAGCCATCCCTTTCCAGATCCTACTCGGAATACCACAGACAAGGTTTAAACTTTCCGGATCTCAGGAATGGCCATCCATGGGTTCTAACTTATACCACGAAGATTCTAATATCTCGGACTCGGTCCTCTGTATTAGATATCTAAGAGATACTCGTTCTAGCTTGTTTGCATGTAGAACGGAAGTGTTTTTCAGGTACACGTTCATAAGTGAGAATGATGATGAGCGTTACATAATCATCACATTCATCATGTTCTTGGGTGCGAATGGATATCTTAGAAGCAGAATAAGTTGAATTGAACATAAAACAGTAGTACTTTGCATTAAATCATGAGGAACAGTAGAGCTCCACACCTTAATCTATGGAGTGCAGAAACTCTACCGTTGAAAATACATAAGTGATGAAGGTTCAGGCATGGCCGAATGGCCAGGCCCCATGATCTAAGAACTAGACGTCCCAAGATGTCTAATACAATAGTAAAAAGTCCTATTTATACTAAACTAGTTACTAGGGTTTACAGAAGTAAGTAATTGATGCATAAATCCACTTCCGAGGCCCACTTAGTGTGTGCTTGGGCTGAGCTTGAAGTTTACACATGCAGAGGCTTCTTTTGGAGTTGAACGCCAAGTTGTAACGTGTTTTTGGCGTTCAACTCTGGTTCGTGACGTGTTTCTGATGTTTAACTCTAGACTGCAGCGTAGAACTGGCGTTCAACGCCCTTTTGCGTCGTCTAAACTTGAGAAAAGTATGGAATATTATATATCACTGGAAAGCCCTAGATGTCTACTTTCCAACGCATTTGGAAGTGCGTCATTTTGAGTTCTGTAGCTCCAGAAAATCCACTTTGAGTGCAGGGAGGTCAGAATCCAACAGCATCAGCAGTCCTTCTTCAACCTCTGAATCTGATTTTTGCTCAAGTCCCTCAATTTCAGCCAGAAAATGCCTGAAATCACAGAAAAACACACAAACTCATAGTAAATTATAGAAATGTGAATTTAACATAAAAACTAATAAAAACATCCCTAAAAGTAACTAGATCCTACTAAAAACATACTAAAAACAATGCCAAAAAGCGTATAAATTATCCCCTCATCACAACACCAAATTTAAATTGTTGCTTGTCCCCAAGCAACTGAAAATCAAATAGGATAAAAAGAAGAGAATATACTATTAATTCCAAACTATCAATGAAACATAGCTCCAATCAGATGAGCGAGACTTGTAGCTTTTTGCCTCTTGAATAGTTTTGGCATCTCACTTTATCCATTGAAGTTCAGAATGATTGGAGGTGTCCAGAGTTCTTAAGCACACTCTTCTTTCTGCTTTGGACCTTGACTTTAACCGCTCAGTCTCAAGTTTTCACTTGACATCTTCACGCCACAAGCACATGGTTAGGGACAGCTTGGTTTAGCCGCTTAGGCCAGGATTTTATTCCTTTAGGCCCTCCTATCCACTGATGCTCAAAGCCTTTGGATTCTTTTTATTACCCTTGCCTTTTGGTTTTAAGGGTTATTGTCTTTTTGCTCTTGCCTTTTGGTTTTAAGAGCTTTTGGCTTTTTCTGCTTGCTTTTTCTTTTTCTATTTTTTTTTTGCCATTTTTTTTGCAAGCTTTGTATTCACTGCTTTTTCTTGCTTCAAGAATCACTTTTATGATTTTTCAGATTATCAAATAACATGTCTTCTTGTCATCATTCTTTCAAGAGCCAACATATTTAACATTCTTAAACAACAACTTCAAAAGACATATGCATTGTTCAAGCATTCATTCAGAAAACAAAAAGTATTGTCACCACATCAATATAATTAAACTAAGTTCAAGGATAAATTTGAAACTTGTGTACTTCTTGTTCTTTTGAATTAAAACATTTTTCATTTAAGAGAGGTGATGGATTCATATCACTACTTTAAGGCATAGACACTTAGATACTAATGATCATGTAATAAAGACACAAACATAGATAAACACTTAACATAAAGAAAACGAAAAACAGAAAATTTGAGAACATGGAATGAGTCCACCTTAGTGATGGTGGCGTTTTCTTCTTGAGGAACCAATGATGTCCTTGAGCTCTTCTATGTCTCTTCCTTGTCTTTGTTGCTCCTCCCTCATAGCTCTTTGATCTTCTCTAATTTCATGGAGGATGATTGAGTGCTCTTGATGTTCCACCCTTAGTTATCCCATGTTGGAACTCAGTTCTCCTAGGGAGGTGTTGATTTGCTCCCAAAAGTTCTGTGGAGGAAAGTGCATCCCTTGAGGCATCTCAGGGATTTCTTGGTGATGAGCTTCTTCATGCGTCTCTTGAGATCCATGAATGGGCTCTCTTGTTTGCTCCATCCTTTTCTTAGTGATGGGCTTGTCCTCATCAATGAGGACATCTCCCTCTATGTCAATCCCAGCTGAATTGCATAGATGGCAAATGAGGTGAGGAAAAGCTAACCTTGCCATAGTGGAGGACTTGTCAGCCACCTTGTAGAGTTCTTGAGGTATAATCTCATGAACCTCCACTTCTTCTCCAATCATGATGCTATGGATCATGATGGCCCGGTCTATAGTAACTTCAGACCGGTTGCTAGTGGGAATAATTGAGCGTTGAATGAACTCCAACCATCCTCTAGCTACAGGCTTAAGGTCCAGTCTTCTCAGTTGAACCGGTTTGCCTTTTGAGTCAATCTTCCATTGAGCTCCTTCCACACGTATGTCCATAAGGACTTGGTCCAACCTTTGATCAAATTTGACTCTCCTTGTGTAGGGGCGTGCGTTCTCTTCCATTTTCCGAACTAAAATCTAAGTAGTTCCCCCGAACCATGTTGAGATAATTCTTTGGGTTCGGGTTCTTACTTTGATCATGGTTCCTAGTGATCCATGCATTAGCATAGAACTCTTGAACCATTAGAATTCTGACTTGTTGGATGGGGTTTGTTAGAACTTCCCAACCTCTTCTATGGATCTCATGTCGGATCTTCAGATACTCATTTTTCTTGAGTTTGAAAGGGACCTCGGGGATCACCTTCTTCTTGGCCACAACATCATAGAAGTGGTCTTGATGGGCTTTGGAGATGAATCTTTTCATCTCCCATGACTCAGAGGTGGAAGCTTTTGTCTTCCCTTTCCCTTTTTTAGAAGATTCTCCGGTCTTAGGTGCCATCAATGGTAATGGAAAAACAAAAAGCTTATGCTTTTACCACACCAAACTTAGAATATTGCTCGCCCTCGAGCAAGAGAAGAAAGAAAAGAAGAAGAAGAAGAAGTAGAATGGAAGGAGAGAGGGTTGTGTGCAGATGCTGAGATGATCCTGTAGGGTCCACAGATCCTGAGGTGTCAAGGAATTACATCCCTGCACCAACTAGGCATGTAAAATGCCTTTGCATGCAATTCTGGCGTTTAAACGCCGAATTTGTGCTTGTTCTGGGCGTTCAGCGCCCAGATGCAGCATGTTTCTGGCGTTGAACGCCAGTTCTATGCTTGTTTCTGGCGTTTAGCGCCAATTTTCCTCAGTGTGCATTCCTGGTGTCTGAACACCAGGATGCTGCTTATTTTGGGCGTTCAACGCCAGATCCATGCTCTGTTCTGGCGTTGAACGCCAGCCAGATGCTCCTTACTGGCGTTTAAACGCCTGTAAGCCCTTCCTCCAGGGTGTGATTTTTCTTCTGCTGTTTTTTATTCTGTTTTTGATTTTTCTATTTATTTTGTGACTCCACATGATCATGAACCTAATAAAACATGAAAGAACAATAAAATAAAAATAAAATTAGATAAATAAAAATTGGGTTGCCTCCCAATCAAGCGCTTCTTTAATGTCAATAGCTTGACAGTGGGCTCTCATGGAGCCACACAGGTGATCAGGTTAATTTTATAGACTCCCAACACCAAACTTAGAGTTTGGATATGGGAGTTCAACACCAAACTTAGAGTTTGGCTGAGGCCTCCCAACACCAAACTTAGAGTTTGACTGTGGGGCTTTAATTAACTCTGTACTGAGAGAAGCTTACTGTGCCTCTTTTCCATGTTTACAGAAGGATGTCCTTGAGTTTTAAACACAAGGGAGTCCTCATTCAATTGAAGGACTAGTTCACCTCTGTCAACATTAATCACAGCTCTTGCTGTGGCTAGGAAGGGTCTTCCAAGGATGATGGATTCATCCTCATCCTTCCCAGTATCTAGGACTATGAAATCAGCAGGGATGTAAAAGCCTTCAACCTTTACTAATATGTCCTCTACTTGTCTATAAGCCTATTTTCTGGAATTGTCTGCCATCTCTAATGAGATTTTAGAAGCTTGTACCTCAAAGATTCCCAGTTTCTCTCCATTACAGAGAGTGGCATGAGGTTTATTCCTAACCCAAGGTCACATAGAGCCTTCTCAAAGGTCATGGTGCCTATGGTGCAAGGTATTAGGAACTTTCCAGGATCCTGCTTCTTCTGAGGCAATCGCAGTTGATCCAATGCATTTAGTTCATTGGTGAACAGGGGAGGTTCATCTCCCCAAGTTTCATTACCAAATAAATTGGCATTCAGCTTCATGATTGCACCAAGGAACTTGGCAACTTGCTCTTCAGTAACATTTTCATTCTCTTCAGAAGAAGAATATTGTTCAGAGCTCATGAATGGCATAAGGAGGTTCAATGGAATCTCTATGGTCTCTAGATGAGTCTTAGATCCCTTTGGTTCCTCAGAGGAAAACTCCTTATTGATCACTGGAAGTCCCAGGAGGTCTTCCTCCTTGGGATTCACGTCCTCCCCTTCCTCCTTAGATTCGGCCATGATGGTTATATCAATGGCCTTGTACTCTCCTTTTGGATTTTCTTCTGTATTGCTTGGGAGAGCACTAGGAGGGGTTTCAGTGATCTTCTTACTCAGCTGGCCCACTTGTGCCTCCAAATTTCTAATGGAGGACCTTGTTTCATTCATGAAACTCAGAGTGGCCTTAGATAGATGAGAGACTAAGTTTGCTAAATTAAAGGTATTTTGTTCAGAGTTCTCTGTCTGTTGCTGAGTGGATGATGGAAAAGGCTTGCTATTGCTAAACCTGTTTCTTCCACCATTAGTAAAGCCTTGTTGAGGCTTTTGTTGATCCTTCCATGACAGATTTGGGTGATTTCTCCATGCGGGATTATAAGTGTTTCCATAAGGTTTACCCATGTAATTCACCTCTGCTATTGCAGGGTTCTCAAGATCATAAGCTTCTTCTTCAGAAGATGCCTCTTGAGTATTGTTAGATGCGACTTGCATTCCATTCAGACTCTGAGAAATCATATTGACTTGCTGAGTCAATATTTTATTCTGAGCCAATATGGCATTCAGAGTATCAATTTCAAGAACTCCCTTCTTCTGAGGCGTCCCATTACTCATAGGATTCCTCTCAGAAGTGTACATAAACTGGTTGTTAGCAACCATGTCAATAAGTTCTTGAGCTTCTGCAGGCATTTTCTTTAGATGAATGGATCCACCTGCAGAAGTATCCAATGACATCATAGCTAATTCAGACAGACCATCATAGAATATATCCAGGATGGTCCATTCTGAAAGCATGTCAGAAGGACACTTTTTGGTTAGTTCCTTATATCTCTCCCAAGCTTCATAGAGGGATTCACCTTCTTTCTGTCTGAAGGTTTGAACATCCACTCTAAGCTTACTCAGCTTTTGAGGAGGAAAGAACTTGGCTAAGAAAGCCTTGACCAGCTTATCCCAAGAGTTCAGGCTATCCTTAGGTTGAGAGTCCAACCATATTCTAGCTCTGTCTCTTACAGCAAATGGGAAAAGCACGAGCGTGTAGACTTCAGGATCTACTCCGTTAGTCTTAACAGTGTCACATATCAGCAAGAATTCAGTTAAAAACTGAAAGGGATCTTCAGATGGAAGTCCATGAAACTTGCAGTTTTGTTGCATCAGAGAAACTAATTGAGGTTTAAGCTCAAAATTGTTTGCTCCAATGGTAGGGATGGAGATGCTTCTTCCATGTAAAGTGGAATTAGGTGCAGTAAAGTCACCAAGCATCCTCCTTGCATTATTATTATTTTCGGCTGCCATCTCCTCTTCCTGTTCGAAAATTCCTGTAAGGTTGTCTCTGGATTATTATATTTTAGCTTCTCTTAGTTTTCTTTTCAGAGTCCTTTCAGGTTCAGGATCTGCTTCAACAAGAATGTTCTTGTCCTTGCTCCTGCTTATATGACAAAGAAGGGAATAACAAAGAAAATATGGAATCCTCTATGTCACAGTATAGAGATTCCTTTTTGTGAGTAGAAGAAGAAAAGAATGTAATGTAAGGAAAGAGAAGGGAGGAAAATCCAAACACAAGAGTGAGGAGAGCAGAGATATGGGATGAAGAGAAGTGTTAGTAAGTAATTAAATAAATAGAAGGAGATGAGAGGAAGAAGTTTTCAAAAATACTTTTGAAAAGGGGTTAGTTATTTTCGAAAATTAGATAAGAAATAAAGTTAGAATTAAAAATTGAAACAATTAATTAATTAAAAATAATTTTTTGAAAAAGAGGGAGGCATTTTCGAAAATTAGAGAGGGATTGTTAGTTAGGTAGTTTTGAAAGAGATAAGAAACAAACAAAAAGTTAATTAGTTAGTTGAAACAAATTTTGAAAATCAATTTTTAGAAGATAAGAAGATAAGAAGTAAGAAAAGATATTTGAAAAAGATAAGATAAAAAGATATTTTTGAAAAGATATGATTGAAATTAGTTTTGAAAAAGATTTGATTTTTAAAATCACAATTAATGACTTGATTCACAAGAAATCACAAGATATGATTCCAGAACTTAAAGTTTGAATCTTTTTTAACAAGTAAGTAACAAACTTGAAATTTTTGAATCAAAACATTAATTGTTGATGATATTTTCAAAAATTATGAGAAAAAATTAAGAAAAAGATTTTTTGAAAAATATTTTTAAAATTTTCGAAAATAAATAAGAAAAATAAAAAAGATTTGATTTTTGAAAATGATTTAGAAAAAGATAAGATTTTTTAAATTGAAAATTTGATTTGACTCATAAGAAACAACTAAATTTTTAAAAATTTTTGAAAAAGTCAACTCAAATTTTCGAATTTTATGAGTGAAAAAGGGGAAGATATTTTTTTTTTATTTTTGAATTTTTAATGAAGAAAGAGAAAAACATGAAAAAGACTCAATGCATGAGAATTTTTAGATCAAAACAATGAATGCATGCAAGAACACTATGAATGTCAAGATGAACACCAAGAACACTTTGAATGTCAAGATGAACATCAAGAACTATTTTTGAAAAATTTTCAAGAAAATAAAACATGCAAGACACCAAACTTAGATACTTTTCATGTATAGACACTATGAATGCAAGAATGCATATAAAAAACAAGAAAAGACACAGAACAAGAAAATATGAAGATCAAACAAGAGGACTGGCCAAGAACAACTTGAAGATCATGAAGAACACTATGACTGCATGAATTTTCGAAAAATGCATAAAATTTTTTTTAGAAAAATTGCAATTGACACCAAACTTGAAATTGACTCAAGACTCAAACAAGAAACACAAAATATTTTTGATTTTTTATGATTTTATGAATTTTTTTTGTATTTTCTTTTAATTTTTTTTTTCGAAAAACATATAGGAAAAAGAAAATAAGAAATTCAAAATTTTTAATAAGAATTCCAGGAATCTTTCAATGTTAGCCCAAAGCTCCAATCCAAGGGTTAGACATGGCTCACTAGCCAGCCAAGCTTTAGAAGATACAAATCAGGCATATAACAGCTGATACTTCATCCAACTTCATATACATGCCTTTTATGTTGACAAGTGGAAGCCTCAATCCAAAAGAATTTGGATATGGCTTTACAGCCAGCCAGGCTTCAACATGTTACCATGAAAGTCTAGAATTCATTCTTAAAAATTTGGAATAATTTTCGAAAACAAAAGGAAAAAAAAATTTTTTGAAAGATTTTTGAAGAAATATTTTTAAAAATAAAACAAAAATAAAATTACCTAATCTGAGCAACAAGATGGACCGTCAGTTGTCCAAACTCGAACAATCACCGGCAACGGCGCCAAAAATTTGGTGCACGAAATTGTGATCCCTGGTAATGGCTCCAAAAACTTGGTGCTCTAATATTAATTCATAATTTGTCACAACTTCGATACAACTAACCAGCAAGTGCATTGGGTCGTCCAAGTAATAAAACCTTACGTGAGTAAGGGTCGATCCCACGAAGATTGTTGGCTTGAAGCAAGCTATGGTCACCTTGTAAATCTCAGTCAGGCGGATATCAAAGAGTTATGGAGTTTTCGAATAATAATAATAAATAAGCATAAAATAAAGATAGAAATACTTATGTAATTCATTGGTGAGGGTTTCAGATAAGCGTATAGAGATGCTTTCGTTCCTCTGAACCTCTGCTTTCCTGCTGTCTTCATCCAATCCTTCCTACTCCTTTCCATGGCAAGCTTTCTGTAAGGTATCACCGTTGTCAATGGCTACATCCCATCCTCTCTATGAAAAAGGTCCAAATGCTCTGTCACGGCACGGCTAATCATCTGGAGGTTCTCGATCATACTGGAATAGGGTTCACCCTCCTTTTGCGTCTGTCACTGCGCCCAGCACTTGCGAGTTTGAAGTTCGTCACAGCCATCCCTTTCCAACTCCTACTCGGAATACCACAGTCAAGGTTTAGACTTTCTGAATCTTAGGAATGGCCATCCATGGGTTCTAACTTATACCACGAAGATTCTAATATCTCGGACTCGGTCCTCTGTATTAGATATCTAAGAGATACTCATTCTAGCTTGTTTGCATGTAGAACGGAAGTGTTTGTCAAGCACGCGTTCATAAGTGAGAATGATGATGAGCGTCACATAATCATCACATTCATCATGTTCTTGGGTGCGAATGGATATCTTAGAAGCGGAATAAGTTGAATTGAACATAAAACAGTAGCACTTTGCATTAAATCATGAGGAGCAGCAGAGCTCCACACCTTAATCTATGGAGTGCAGAAACTCTACCGTTGAAAATACATAAGTGATGAAGGTTCAGGCATGGCCAGCCCCCATGATCTAAGAACTAGACGTCCCAAGATGTCTAATACAATAGTAAAAAGTCCTATTTATACTAAACTAGTTACTAGGGTTTACAGAAGTAAGTAATTGATTCATAAATCCACTTCTGGGGCCCACTTGGTGTGTGCTTGGGCTGAGCTTGAAGTTTACACGTGCAGAGGCTTCTTTTGGAGTTGAACGCCAAGTTGTAACGTGTTTTTGGCATTCAACTCTGGTTCGTGACGTGTTTCTGGTGTTTAACTCCAGACTGCAACGTAGAACTGGCGTTCAACGCCCTTTTGCGTCATCTAAACTTGGGCAAAGTATGGACTATTATATTGCTGGAAAGCCCTGGATGTCTACTTTCCAACGCATTTGGAAGCGCGCCATTTTGAGTTCTGTAGCTCCAGAAAATCCACTTTGAGTGCAGGGAGGTCAGAATCCAACAGCATCAGCAGTCCTTCTTCAACCTCTGAATCTAATTTTTGCTCAAGTCTCTCAATTTTAGCCAGAAAATACCTGAAATCACAGAAAAACACACAAACTCATAGTATAGTCCATAAATGTGAATTTAACATAAAAACTAATAAAAACATCCCTAAAAGTAACTAGATCCTACTAAAAACATACTAAAAACAATGCCAAAAAGCATATAAATTATCCGCTCATCAGTTAGCCATGGTGTCACTGGGAAATGTGTGTGTGGGAAGTGAGATTTTCTTGGAAAAAATCCCTACTTGTGCTTCCAATTTTGAGATTGCTGCGCCTTGATTTTTCAGATTTGACCTGTATTCCTCTTGATTAGCGTCTATCCTTCTTTCAGTTTGTGCTTGTCTGTCCATGAGGGTGGAGACTGCCCCTGTAATCTGTGATTACAGTTGTGCTATTGCAACCTCCATCCTCTCAAAGTTGCTCTTGATTTCACATGGTTGCATAGTTGAGGATGGTGCATCTTGATTGAGGCTATTGCGTATGGGTTAGTTACTATGGTATGATGTGTTTTGTGAGTTATGGTAGGGTCTATGGTTCCCTATTTGATGGTTGGGGTTGTGGTTGGAATGTTGATTTGATGAATAAGGTTTGTTGTGGTCCTGATTATGATTTTGATGATTTCCCTACCCAAAATTTGGGTGGTTTCCTCCAACCTGGGTTGTAAGTCTTAGAGTGTGGGTCATATGGTGGTCTGGATGAGTTGTTCACATAATTAGCTTGTTCCCAGTCACCTTCAGATTCTGGTGCATTCCCTTCTTGTTGAGGAGTTTGGTCTTGAATGACTGAGGCTTGATTGGCATCCGTCCTCTTGGTTAGAGCTGCTATTTGAGCTGCAATTGCCTTGTTCTGAGCTAACAAAGCATCTACAGAGTTGAGTTCTAGCACTCCCTTCATTTGAGTCCTTTCTGAAGCATAGAAATACTCATTTTCAGCTACAGTCTTAATGACATCTATGGCCTCTTCAATGGTTTTCTTTTTGTTGAGTGAGCCTCCTGAAGAATGATCCACTGCCTTCTTTGCTTCATAGGATAGCCCCTCATAAAAGATATGTAGTTGTACCCACTCATTGAACATTTCTGGTGGGCATCTTCTTGTTAGATCTTTGAAGCTCTCCCACGCCTCGTAGAGTGTTTCTCCATCTTATTGTCTAAAGGTTTGCACCTCAACTCAGCCTGTTGATTCTTTGTGTAGGGTAAAATCTTGCAAGGAATCTATTCACGACCTCCTCCCATGTAGTTAAGCTATCCTTGGGGAATGATTCCAACCACTTTGCTGCCTTATCTCTGAGTGAGAAAGGGAATAAGAGTACTTTGTAGATGTCAGGGTGTACCCCGTTGGACTTTACAGTTTGTGAATCCGTTCTTTGGCAAGCGCATCAAATATCGTCAAGTAATAACCCACTAGGAGTGGGATCGTATCCACAGAGATTAATGGATTAAAGCAAACAATAGTTGATTGATTGTCCTAGTTAGACTATTCAGATTTGAGTGATATTAAAACAGAAAATGTAAATTGCATGAATGTAAAGGAAAGCAATAAAGTGCAAGAAAGTAAATGGCAAAGAAAGTAAAGTACAAGAAAGTAAAGTGCTGGAAATGTAAAGTGCAGAAAAGTAAATAACTATAAACTAAATAAAAGAAAGAAAGATAAAATAAACATTGGGATCAAGAGATATTGCATTCTCCGGATTAATTGATTTCATCTCATCTTCAATCATGCAACTCATTGACCTCTTGGCAATCATGATTGATTGAACCCCAATCCCTTGGTGATTCAATCTCTCAAATCTTGATCAATAGCCAATTCCTTGGTCTAATTGCTCATGAGAAGAGATGAAGAATGGTCCTTGATTATACCACACACTTTCCTAGGTTCAAGTAGAGGGAGGATTATATGTCACCATATCCAAACATCAAAACCCAAATCCTACTCAAGTGTGAGAAAGAATTTCAAGCATGGTTTTATGTTTCCTCTTCCAAGGTTCCCATAAAACCCAATTACATTCAATCTCTTTTCCAAGATAATTGAATGCTAGAATGAATAACGAAATTCTTTCTCGTAAATCAAAGAGAGATGAATAGAAGAAGAAGAATAAAAACAATCAATCCATTGAAAAGCAATAGAGCTCTCTTTCCCAATGGAAAGAGTTAGTAATTCATAACTAAAAGATATTTACAAAAGTAAGAAAGAAAGGAAAGGAAGCTGATGGTGAATAGAGAGGGTCCGAAGACTACCCAAATCCAGCGATGACTAATTCTATGAAACTAATGCCTTTATATAGGCTCTCCTAAATTACAAACTTAAATGAAATTAAAAGCAAATTACAATGAAATGAAAACAAGCTATTCTAGATGCTTCTTATGGCCTTGATTGATTGATAAGTGTGGCTTGAATGAGAGTTGGAGTGGGCTTGATTGAAGGTTGGGTGCTGCAGGGAGAAATTGGCGTGTGGTTCCAAGTGCCACTCCCACTTGATTTTGCCCTTTAGAGTATGACCCACTTTGCAATGCTGAATTGATGGAGTTATTTGGACCTCAAATTGAATGTCCATCACAAAGTATTATATATTGTTGGAAAGCCCTGGATGTTAGCTTTCCAATGCCTTTGGAATCAACTCATTTGGATCTCTGTAGCTCAAGTTATGCCCATTTGAAGGTGGATAGGTCAGTCTGTCAGGTTGCCCGGCGTGCCACGCCCAAAATTGGCGTGCCACGCCCAAAATTGGCGTGCCACGCCTTCAATGATTCACCAAAATCTCCTCTCTGGCCATTAGAACTAGCGTGCTATGCCCAGAACTTGGCGTGCCACGCCCATTATGAAAACAGGGCAGGCGTGCCACACCTTCGATGTCAAGTGGCACACCCAGATTTTGCAATGCCGGAATAATGGCCTTTTTCACCTCCAGTTTTAATGTTCACCCTAGAGTGTTATATATCGTTGGAAAGCTATTGATGTTATCTTTCCAACTCCACAAAGATCACATCATTTGGATCTCTACAACTCAAGTTATGTCCCTTTGAAGATGAAGAGGTCAGACTGGTAACTCTGCGGTAACGTATTTTTCTCCCTGTGTTTTCGGGGTCAATATCTTCCTCAATTCCAGTTCCATTATAAAATGTTATATATGGTTAGAAAGATATGGATGTCTACTTTTTAATGGCACTGAAATCATCTCATTTGGAGTTGTGTAGCTCAGGATATACTCATTTAAATGAGAGGAGGTCAGGCTAGCATATGCCCCGGCGTGCCACGCCCAATGCTTGGCGTGCCACGCCCATAGTGGGGCTCAAAATCCCTCCTCTGGAACTTAAGCCTGGCGTGCCATGCCCAAAACACCAAGTGGCACGCCCTCTTTGGGATCTTGGCTTCACAAACTTGGCGTGCCACGCCCAGAGCTCCAAGTGGCACGCCCATGTAAAATTCTTCAACCTTCTTTGCTGGAATGTTGGCCTGGCGTGCCACGCCCATAGCTTCAAGTGGCACGCCCATTGTTGAGAGTTGGTTCAAAAGCTTGGCATGCCATGCCCAGAGCTTCAAGTGGCACACCCAGCTTCACACGCCCATCCTTATTTGTTGTTTTCCTTCCCCTTTTGTTGCTCTTTTCACCTGAAATTCAGCACAAACTCATTTCAAAGCAATGTACCATAATATATATCATTTGGTTTATGAAATTGCATTGATTAATGAGATTATGCTCTTTTATGATCCTTTTATATAAGAAAAAGGGTACATGATGCGCAGTCATCACAACACCAAACTTAAACTTTGCTTGTCCTCAAGCAAATAAAGAATCATGCAATAGATTTTGACAAACAAAGGTGAGAAGAGTAGCAATTTTTATGTTCATGGTTGGCTAGTTTTTTAGCATGCTACAATCACAAAAGAGATTCAAATGATTGATGCTTCTATCTAGCTCATTTTATGAAATCTTTTTCTTTATGTTCCTTCCTTGAAGCAAGCCTTTCATTCTTTTCTTAGCTTAACTTTTGGGTGCTTTACACCATGTGTTGAAAGCTACGACTCTAAATGCTTTGTTTTCAAGTATTACCACTTGATACATAAGCACCACAAGCATTTAATTAGAGGACTCTTTAAGCTCATTTTTTTCTTTTCTTTACTTTCCTTCTAATCATTGATGCTCAGAGCCTTGAGCTTTGAGGGAGTACTTTTGCACTTGAGCCTAGCCTTGACTCTAAGTGTTTTGTTTTCAAGCTCTTTGCTTGATACATAAACACCACAAGTACTTAACAAATGAATTGTCATTCGTACTCAGAGCCTTCAGCTTTCTCATTCTTTCCCTTTTTCTTTTTCTTGCCTTATTTGCATTTTCTTCTTCAAGGTTTTCATGATTTCAAAGATTTCATAAAATGTCCTAGATGAAAACTTCAATTAAACAAATTCAAATGCAATTGAGCAACAATAATCATGCTAGCTTCCCAATACATATAAGCTCATACTAACTTCTTCTTTAATGACCTTTTTTGTTTATGATCATGATACTTAATTGCTTTTGAACTTACAAAACTCAAGATGGTAGTTATGATATCATAGCACATGTTACAATTTAGCAATCAAGCTATGCTTATTCACAACACACATGCATACAAGGAAAATAAGAGACAATCATGCAATTTAAATGTACTGGAAACAAATAAGAGGAAATGAAACTTTACCACCTTGTAGTTCATCTTCATTGTTGTTGTCACTTTTCTCCTATTCTTCCCCTTCCCACACCAAACTTAGAATGATTGCTTATCCTCAAGCAACAAATAATATAGTGGTGATGGGGTTTATGATAGTTCATGAATGTCTTAAACAATAGAATGTTAGTAGTACATGTGTTTAAGCAAGAAAAATTAAGAATAACAATAAAGGCACAAGAAAGAAACAGAGGTAATATGATTGCATTAATAAGTGGTGTGCATGGTATAGAGCATGAAAGATAAGTGGCAACACCAAACTTAGTGTGACACTTTCATTTTAGCATGATGCAAGTACCCAGTGAAGATTGAAAATTAAATTGTTGCATGGCAACACCAAACTTAGAATCCAATCATATGCCAAATTATTGAAAGTAAACTAAGCAAAGAAAGAAAATGTTACCTACAGTTGGGTTGCCTCCCAACAAGCGCTCTTTTAGTGTCATTAGCTTGACATGTTTTTCTCAACTTTCTTCCTCTTCTTCCAATTTTTCAAGTGGAATGAACTCAAGGGGAGAAAAGAGCAAGTTGATGTCCCCTGTGTAGGCCTCTTCCCAACAAGCTTTCTTTTGTTATTTGCTTGATTTGCTTTGCTTGTTGGGACAGGGGTTGGATTATTTGCAGTTGACCTTTTCTTCTTTATGAATGTTTTCCTTTGTATCTTGGTCACAATCCTCATTCCAGTATTTTGGTTGATTGCCTTCACTTCTTTGTTTTTAGAACTTGGGTGTTGTGAGATGATTGGAGTATCCTCTTTATCAAGAACGTCTTGGAATGGTGGCTCTCTTGGTACAAAGATCTCTTCTTCTTGCTCTACCAATTTTTTATTTTTACCCTCATTAAGCACTTCTCCACTCCTTAGAGTGATGGCATGATATTCTTCCCCGGGCCAAGGGAAGTCATTGGTTGGTTCATCAACAAAATATTGTGCCAATTGTCTCTTTTTTTTCTTCTTAATTTCTCCTTGAGATTTCCATATCTTCAATCACCTCTCTTACATTTTGCCTTAAAAACTCACTAAGTTGGGCAATGAAGAGATATCTCTTGGAGAGTTCTTCTATTGCAAATTCTAGAAGATTTTATGGAGTTGCATAGGTTGGACAATTATGGGATGATAGTCTTTGAAGAATGGGGTATGCAGCATTAAAATTCCTTCCAAGGCCAAAATTTCTATAGTTGTTATAACAATATGAACTATTTTGTGGCTCTGGGAGGTATTCCATTTCATTTGGTTGCTCATACTCTATCATTCTTTGGTGATATTCCCAGCCACCATTAAGAAAATGACTAGAATCATTTTATGGTGGTGGGCAATATCCCATATAACATGATTGATCAAAATGTGAGGTAAACTCCATTCTTACTTGCAAAATGCTTTATCTCAAACAATAATCACCAAAAGAAATTGGAATCTCCACTGTCACAGATGAAGGATTCTTAGTGAGGCAATAACACAAACACCTTAGTAGCAAGAGAAAATAAAAAGAAATTAAATGACAAAAAAAAAGAAAGAAAGAAAGTGTCTAATCTAGGTAATCAACCAACCGGTAGTTTGTTAATCCAAATTAATCCCCGGCAACGGCGCCATAAAACTTGATGACCGGAATTCACTACCCACATATAATGAGTGATGAATCCGTCCATTGGCAAGCGCACCAAATATCGTCAAGTAATAACCCACTAGGAGTGGGGTCGAATCCCACAGAGATTAACGGATTAAGGCAAACAATAGTTAGTTGATTATCCTAGTCAGACTATTCATAATTGGAGTGATATTCAAACAAGGAAATATAAATTGCATGAATATAAAGGAAAGCAATAAAGTGCAAGAAAGTAAATGGCAAGAAAAGTAAAGTACAAGAAAGTAAAGTGCTAGAAATATAAGGTGCAGAAAATGTAAATAACCATAAAGTAAATAAAAGAAAGAAAGATAAAATAAGCATTGGGATCAAGAGATATTGCATTCTCTGGATTAATTGATTTCATCTCATCTTCAATCATGCAACTCATTAACCTCTTGGCAATCATGATTGATTGAGCCCCAATCCCTTGGTGACTCAATCTCTCAAATCTTGATCAATAGCCAATTTCTTGGTCTAATTGCTCATGAGAAGAGATGAAGCTTGTTCCCTGATTATACCACACACTTTCCTAGGTTCAAGTACAGGGAGGATTATATGTCACCATATCCAAACACCAAAACCCAAATCCTATTCAAGTGTGAGAAAGAATTTCAAGAATGGTTTTATGTTTCCTCTTCCAAGGTTCTTATAAAACTCAATTACATTCAATCTCTTTTCCAAGATAATTGAATGCTAAGCATTAAGAACAAATTTCCTTCTAGCAAATCAAAGAGAAGATGAAGAGAAGAAGAATTTCACTATTATCAATCCATCAAATACAATAGAGCTCCCTCTTTCAATGAGAGGGAAGTTAGCTACTCATAGCTCAAAAAGTACTCAAAAGTGAAGTGTAAAAGTGGATCTAAAACTGACTGCTTAACCCCTTCTTTAGTACTCCTTGGGGGTATTTATACTACTCCTAGTAAAATAAAATAATTACAAAAGTGAAAAAGGAAAATTACATTTTAGAGGGAAAAGAAAACACTCAATAAGCGTGACTTCCCAGCTGGCGTGTGGCTGGCGCTTTACTGGCGTGTCACGTGCCCTTCATTTCTAGCTTGGCGTGACACGCCCAATACTTCAAGTGGCACGCTCAGCTCGCTATCAACCTTGGCGTGCCATGCCTTCGAACTCAAGTGGCACGCCCTAGTGGAATTCGTGCGTTGGTGTGCCACGCCATCGAACTCAAGTGGCACGCCCTAGTAAAATTTGTGTGTTGGCGTGCCACGCCTTCGAACTCAAGTGGCACGCCTTTTGCCTTTTTCCTCCTTTCTTTGCCTCTGGAAACTGGAACTGGCCTGCCACGCCACGAACTCAAGTGGCACGCCCCAATGCTTCTTGCTCTCTGAATGACACTGGCGTGCCATGTCTGGTTGCTCAAGTGGCACGCCTAAGTGAAGAATGGTGAGTGGCGTGCCACACCTTCGATTCGAAATGGCACGTCCCATGTAATTGGCCTCCTTCATCCTCTCTGGAAACTTATACCAGCGTGCCATGCCTAAAGGCTGGCGTGCCACGCCCATGATCTTGTCTTGGTTCCAATAGTTGGCATGCCACGGCTCAGCCTTTAAGTGGCACGCCATAGTGACATGCTTGGATTAGTATGCCACGCCTTCGACACCAAGTGGCACGCCTAAGTGAGGGTGAGAGGTTGGCGTGCCACGCCTTCGACTTCAAGTGGCACGCCCAGTCTTCAATTGCCTTTAGTCCCTTCTCTGGATTGTTGTACCAGCGTGCCACGCCATGCTGTTCAAGTGGCACGCCCATGGATTTATGAACTCTTCAAGCTTGGCGTGCCACGCCTGGGTTCTCAAGTGGCACGCCCAAGTGACTTCTTGGGGCTGGCGTGCCACGCCTTCGACACCAAGTGGCACGCCATAGTGAAGGTTCTTCTTGGAATGGTGCATTGGCGTGCCACGCCCCTTTGCTCAAGTGGCACACCCATGGTAGTTGATGGGTCAGGCGTGCCACGCCCAACCTGGCATGCCACACCCTTTTTGTGTCCCCCATTGTAGCTCTCTGGAATAATGTATTAGCGTGCCACACCCAGTCCCTTGCGTGCCACGCCCTCATGCGTGCTTGGACTTCTTCTCTGGACTTTAGTACTGGCGTGCCACGCCTAGCTCCTGACGTGCCATGCCAGTGCATTTTTGTGGCGTTTGCTCCCAAGTGGCACGCCAATTTCACACGCCCAGCTTCTTGTTTGTCTTCTTCCCATTTTTTATGCCTTTTTCACCTGAAATTCAGCACAACTCATCTCAAAGTAGTGTACCATAATATTCATCAAATAATGCATGAATTGTACTGATCAAATGAGATTTATGCTCTTTTATGGTCTTCTTTACGCAAGAAAGAAGGGTAGATGATGCAAGTCATCACAACACCAAACTTAAGTTTTGCTTGTCCCAAGCAAATCAATGTGAGTAAACCTTTATAACTTGAGGCCTTGGCTTTGAGTTATTGCAATACAACTAAGAGTAAAACCAAGTGTTCAACACATGTATGAATGTTTTAATGTCATAAAAAGCTCTTGGATCCTTGAGGGTTCTTTCAGGTATAGGCTTTAGGGGTCCTTTCTATTGATTGTCACCTTGAAGTAGCAAGGGTTGTTTTGTTTTCTTGACCACGATTCTAAGTGTTTTGTCTCAAGACAACCCTTTAATTAGGCTTTCAATTATCAATCCTAAACCAGTTGGTTTTAGGGTACTAGGTGTTGAGACACCCTTAAGAATTTACTTGCCCAGGTCTCTTCTTGACACATCTTCATCACAAGCATCTACTAAGATCTTTAATTCTTTTTGAGCTTTTTAATGTTTCTTTTTCTATCCCAGTAGTTGATGCTCAGAGCCTTGGGTCTTTATTGCTTACTACCTCTTAGTTCTATGGATATTCAAGGAACACCCTTTAACCTTCCCTTGTTATACCTTCTAGGACTAGTTGCTCTTCCATGACTCATTTTCTTTTTAGTTCATCCAAGGTTCTACACTTAGTTTCTTATTTCTTAGTTTGTTTGATAATCTCTATTGGCTTTGGTCTCTCTTGATGTTTTTGCACAACTCACAATAACTCTTATGGAGACAAGCTCTACTTTTATTTATGTTGAAATGAAGACTTGAAATACATGGCATTTTCTTTCTTGTAAAAAAAAACTCATAAAGACTTCAAATAGGAATTAAAACTAAGCATAAAACATAAACTATCCTAGCATGATTATTTATTCAAAAAGTAAATAAAGCAAAGGCTTAAACAAGATTTCAGAATTTAGAAAATATCAACCATGGGACTCAACAACCTTGAGCAGCATCTTTAGTTCATTGGCCCCTTCCCTTTGTCCTTCTTCTTGGAGGGGGAGGGGCCACCTTCATCTGGCTTGGAGGAACCTTCTTGTGCTTTGGCATCCTTGGGTTTCCAAAATCCTAGCTTCCTCGTGTAAGATTTTACATTCTCCTTGTGTTGGTATGCTATTTCTTCTTGCCTTGAGCTGAGTTCCTCCAATTTCTGCATATAGGTGGGGTAAATGGGGTTCATGTTAGCTACTACATTGCACAAGTAGCTCAACTTTGTTTGTGCATAGCAATCATATTCCCCTCTGGCTACAGTTCTTGCTTCATAAAGGTGTCTGAATTCAGCAAGACTTTTCATTTGTTGTAATTATCGTCTTAGAATCATTCCTAAGCTGCCTTGCATCTCTCCCCAGTTAATCTGATCTTGCTGCTCCTTAAGGTTCTCAAAACCCCCTTGGAATTATTGAATGTTCTGGTTGACTTTGCTCCATTGTTATTTTTGAGTTTCTTTGAGTTGATTGACATCTTCCCTCAAGTGGTGTAGGTCTCCCTTCATTTGGTGTACATCTCCTTGCAATTGTTCCCAGTTGAATCCCTATGAAAATTGATGATATTGGTATTGTGGTGGTGGTTGAATTGCCAAGAATTGAGGTTGCTCTTCTGCCTCTTCCTCTTCTTGTTGTTGTTGTGATTCATGGGCATGAGCTCTTCGTTCTCTGGCCCTGTTGAGTGGGTGAACAGCTACCACTTTGGCCATCTTTTTAGCAGTTATGAACTTGTCTTGCTTCACAAGCACCTCATCAATTATCTTTTCAACTCCAGCCTCATCACATAGCCTCTGTATGATGCTGGGGAATGCCAACCTTGTGTTGTCACTGGTGTTTTTCAGCACTTTGTTGATGTTGTTGGCAATCATCTCCCCACATTGATGTTCTCTCCTTTCATGATGCTGTAGATGAGTACAGCTCTCTCCTTGGTCACCTCTGAAGTGTTGGATGTTGGGATTAGGGACCTCCTCACAAATTTTAGCCACCCTCTAGCTTGGGGGTTTAAATCTCTTCTCCTCAATTGGTTGGGTATCCCATCCTTGTCATTGATCCAACGCACATTCAGCACACAAATTTCACTCAAGATCTCCTCAAACCCAGGGTCTTGTTGCTTCATTCTTTCTTCATAGCTCTGAGTGGAGCTTGTCCTTTTCACCATTAGCATTCTTTCTATGCTAGAGGGGCTGTAGTCAATGGACTTCCCCCTTACATAGCTAATGTAGCCATATTGTTGTCCTGGTTGAGGTACTGCGTTAGCATAGAATTCCCTTACCAAGCTCTCTACCACTTTCCTTGGTGGGTTGCATAGAAGTGACCAACCCCTATTGTTGATCTCAATGTTGATTTTAATATGCTCATTCCTCCCTAGTTGAAACCCAACTTCTGGAATGATTTCCCTCTCACTCACCCAACCGTAGAATTGATTTTGGTTGAATGCGGAGAGGAACTTGTACTCGTTGAAAGAGCTTAAGGATTCGGAGGTTGGTTCCTTGGTTTTTCTTTTCTTTGAGGCTGAGCTTTTTGGTGGTGCCATTAGGTTGAGAGAGTGTGTTTGAGGTTGTGAAAAAAAATGGGGGAGGGGGTTGCAAGAAAGAGCAAGCAAAACAAGGTTTTGCTCCAACACTAAAATTAGGACTTGATTGTCCCAATCAAGAAAAACAAGAAAGAAAGTAAGGAAAGAGATGGTAAAAGATGAAAAGAGAAAGGAAGTAAGGGGTGTATGCTCTTCGTGTGTGATTGGGGAATGTTGAAGTGGGAGAGGAAATGGGGAGGTGAGACTTTTATAATGGGTGAATGGTATGGTATGAAGAGTGAGAAATAAAAAGGGTTAAATGTTTTCCCACTTGGGGAGTGGTGCCTAGCGTGGGAAGAGGCGCCAACTCTTTTCTCTCAGAGTCTTCTGCATGTGTTGAGTTCGAAAGTGCAAGTACACTTTGACCTCCTTGCTTTGTGAGTTGTTTACCATGTGGGCCCCATCTTCTCTCCTGAAATTGAAACTGAACCCATTAGTAATGACAAAAGAACCCCTTCACATTCCTTTTCATCAAGAGTAATTTGGATTGGAACTGATGGGTATCCCTTGGGACACCAAACTTAATTCTTTGGCATCTTAATAAATTGGTTCCATCATTGTGTATTTAATGTGTTCATAAGAATGGAGTAACATCAATCTTTTCATTTTCTTTTGATTCCAATTCCTCTGAACTCATTAAACCACATTCATGTTCTTGCCCAAAGCATTAAGTGCTTTCAAATTAGGTGACTTGGGCTGCTAGGTGATCCTTGGTGGTGGCCACACCAAACTTAATCTCTGGGTTTACTCTTTAAAATCAAACTATAAATTGTTTGTAAGCCTAGATTAAGTGGGTGAGAGGCCACACCAAACTTAGCAATTTAGCTAGTTCTCAGCCCATTCACTCATCATGATTTATTCCCTCATCAAATTGTAATTCCAAAATAGGAAGAAATAAAAGAGTGTAAAGAAAATCTAGCTACCAAAGATAATATCAAACTTTCTAATCTACAATTGTAAACTAATCCTAATTTGGTAATGTAACACAAATGTGAGACTGAAAATTAAACTATCTAAAGCAATAGATTTTAAACTACTTCTAAGAAAAGCAATTAAATCAAAAAAGGGTAAAGTGTTGGGGTGCCTCCCAACTAGCGCTTCTTTATTGTCATTAGCTTGACATTTCTTCATCTTCAGCTGAGCTTGTAGCTCACTCTCTGCTCCTCTAAGGAGCCTCCCAAGTAGTGTTTGAGTCTATGGCCATTGACAGAGAAAGTTCTATGAGTCTTGTCCTCCATGAGCACCACATGACCATAGGGAAACACCTTGAGTATGGTGACAGGTCCTGACCATCTAGACTTCAGTTTTCCAGGAAAGAACTTGAGTCTTGAGTTGTAGAGTAACACCTTCTGTCCTTCAGTGAACTCCCTTCTTGCTATCTTTTGGTCATGCCACCTTTTTGTGTTCTCTTTGTAGATTTTTGCATTCTCATATGCTTGATTTCTAAACTCCTCCAGCTCATTGAGTTGCATTAATCTATTTTCTCCAACAGCTTGCTCATCATAGTTTAACAATTTTAGAGCCCAAAATGCTCTATGCTCAAGTTCAACTGGTAAGTGACAAGCCTTGCCATATACCAGTTGGTATGGAGACATCCCAATGGGAGTCTTATAGGCTGTCTTGTAGGCCCATAGTGCATCATCCAGCTTCTTAGACCAATCCTTTCTTGAGCTTCCAACAGTTTTTTCAAGGATTCGTTTCAGCTCTCTGTTGGAGATTTCAGCTTGCCCGTTGGTCTGTGGGTGGTATGGGGTTGCCACTTTATGCTTTACTCCATATCTGAAAAGGAGTGTCTCGAGTTATTTGTTACAGAAGTGTGTCCCTCCATCACTAATGAGAGCTCTGGGAACTCCAAATCTACTGAAGATGTTCCTTCTCAAGAAGCTTATCACAACCTTGTTGTCATTTGTTATAGTGCCTATGGCTTCTACCCACCTTGAAACATAATCAACAGCCACCAATATACAGCTATTTGAGTAGGAGGTTGGGAATGGTCCCATGAAATCAATCCCCATACGTCAAATAGCTCCAGCTCTAGTATGAATTGTTGTGGCATCTCATTTCTCTTGGTTTGATTACCAGCTCTTTGACATTCGTCACACCTTGACACCATTTTTGGCATCTTTAAACATTGTTGGCCAGTAAAATCCAGATTGAAGCACTTTTGCTGCCGTCCTTTCTCCACTGAAGTGACCTCCATATGCGGATCCATGGCACTGCCATAACACTTTCTGCCCTTCTTCATAGGATATACACCTTCTTAGGATTCCATCAGCACACTTTTTGAACAAATAAGGGTCATCCCAGATGTAGTGTTTGGCATCCTTAATTAGCTTTCTCCTCATGTGTCTATTGATGTTGGTTGGTAGCTCCCCAATAGCCTTGAAGTTAGCTATGTCTGCAAACAAAGGGGCTACTCGGATCATCATCAATTATTCATCAGGAAAGCTTTCATTGACTGCTACTTGCTGCATCTCTTCTTCTTGTGGGATCCTTGAGAGGTGGTCAGCTACCTTGTTCTCTGCTCCGCTCCTATCTTTAATCTCAATATCAAATTCTTGGAGCAGCAGAATCCACCTTATTAGTCTGGGCTTAGATTCTTGTTTGGTAAGCAAGTATTTGAGCGCTGCATGATCAGTGAACACAATTACTTTTGAGCCAATGAGATATGATCTAAACTTATCAAAAGCAAAAAATATGGCTAAAAGTTCTTTCTCTGTGGTGGTATAGTTCCTTTGATTCTCATTAAGGACCTTGCTAGCATAATAAATAACATGTACTAGCTTGTCTTTCCTCTGTCCTAGAACAGCACCAACAGCAAAATCAGATGCATCACACATTAGTTCAAAGGGAAGATCCCAGCTTGGTGGTGCTATAATAGGTGCAGATGAGAGTTTCTTTTTAAGCTCATCAAAGGCTACCATGCACTCTCTATCAAAAATAAAGGGAGTATTTGAGACAAGTAGGTTGCTAAGGGGTTTTGCAATCTTTGAAAAATCTTTGATAAACCTCATATAGAACCCAGCGTGTCCCAAAAAACTTCTGATTGCTTTGACATTACAAGGTGGAGGTAATTTTTCAATTACTTCCACTTTTTCCTTGTCCACTTCTATGTCATCTTTTGAAATCTTGTGACCAAGAACCACCCCTTCACTCACCATAAAATGGCACTTCTCCCAGTTTAAAACTTGGTTGGTTTCTTGACAGCTTTTTAGCACAAGAGCAAGATGGTATAGGTAATCAGAATATGAGTTCCCAAATACAGAGAAGTCATCCATGAATACTTCTATAAACTTCTCAATCATGTCTGAAAAAATGGAGAGCATGCAACTTTGGAATGTTGCAGGTGCATTGCACAATCCAAAGGGCATTCTCCTATAAGCAAAGACACCATATGGACAAGTAAATGAAGTTTTTTCCTGATCCTTGGGGTCTACAATAATTTGATTGTAGCCCGAATACCCATCTAGGAAGCAATAATACTCATGTCCTGCCAATCTTTCAAGCATCTGGTCCATGAAGGGTAAGGGGAAGTGGTCCTTCCGGGTGGCTTCATTAAGTTTCCGGTAGTCAATGAACATACGCCATCCAGTCACTGTTCTTGTGGGTATCAATTCATTCTTCTCATTTGCCACAACAGTGATCCCTCCCTTCTTAGGGACTACTTGCACCGGGCTTACCCAAAGGCTGTCTGAGATGGGGTAGATCACCCCTGCTTGCCATAGTTTCAACACTTCTTTCTGAACCACTTCATTCATAGTTGGGTTCAGCCTCCTTTGTTGTTGTCTTGAAGGTTTGGCATCTTCTTCAAGTAAGATTTTATGCATACACATCAAAGGACTGATCCCTTTTAAATCTGTAAGTGTCCAGCCTATGGCATCCTTGTGTTGTCTCAACACTTGGATAAGCTCCGCTTCTTGTTCCTTACTCAGACTTGAATTTATGATCACTGGGTGAGTGTTGTTAGCACCCAGATATGCATATTTCAAGCTGGGTGGTAATGCTTTCAGCTTTAGTTTTGGTGACTCTGCATCTTTGTTGTCTGTAGTGGTTGGCATGATTGAGTTTCTCATGGTCGCTTGTGGTGGCTCTCCGTCTGGTGTTTGTTCCAGCTCAATGGTTCCTCCACATTATTCTTCTTCCAAGACTTCTTGAACTATTTGTTCCATGGTGTCTACCAGCATGCATTCTCCTATGGATTCCTTGGGGTAACTTATTGCTTTGAAGACGTTGAAGACCATTTTCTCTTCATGTAACCTCAAGACTAGTTCCTCTTTTTGCACATCAATGATGGCTCTAGCAGTAGCTAGGAATGGTCTTCCTAGGATAATGGATGTGTTGGCTTCTTCTTCCATGTCCAGCACAACAAAATCAACAGGGAAAATGAATCCTCCTACTTTCACTAGCAAGTCCTCCATGTCTGTTTCAAAATACTCTTCCTCTTCCTCAGCACCAACGACTCTCTTCCCTCTTGCTTCCCTCCTTAATCTAAGGAAGGTTCTCTTAGGTTCAGAATCAAAGGAAGTTGAAGCCCCGCTTTTTCTACCTGTCATACAACCAACAAGGCAAAAGCAAGAAAGAAAATGAATGAAGAAGTTACTCTTGTTAAAGTGGTTGTTAGTGTGAGTGGTGCAATTAATCAAACAGTTAGAAGAGTGGAAATATGGATGATGAATAATCAAAGAAGAAAGAAATAGAACTCAAAATAAAAGAAAATAAAAGGTGCGAAATAAAATAAAATAACAAGGAATTTAAATTGCTTAATCTAGCTCTCCAATTAATTTAATCACTGTCAAATTTAAGCTAATCCCCGGCAACGGCGCCATAAAACTTGATGAATTAAATTCACACCCCATTATAAAATGAGTGATGAATCTGTTCTTTGGCAAGCGCACCAAATATCGTCAAGTAATAACCCACTAGGAGTGGGATCGTATCCATAGAGATTAACTGGACTAAGGCAAACAATAGTTAATTGATTAACCTAGTTAGACTATTCATATTTGAGTGATATTCAAACAAGGAAATGTAAATTGCATGAATGTAAAGGAAAGCAATAAAGTGCAAGAAAGTAAATCGCAAGGAAAGTAAAGTACAAGAAAGTAAAGTGCTAGAAATGTAAGGTGCAGAAAATGTAAATAACCATAAAGTAAATAAAAGAAAGAAAGATATAATAAGCATTGGGATCAAGAGATATTGCATTCTCTGGATTAATTGATTTCATCTCATCTTCAATCATGCAACTCATTGACCTCTTGGCAATCATGATTGATTGAACCCCAATCCCTTGGTGATTCAATCTCTCAAATCTTGATCAATAGCCAATTCCTTGGTCTAATTGCTCATGAGAAGAGATGAAGAATGGTCCCTGATTATACCACACACTTTCCTAGGTTCAAGTAGAGGGAGGATTATATGTCACCATATCCAAACACCAAAACCCAAATCCTACTCAAGTGTGAGAAAGAATTTCAAGCATGGTTTTGTGTTTCCTTTTCCAAGGTTCCCATAAAACCCAATTACATTCAATCTCTTTTCCAAGATAATTGAATGCTAGAATGAAGAACGAAATTCTTTCTGGTAAATCAAAGAGAGATGAATAAAAGAAGAAGAATAAAAACAATCAATCCATTGAAAAGCAATAGAGCTCTCTTTCCCAATGAAAAGAGTTAGTGATTCATAACTAAAAGATATTTACAAAAGTAAGAAAGAAAGGAAAGGAAGCTGACGGTGAATAGAGAGGGTCCGTAGACCACCCCAATCCAGCCATGACTAATTCTATGAAACTAAGGCCTTTATATAGGCTTTCCTAAATTACAAACTTAAATGAAATTGAAAGTAAATTACAATGAAATGAAAATGAATTATTCTAGATACTTCTTGTGGCCTTGATTGGTTGATAATTGTGGCTTGAATGAGAGTTGGTGTGGGCTTGATTGAAGGTTGGGGGCTGCAGGAAGAAGTTGGCGTGTGGTTTCAAGTGCCACTCCCACTTGGTTTTGCCCTTTGGAGTATGACCCACTTTGCAACGCTGAATTGATGGAGTTGTTTGGGCCTCAAATTGAATGTCCACTATGAAGTATTATATATTGCTGGAAAGCCCTAAATGTTATATATCGTTGAAAGGCGTTGGAAAGCTAACATCTAAGGCTTTGCAGTAATATATAATACTTCATAGGCGTTGGAAAGCTAACATCAAGTTTTTCTCTTGCTAGTAAGGTGTTTGTGTTATTGCCTCACTAAGAATCCCTCATCTGTGCCAATGGGATTCTAATTTCTTTTGGTTATTATTGTTTGAGATAGAGCACTTTGCAAGTAAGAATGGAGTCTACCTCACATTTTGATCAATCATGTCATATGGAATATTGCCCACCACCACAAAATGATTCTAGTCATTTTCCTAATGGTGGCTGGGAATATCACCAAATAATGATAGAGTATGAGCAATCAAATGAAATGGAATACCTCCCAGAGCCACAAAATAGTTCATATTGCAATAACAACTTATGGATATTTTGGAAAATGATCCAACACAAAACTCACCGGCAAGTGTACCGAGTCGCATCAAGTAGTAAAACTCACTTAGAGTGAGGTCGATCCCACAGGGATTGATGGATCAAACAACTTTAGTGGGTGATTAGTTTAGTCAAGCTAACATTGAAGTGAAATTTGATGGAATGTAGCCAACAGAAAGTAAATGGCAGTGAATTAAAAGTTGTAGAAAGTAAATGAGAAAAATCTTAAATGACAAGAAATGTAAATTGCATGAAATGTAAAGGGGGCTGGGTGCTGGAAATTAAAGAAAGCAATAGATCAAGCAAATGGAAATTTAAATGAAAGCAGTAAACAGAACTTAGAACAATTGCCGAAGAGTTAAATTGCATGAAAAGTAAAAGGGATTGGGTGCTGGGAATTAAAACAGAACTGAAAAATAAGAAGTGTAGTAAACTAAAGAACTCTCAGGTTATGAAATTCAGAAACAGATTGATTCAATACCAAAACGAAAATGTAGAAGTGCAGGATAATTAAAACAGAATTTAAATTTAGCTCAATTGTGAAATCTAAAGGAGAAATTCAAGATCTCAGGAAATCAATGAAACTAGAAAACAAGTCTAGATCTCAATTCCTTCCTTGATCTAACAGAGAATAATTGCAAAAGAAAATAGAGAAGAAAGCAGTAAGAACGATTTAGATTCAAATCAAAATTCACTGAAATTATGCAGACAAGCAAACAGAGAGAATTCTCAAGGTGAGATTGAAACAGAATTTCTTCAATTCTCAACCCAAGATTCAAAACAAAAATGAAAACTAAGAGAGAGCTCTCTAATCCTAATGCTCCCTAGTGGAGCCAGCCTCTCAGTGCTCTCTAATGGAGCTCGCCTCCTTTACAAAGATGAAAATGATGCCTTTATATAGGCTTTACAAAGTGAAAATGAAAATGAAAGCGAAATTAAAGACAAATTACAATTAAATAAAATTCCTATTTTATCTATCTCTTGTGCCTTTGAGTGATGATAATGGGCTTTGCTTGCTTTGGATTTGGGTTGAAGATGGCCCTAATTGATTGCTCTTGGACTTGGAAAGAAATCCGTTTGCAATTTGGACTTTGGAGCCTTTAAGTTTGAGTCAAAGTTTGAGGAAAACTTTAACTCAAACGTTGGATTATTGAAATTATGCAGAACGGGATTTATGTGTCACTCACGTTTGAGTTCACGTTTGAGGTCAAACGTGAACTCAAATGTGCTCCCTCCAAGAACACTTTGGCGCCAACATTTGCTTCCCCTGGTGTATATGCCATGCCAACGTTTGCCTCCAAGTTTGAGGCAAACTTGGTCGCAAACGTTGGCCTCCCCTAGGATACATGTTACTCCGACGTTTGCCTCCAAGTTTGAGGCAAACTTGGACGTAAACATTGGCCTCCTCCAGGGCTAGATGTTGCACCAATGTTTGACCTCAAGTTTGAGGCAAACATTGGCGTAAACTTGGGCTTCTTCAGCCTTGCTTCCTTGCTTGTGAAAGCCCATGAATGCTAATGCTCATTCATTTATTCATTGGCAATTAAAAATCATGCATGCATTCATTAATTAATTAATAAAGCCAATTGCATTAACGTTAAAAGGGCTTGATATGTTCTTTAGCCAATTGGCTTTAATATTGCATGCTTTTATTGGCTTTATTAATTAATGCTAATGTATTAACGTAGCATTCATTCTTTAATGATCAAATGCTTTATACATGCGTTAATTTTATTAGCAATGCTAATTAATGAACTTGAACGTTCATTCATGTAATGCCATGGCTTCATGGTAATGCACCACGCTTTTAAAAGTGTGGCCTAAGGTTTCAAAGCGTGCCTCAACTCCAAAATGTGCCCAAAATTCCTCTTTTCTTCTTTTTAGCTTATTTGTGCTCTTTTGCTTCTTTTTCTTCTTATTTCCTACAAAATTTATAAAATCAAAAGATCAAGGAAATATACCATCTAAGCACAAAAGAATGCAATAATTAAGCACTAATTATCAATTTCTTGTATGAAAAGGCATAAAAAAATATGACATGGTGACATGTCATCACAACACCAAACTTAAACCTTGCTTGTCCCCAAGCAAGAAAAGAATCATTCAATAAAGATTGACAATCCAAGGTAAGAAGAATAGCAACTCAATGTTCATGGTAGGCTAGTTTTCTATGCATGCCACAATCACAAAAGAAATATAAATGATTGATGCTTCCATCTAGCTCAATTTATGAAATCTTTTTCTTATATTTCTTCCTTGAAGCAAGCTTTTGATTTTCTTATTAGCTTCTTCTTTTGGGTGCTTTGCCCCATGAGTTAATAACAAAACTACGACTCTAAATGCTTTGTTTTCAAGTATTACCACTTGATACATAAACACCACAAGCATTTAATTAGAGGACTTCATTAAGCTCATTTGTTTCTTTTCTTGACTCTCTAATCATTGATGCTCAGAGACTTGAGCTTTGAGGGAGTGCTTTTGCACTTGAGCGTAGCCTTGACTTCTAAGTGTTTTATTTTCAAGCATTTTACTTGATACATAAACACCACAAGCACTTAATAATTGAATTGTCATTGGTACCCAGAGCCTTCAGCTTTCTCATTCTTTCCCTTTTTCTTTCTTGCCTTAATTTGTAATTGCTTTTTCAAGGTTTTCATGATTTCAAAAGATTTCACAAAATGTCCTAGATGAAAACTTTAAATAAAATCTAATGCAATTGAGCAACAATTAACCATACTAGCCTTCCAATACGTGTATGCACATGCTAAGTTCTTCTTTAATGCCTTGTTTGTTTATGATCATGATACTTTACTGCTTTGAACTTTACAATTCTTAAGTTGATAGTCATAATGGCATGGCAACATGTTACAAATCAAGATGCAGGCTATGCTTATCCATACCACACATGTAAACAGGGAAGATAAAGACAATCATGCAATTTAAGTACTGGAAATAAATGAGAGGAAAAGGAACTTTACAACCTTGCAGTTCATCTTCTCTATTATTGTCCTTTTTCCTCTATTCTTCCTCCTTCTCTTGCCAAACTCAGAATGCTTGTTCATCCTCAAGCAACAATTAGAACGATGGCTATGGGACTAAGATGGATCATGAATGTCTTACACAATAAAATATTAGTAGTACATGTGTTCTAAGCAAGCAAAATTAAAGATAATAATCAAGGCACAAGAGACAGAGACATTGTGATTGCATATATAAGAAGGTGTGCACAATACATTGCATAAAGGATAAGTGGTACACCAAACTTAGTGTGACACTTTCACTTAGAATTGATGCAAGTATCCAGTAGATATGGGAACCAAATTTTTGTTGCATAACAACACCAAACTTAGAATGCAATCACATGTCAATTTTATTTGAAGCAAGACTAAATGAAACTGTTGTATGTTAAATACAATCACCAAGCAAAGAATCTGTCATGAATAAGGATCTCTTGGTAATGTATTAACAAAAACAGTTAATAAGCAAACTAAGAGAAACCATTTAAAAACAGAAAAATGACTAAAGCAAGTAGAATGAAAAAGTGTCAAATTACAAGAAAAAAATAAAACTATAGAGGCATTATGATTATACAGACAAGTAGTGTTGCTTGAATGAATTGCATAGAAAATAAGTGGCACACCAAACTTAGAATCTTGGTGTGTCACTTTCATTTTTGATTCAATTCAATCATCCAAAAAGATTGAAAACAATTTGTTGCGAGGCAACACCAAACTTAGAATGTAACCATATGCCAATTCATTGAATTTAAACAAAGTAAAGAAAGAAAACAAAGCAAAAAAAAATGAAAAGTTACCTACTGTTGGCATGTTGTTCTTCACTTTCTTCCTCTTCTTCCAGTTTGTTAAGAGGAATGACCTCAAGGGAGGAGAAGATTCAGCTATTGCCCCCTGTCTTGGCCTTTCCTCAGCAAGCTTCCTTTTGCAAATGGCTTGATTGATCTTGCTTGCTGAATCAGGGACAGGATTGGTGCTCTTGCTAGCTGCCTTCACTCCTTTAGATTCAAGACTTGGTTGCTGTATGATTATTGGAGTTTTGTATTCATCCAGAGCCTTTTGAATTGGTGGTTCCATGAGCTTTTCCTCTATGTACTTCTCTGCTTCACTTGAGTTTGGAATTCTTTGGTTGTCTTCCTCACTTTCTTGCTCTTCCACTTCCTCCCTTGCACTCAACATTTGACTTAATAGCTTTTTCATGGAGGAGGTTTGTTGATCTTCCCAACATTTCTTCATCTCCTCTTCATATCTTTTAATCTTAGATTCAGTTGTTGAGACTTTTTGGTCCAGGGGAGTTTGTGAGGCTTGTGAATGTTCATGTTCCTTTGTCACCTCAAGTGCAGTTTCAGGTTCAAATATTTCCACCACCTCTTCCTTCTTCACTAAAAATTCACTTGACTCAGTAGCCTCTTCCTTTTGTTTTTACTCCTTCTTCGTTGCACTCAACAATTGACCTAACTGCACTTCCATGTTTTTGAGGAAGTTATCTTGTTCTTTCCAAACTTTCGTTGTCTTCTCCTCATATCTTTTGAGCATGGACTCAAGCTTTGAGAACCTTGAGTGGTTCATGGAAGTTTATGTAGGTGGTGAGTTTTGAAAGGGGCTTTCTGTTGAAGCATGGTCAAGTGATGATATCTTTGGATGAATATCATATGGAACATTAGAATTCCCTTCCCAGCCACCATTAGAATCGTGACTTGCATCATTTTGTGGTGGAGGGAAATATCCCATATGGTTTTCTTGCTCATCTTGTGTCTCTGAAGCAAATCTCCATGGATTGGAGTGCTTAGAATTTGTATTTTCTTGGTGATATTCCCAGCCACCATTAGAGATTGATGGTGGTGGGTGATATCCCATAAAATTTTATTTGACCATAAGATGAGTCGAACTCCATTTGTATTTTATAAAATGCAACATTAATGAAAATTAAAATTCATGTCACAGAGAAAGAATTTCTTAGTGAGGCAATAGCTCAAACACCTTGCTATCAATTTAAAACAGAGAACAAAAACAAAGAAAATGCTTGATCTAGACTTCTCACCCACTTAATCATTGTTGATCTAATCAATCCCCGGCAACGGCGCCAAAAACTTGATGGATATTTTGGAAAATGATCCAACACAAAACTCACTAGCAAGTGTACCAGGTCGCATCAAGTAGTAAAACTCACTTAGAGTGAGGTCGATCCCACAGGGATTGATGGATCAAGCAACTTTAGTGTGTGATTAGTTTAGTCAACCTAACATTGAAGTGAAATTTGATGGAATGTAGCCAACAGAAAGTAAATGGCAGTGAATTAAAAGTTGCAGAAAGTAAATGAGCAAAATCTTAAATGACAAGAAATGTAAATTGCATGAAATGTAAAGGGGGCTGGGTGCTGGAAATTAAAGAAAGCAATAGATCAAGCAACTGGAAATTTAAATGAAAGCAGTAAACAGAACTTAGAACAATTGCCGAAGAGTTAAATTGCATGAAAAGTAAAAGGGATTGGGTGCTGGGAATTAAAACAGAACTGAAAAATAAGAAGTGCAGTAAACTAAAGAACTCTCAGGTTATGAAATTCAGAAACAGATTGATTCAATACCAAAACGAAAATGTAGAAGTGCAGGATAATTAAAACAGAATTTAAATGTAGCTCAATTGTGAAATCTAAAGGAGAAATTCAAGATCTCAGGAAATCAATGAGACTAGAAAACAAGTCTAGATCTCAATTCCTTCCTTGATCTAACAGAGAATAATTGCAAAAGAAAATAGAGAAGAAAGCAGTAAGAACGATTTAGATTCAAATCAAAATTCACTGAAATTATGCAGACAAGCAAACAGAGAGAATTCTCAAGGTGAGATTGAAACAGAATTTCTTCAGTTCTCAATCCAAGATTCAAAACAAAAATGAAAACTAAGAGGGAGCTCTCTAATCCTAATGCTCCCTAGTAGAGCCAGCCTCTCAGTGCTCTCTAATGGAGCTCGCCTCCTTTACAAAGATGAAAATGATGCCTTTATATAGGCTTTACAAAGTGAAAATGAAAATGAAAGCGAAATTAAAGACAAATTACAATTAAATAGAATTCCTATTTTATCTATCTCTTGTGCCTTTGAGTGATGATAATGGGCTTTGCTTGCTTTGGATTTGGGTTGAAGATGGCCCTAATTGATTGCTCTTGGACTTGGAAAGAAATCCGTTTGCAATTTGGACTTTGGAGCCTTTAAGTTTGAGTCAAAGTTTGAGGCAAACTTTAACTCAAACGTTGGATTATTGAAATTATGCAGAACGGGATTTATGTGTCACTCACGTTTGAGTTCACGTTTGAGGTCAAACATGAACTCAAACGTGCTCCCTCCAAGAACACTTTGGCGCCAACGTTTGCCTCCCCTGGTGCATATGCCATGCCAACGTTTGCCTCCAAGTTTGAGGCAAACTTGGTCGCAAACGTTGGCCTCCCCTAGGATACATGTTACTCCAACGTTTGCCTCCAAGTTTGAGGCAAACTTGGACGCAAACGTTGGCCTCCTCCAGGGCTAGATGTTGCACCAACGTTTGACCTCAAGTTTGAGGCAAACGTTGGCGTAAACTTGGGCTTCTTCAGCCTTGCTTCCTTGCTTGTGAAAGCCCATGATTGCTAATGCTCATTCATTTATTCATTGGAAATTAAAAATCATGCATGCATTCATTAATTAATTAATAAAGCCAATTGCATTAACATTGAAAGGGCTTGATATGTTCTTTAGCCAATTGGCTTTAATATTGCATGCTTTTATTGGGTTTATTAATTAATGCCAATGTATTAACATAGCATTCATTCTTTAATGATCAAATGCTTTATACATGCATTAATTTTATTAGCAATGCTAATTAGTGAACTTGAACGTTCATTCATGTAATGCCATGATTCATTGGCTTGAATGCATGCATAAGGCATATATATCATGCCATGGCTTCATGGTAATGCACCACGCCTTTAAAAGTGTGGCCTAAGGTTTCAAAGCATGCCTCAACTCCAAAATGTGCCCAAAATTCCTCTTTTCTTCTTTTTAGCTTATTTTGTGCTCTTTTGCTTCTTTTTCTTCTTATTTCCTACAAAATTTATAAAATCAAAAGATCAAGGAAATATACCAT
>NC_029788.2:56481421-56503114 GCF_000816755.2 Arachis ipaensis
CTACCACTTGATACATAAACACCACAAGCATTTAATTAGAGGACTTCATTAAGCTCATTTGTTTCTTTTCTTGACTCTCTAATAATTGATGCTCAAAGACTTGAGCTTTGAGGGAGTGCTTTTGCACTTGAGCCTAGCCTTGACTTCTAAGTGTTTTGTTTTCAAGCATTTTACTTGGTACATAAACACCACAAGCACTTAACAGTTGAATTATCATTGGTACTCAGAGCCTTCAGCTTTCTCATTCTTTCCCTTTTTCTTTCTTGGCTTAATTTGTAATTGCTTTTTCAAGGTTTTCATGATTTCAAAAGATTTCACAAAATGTCCTAGATGAAAACTTTAAATAAAATCTAATGCAATTGAGCAACAATTAATGATACTAGCCTTCCAATACGTGTATGCACATGCTAAGTTCTTCTTTAATGTCTTGTTTGTTTATGATTATGATACTTTACTGCTTTGAACTTTACAATTCTTAAGTTGATAGTCATAATGGCATGGCAACATGTTACAAATCAAGATGCAGGCTATGCTTATCTATACCACACATGTAAACAGGGAAGATAAAGACAATCATGCAATTTAAGTGCTGGAAACAAATGAGAGGAAAAGGAACTTTATAACCTTGCAGTTCATCTTCTCTATTGTTGTCCTTTTTCCTCTATTCTTTCCCTTTCCCTTCCCAAACTCAGAATGCTTGCTCATCCTCAAGCAACAATTAGAACGATGGCTATGGGACTAAGATGGATCATGAATGTCTTACACAATGAAATATTAGTAGTACATGTGTTCTAAGCAAGCAAAATTAAAGATAATAATCAAGGCACAAGAGACAGAGACATTGTGATTGCATATATAAGAAGGTGTGCACAATACATTGCATAAAAGATAAGTGGCACACTAAACTTAGTGTGATACTTTCACTTAGAATTGATGCAAGTATCCAGTAGATATGGGAACCAAATTTTTGTTGCATAACAACACCAAACTTAGAATGCAATCACATGTCAATTTTATTTGAAGCAAGACTAAATGAAACTGTTGTATGTTAAATACAATCACCAAGCAAAGAATCTGTCATGAATAAGGATCTCTTGGTAATGTATTAACAAAAACAGTTAATAAGCAAACTAAAAGAAACCATTTAAAAACAGAAAAATGACTAAAGCAAGTAGAATGAAAAAGTGTCAAATTACAAGAAAAAAATAAAACTATAGAGGCATTATGATTATACAGACAAGTAGTGTTGCTTGAATGAATTGCATAGAAAATAAGTGGCACACCAAACTTAGAATCTTGGTGTGTCACTTTCATTTTTGATTCGATGCAATCATCCAAAAAGATTGAAAATAATTTGTTGCAAGGCAACACCAAACTTAAAATGTAACCATATGCCAATTCATTGAATTTAAACAAAGCAAAAAAAAAAAAAAGAAAAGTTACCTACTGTTGGCATGTTGTTCTTCACTTTCTTCCTCTTCTTCCAGTTTGTTAAGAGGAATGACCTCAAGGGAGGAGAAGATTCAGCTATTGCCCCCTGTCTTGGCCTTTCCTCAGCAAGCTTCCTTTTGCAAATGGCTTGATTGATCTTGCTTGCTGAATCAGGGACAGGATTGGTGCTCTTGCTAGTTGCCTTCACTCCTTTGGATTCAAGACTTGGTTGCTGTATGATTATTGGAGTTTTGTATTCATCCAGAGCCTTTTGTATTGGTGGTTCCATGAGCTTTTCCTCTATGTACTTCTCTGCTTCACTTGAGTTTGGAATTCTTTAGTTGTCTTCCTCACTTTCTTGCTCTTCCACTTCCTCCCTTGCACTCAACATTTGACTTAATAGCTTTTTCATGGAGGAGGTTTGTTGATCTTCCCAACATTTCTTCATCTCCTCTTCATGTCTCTTAATCTTAGATTCAGTTGTTGAGACTTTTTGGTCCAGGGGAGTTTGTGAGGCTTGTGAATGTTCATGTTCCTTTGTCACCTCAAGTGCAGTTTTAGGTTCAAATATTTCCACCACCTCTTTCTTCTTCACTAAAAATTCACTTGACTCAGTAGCCTCTTCCTTTTGTTTTTACTCCTTCTTCATTGCACTCAATAATTGACCTAACTGCACTTCCATGTTTTTGAGGGAGTTCTCTTGTTCTTTCCAAACTTTCGTTGTCTTCTCCTCATATCTTTTGAGCATGGACTCAAGCTTTGAGAACCTTGAGTGGTTCATGGAAGTTTGTGGAGGTGGTGAGTTTTGAAAGGGGCTTTCTATTGAAGCATGGTCAAGTGATGATATCTTTGGATGAATATCATATGGAACATTAGAATTCCATTCCCAGCCACCATTAGAATCGTGACTTGCATCATTTTGTGGTGGAGGAAAATATCCCATATGGTTTTCTTGCTCATCTTGTGTCTCTGAAGCAAATCTCCATGGATTGGAGTGCTTAGAATTTGTATTTTCTTGGTGATATTCCCAACCACCATTAGAGATTGATGGTGGTGGGTGATATCCCATAAAATTTTATTTGACCATAAGATGAGTTGAACTCCATTTGTATTTTGTAAAATGCAACATTAATGAAAATTGAAATTCATGTCACAGAGAAAGAATTTCTTAGTGAGGCAATAGCTCAAACACCTTGCTATCAATTTAAAACAGAGAACAAAAACAAAGAAAATGCTTGATCTAGACTTCTCACCCACTTAATCATTGTTGATCTAATCAATCCCCGGCAACGGCGCCAAAAACTTGATGGATATTTTGGAAAATGATCCAACACAAAACTCACTAGCAAGTGTACCAGGTCGCATCAAGTAGTAAAACTCACTTAGAGTGAGGTCGATCCCACAGGGATTGATGGATCAAGCAACTTTAGTGTGTGATTAGTTTAGTCAACCTAACATTGAAGTGAAATTTGATGGAATGTAGCCAACAGAAAGTAAATGGCAGTGAATTAAAAGTTGCAGAAAGTAAATGAGCAAAATCTTAAATGACAAGAAATGTAAATTGCATGAAATGTAAAGGGGGCTGGGTGCTGGAAATTAAAGAAAGCAATAGATCAAGCAACTGGAAATTTAAATGAAAGCAGTAAACAGAACTTAGAACAATTGCCGAAGAGTTAAATTGCATGAAAAGTAAAAGGGATTGGGTGCTGGGAATTAAAACAGAACTGAAAAATAAGAAGCGCAGTAAACTAAAGAACTCTCAGGTTATGAAATTCAGAAACAGATTGATTTAATACCAAAACAAAAATGTAGAAGTGCAGGATAATTAAAACAGAATTTAAATTTAGCTCAATTGTGAAATCTAAAGGAGAAATTCAAGATCTCAGGAAATCAATGGACTAGAAAACAAGTCTAGATCTCAATTCCTTCCTTGATCCAACAGAGAATAATTGCAAAAGAAAATAGAGAAGAAAGCAGTAAGAATGATTTAGATTCAAATCAAAATTCACTAAAATTATGCAGACAAGCAAACAGAGAGAATTCTCAAGGTGAGATTGAAACAGAATTTCTTCAATTCTCAACCCAAGATTCAAAACAAAAATGAAAACGAAGAGAGAGCTCTCTAATCCTAATGCTCCCTAGTGGAGCCAGCCTCTCAGTGCTCTCTAATAGAGCTCAGCTCCTTTACAAAGATGAAAATGATGCCTTTATATAGGCTTTACAAAGTGAAAATGAAAATGAAAGTGAAATTAAAGACAAATTACAATTATATAAAATTCCTATTTTATCTATCTCTTGTGCCTTTGAGTGATGATAATGGGCTTTGCTTGCTTTGGATTTGGGTTGAAGATGGCCCTAATTGATTGCTCTTGGACTTGGAAAGAAATTCGTTTGCAATTTGGACTTTGGAGCCTTTAAGTTTGAGTCAAAGTTTGAGGCAAACTTTAACTCAAACGTTGGATTACTGAAATTATGCAGAACGGGATTTATCTGTCACTCACATTTTAGTTCACGTTTGAGGTCAAACGTGAACTCAAACGTGCTCCCTCCAAGAACACTTTGGCGCCAACGTTTGCCTCCCCTGGTGCATATGCCATGCCAATGTTTGCCTCCAAGTTTGAGGCAAACTTGGTCGCAAACGTTGGCCTCCCCTGGGATACATGTTACTCCAACATTTGCCTACAAGTTTGAGGCAAACTTGGACGCAAACGTTGGCCTCCTCCAGGGCTAGATGTTACACCAACATTTGACCTCAAGTTTGAGGCAAACGTTGGCGTAAACATGGGCTTCTTCAGCCTTGCTTCCTTGCTTGTGAAAGCCCATGAATGCTAATGCTCATTCATTTATTCATTGGCAATTAAAAATCATGCATGCATTAATTAATTAATTAATAAAGCCAATTGCATTAACGTTGAAAGGGCTTGATATGTTCTTTAGCTAATTGCCTTTAATATTGCATGCTTTTATTGGCTTTATTAATTAATGCCAATGTATTAACATAGCATTCATTCTTTAATGATCAAATGCTTTATACATGCATTAATTTTATTAGCAATGCTAATTAATGAACTTGAACGTTCATTCATGTAATGCCATGATTCATTGGCTTGAATGCATGCATAAGGCATATATATCATGCCATGGCTTCATGGTAATGGACCACGCTTTTAAAAGCATGGCCTAAGGTTCCAAAGCGTGCCTCAACTCCAAAATGTGCCCAAAATTCCTCTTTTCTTCTTTTTAGCTTATTTTGTGCTCTTTTGCTTCTTTTTCTTCTTATTTCCTACAAAATTTATAAAATCAAAAGATCAAGGAAATATACCATTTAAGCACAAAAGAATGCAATAATTAAGCACTAATTATCAATTTCTTGTATGAAAAGGCATAGAAAAATATGACATGGTGACATGTCATCAACAACTATAGAAATTTTGGCTTTGGAAGGAATTTTAATGCTGCATACCCCATTCTTCAAGGACTATCATCCCATAATTGTCCAACCTATGCACCTCCACAAAATCTTCTAGAATTTTCAATGCAAGAACTCTCTAAGAGATATTTCTTCATCGCCCAACTTAGTGAGTTTTTAAGGCAAAATGTAAAAGAGGTGATTGAAGATATGGAAATCTCAAGGAGAAATCAAGAAGAGCAAATGAGACAATTGGCACAACATTTTGTTGATGAACCAACCAATGACTTCCCTTGGCCAGGGGAAGGATATCATGCCATCAGTCTAAGGAGTGGAGAAGTGCTTAATGAGGGTGAAAATGAGGAATTGGTAGAGCAAGAAGAAGAGATCTTTGTACCAAGAGAGCCACCATTCCAAGAAGTTCTTAATAAAGAGGATACTCCAACCATCTCACAATACCCAAGTTCTAAGATCAAAGAAGTAAAGACAATCAACAAAAGCACCAAAAAGAGGATTGTGACCAAGGAACAAAGGACTACATGCATGAAGAACAAAAGATCAACTGCAAACAATCCAACCCCTACCCCAACAAGCAAAGCAAATCAAGAAAATAACAAAAGAAAGCTTGCTGGGAGGTAAAAATCATGCATGCATTCATTAATTAATTAATAAAGCCAATTGCATTAACGTTAAAAGGGCTTGATATGTTCTTTAGCCAATTGGCTTTAATATTGCATGCTTTTATTGGGTTTATTAATTAATGCCAATGTATTAACATAGCATTCATTCTTTAATGATCAAATGCTTTATACATGCATTAATTTTATTAGCAATGCTAATTAATGAACTTGAACGTTCATTCATGTAATGCCATGATTCATTGGCTTGAATGCATGCATAAGGCATATATATCATGCCATGGCTTCATGGTAATGGACCACGCTTTTAAAAGCATGGCCTAAGGTTCCAAAGCGTGCCTCAACTCCAAAATGTGCCCAAAATTCCTCTTTTCTTCTTTTTAGCTTATTTTGTGCTCTTTTGCTTCTTTTTCTTCTTATTTCCTACAAAATTTATAAAATCAAAAGATCAAGGAAATATACCATTTAAGCACAAAAGAATGCAATAATTAAGCACTAATTATCAATTTCTTGTATGAAAAGGCATAGAAAAATATGACATGGTGACATGTCATCAACAACTATAGAAATTTTGGCTTTGGAAGGAATTTTAATGCTGCATACCCCATTCTTCAAGGACTATCATCCCATAATTGTCCAACCTATGCACCTCCACAAAATCTTCTAGAATTTTCAATGCAAGAACTCTCTAAGAGATATTTCTTCATCGCCCAACTTAGTGAGTTTTTAAGGCAAAATGTAAAAGAGGTGATTGAAGATATGGAAATCTCAAGGAGAAATCAAGAAGAGCAAATGAGACAATTGGCACAACATTTTGTTGATGAACCAACCAATGACTTCCCTTGGCCAGGGGAAGGATATCATGCCATCAGTCTAAGGAGTGGAGAAGTGCTTAATGAGGGTGAAAATGAGGAATTGGTAGAGCAAGAAGAAGAGATCTTTGTACCAAGAGAGCCACCATTCCAAGAAGTTCTTAATAAAGAGGATACTCCAACCATCTCACAATACCCAAGTTCTAAGATCAAAGAAGTAAAGACAATCAACAAAAGCACCAAAAAGAGGATTGTGACCAAGGAACAAAGGACTACATGCATGAAGAACAAAAGATCAACTGCAAACAATCCAACCCCTACCCCAACAAGCAAAGCAAATCAAGAAAATAACAAAAGAAAGCTTGCTGGGAGGCACTCAAAACAGGGGACATCAACTTGTTCTTCTCTTCCCTTGAGGTCATTTCTCTTAACAAACTGGAAGAAGGGGAAGAAAGTTGAGAACAACATGTCAAGCTAATGACATTAAAAGAGCGCTTGTTAGGAGGCAACCCAACCGTAGGTAACAATTTCCTTTCTTTGCTTAGTTTACTTTCAATAATTTGGCATATGATTGCATTCTAGGTTTGGTGTTGCCATGCAATAATTTAATTTTCAATCATCACTGGGTACTTGCATCATGCTAAACTGAAAGTGTCACACTAAGTTTGGTGTTGCCACTTATCTTTCATACTATGTACCATGCACACCACTTATTAATGCAATCACATTGCCTCTGTTTCTTTCTTGTGCCTTTATTGTGATTCTTAATTTTGCTTGCTTAAACACGTGCTACTAACACTCTATTGTTTAAGACATTCATGAACTATCATAAACCCCATCACCACTATTTTATTTGTTGCTTGAGGACAAGCAATCATTCTAAGTTTGGTGTGGGAAGGGGAAGATTAGGAGGAAAGTGACAACAACAATGAAGATGAACTACAAGGTGGTAAAGTTTCTTTTCCTCTTATTTGTTTCCAGTACATTTAAAATTGCATGATTGTCTTCTATTTTCTTTGTATACATGTGTGTTATGAATAAGCATAGCTTGATTATTGAATTGGAACATGTTGCTGTGATATTATGACTACCATCTTGAGCTTTGTGAGTTCAAAAGTAATTTAGTTTCATGATCATAAACAAACAAGGTCATTAAAGAAGAAGTTAGCATGAGCTTATATGTATTGGGAAGCTAGCATGATTATTGTTGCTCAATTGCATTTGAAATTGTTTAATTGAAGTTTTCATCTAGGACATTTTATGAAATTTTTGAAATCATGAAAACCTTGAAGAAGCAAATGCAAATAAGGCAAGAAAAAGAAAATGGAAAGAATGAGAAAGTTGAAGGCTCTGAGTACCAATGACAATTTATTTGTTAAGTACTTGTGGCATTTATGTATCAAGCAAAAAGCTTAAAATCAAAACACTTAGAGTCAAGGCTAGGCTCAAGTACAAAAGCACTCCCTCAAAGCTCAAGGCTTTGAGCATCAATGATTAGAGAGTAAAGAAAAGAAACAAATGAGCTTAAAGAGTCCTCTAATTAAATGCTTCTGGTGCTTATGTATCAAGTGGTAATACTTGAAAACAAAGCATTTAGAGTCGTAGCTTTCAACACATGGTGCAAAGCACCCAAAAAGTTAAGCTAAGAAAAGAATGAAAAGCTTGTTTCAAGGAAGGAACATAAAGAAAAAGATTTCATAAAATGAGCTAGATAGAAGCATCAATCATTTGAATGTCTTTTGTGATTGTAGCATGCATAAGAAACTAGCCAACCATGAGAATAAAAATTGCTACTCTTCTCATCTTGGTTTGTCAAACTTTATTGCATGATTCTTTGTTTGCTTGAGGACAAGCAAAGTTTAAGTTTGGTGTTGTGATGATTGCACGTCATGTACCCTTTTTCTTATCTAAAAGGACCATAAAAAGAGCACAATCTCATTTATCAATGCAATTTTATGAACCAAATGATATATATTATGGAACATTGCTTTGAAATGGGTTGTGTTGAATTTCAGGTGAAAAAGAGCAACAAGATGGGAAGGAAAACAATAAATAAAAATGGGCATGTGAAGCTGGGCGTGCCACTTGAAGCTCTGGGCATGGCACGCCAAGCTTTTAAACCAATTTTCAACAATGGGCCTGCCACTTGAAGCTCTGGGCATGGCATGCCAGGCCAACATTCTAGCAAAGAAGGTTGAAGAATTTTACATGGGCATGCCACTTGGAGCTGTGGGCGTGGCACGCCAAGTTTGTGAAGCCAAGATCTCAAAGAGGGCGTGTCACTTGGTGTTTTGGGCATGGCACGCCAGGCTTAAGTTCCAAAGGAGTGATTTTGAGCCCCACTATGGGCGTGGCACGCCAGGGCATATGCCAGCCTGACCTTCTCTCATTCAAATGAAGATATATTAAGCTACACAACTTCAAATGCGATGATTCTAGTACCATTAGAAATTAGACATCCAGGGCTTTCCAACTATATATAACACTTTATGATGGACACTGGAATTGAGGAAGATATTGACCCCGAAAACACATGGAGAAAAACACGTCACTGTAGAGTTACCAGTCTGACCTCTTCATCTTCAAAGGAACATAACTTGAGTTGTAGAGGTCCAAATGATGTGATCTTGTTGGTGTTGGAAAGCTGACATCAAGAGCTTTTCAACAATATATAACACTCTAGTGTGGACGTTAAAACTGGAGGTGAAAAATGGTATTATTTCAGCATTGCAAAATCTGGGCGTGCCACTTGACATCGAAGGCGTGGCACGCCAGCTTTATTTTCATAATGGGCGTGCCACTTGAAATTCTAGGCGTGGCACGCTAGTTCTCATGGCCAGAGAGCATCATTAAAGGTGTGGCATGCCAAAGAATGGGCGTGGCATGCCAGTTTCATAATATATGGGCGTGACACGCCAGAGAGTGGGCATGGCACGCCGGGCTACCTGACAGACTGACCTGTTCAACTTCAAATGGGCATAACTTGAGTTACAGAGATCCAAATGAGTTGATTCCAAAAGAGTTGGAAAGCTAGCATCCAGATCTTTCCAAAAATATATAATACTTCATAGTGAACATTCAATTTGAGGCCCAAATAACTCCATCAATTCAGCATTGCAAAGTGGGTCATACTCCAAAGGGTAAAATCAAGTGGGAGTGGCACTTGAAACTACACGCCAACTTCTTCCTGCAGCCCCCAACCTTCAATCAAGCCCACTCCAACTCTCATTCAAGCCACAATTATCAACCAATCAAGGCCACAAGAAGCATCTAGAATAGTTCATTTTCATTTCATTGTAATTTGCTTTCAATTTCATTTAAGTTTGTAATTTAGGAGAGCCTATATAAAGGCCTTAGTTTCATAGAATTAGTCATGGCTGGATTGGGGAAGTCTTCGGACCCTCTCTATTCACCATCAGCTTCCTTTCCTTTCTTTCTTACTTTTGTAAATATCTTTTAGTTATGAATTACTAACTCTTTCCATTGGGAAAGAGAGCTCTATTGCTTTTCAAAGGATTGATTATTTTTATTCTTCTTCTTCTATTCATCTCTCTTTGATTTACTAGAAAGAATTTTGTTCTTCATTCTAGCATTCAATTATCTTGAAAAATAAATTGAATGTAATTGGGTTTTATGGGAACCTTGGAAGAGGAAACACAAAACCATGCTTGAAATTTTTTCTCACACTTGAGTAGGATTTGGGTTTTGGTGTTTGGATATGGTGACATATAATCTTCCCTCTATTTGAACCTAGGAAAGTGTGTGGTATAATCAGGGACCATTCTTCATCTCTTCTCATGAGCAATTAGACCAAGGAATTGGCTATTGATCAAGATTTGAGAGATTGAATCACCAAGGGATTGGGGTTCAATCAATCATGATTGCCAAGTTGTCAATGAGTTGCATGATTGAAGATGAGATGAAATCAATTAATCCGGAGAATGCAATATCTCTTGATCCCAATGTTTATTTTATCTTTCTTTCTTTTATTTACTTTATAGTTATTTACTTTTCTGCACTTTACATTTCCAGTGCTTTACTTTCTTGTACTTTACTTTCTTTGCCATTTACTTTCTTGCACTTTATTGCTTTCCTTTATATTCATGCAATTTACATTTCCTGTTTTAATATCACTCAAATCTGAATAGTCTAACTAGGACAATCAATCAACTATTGTTTGCTTTAATCCATTAATCTCTGTAGATACAATCCAACTCCTAGTGGGTTATTACTTGACGATATTTGGTGCGCTTGCCAAAGAATGGATTCACAAAATTTATAATGGGGTGTGAATTTGACTCATCAATCACATATCCTCAAGAATGTGTTAAGATGTTGATTAGGGTCTTCTTGGACACTTCCTCCATATGAGCAATTATTCTGAACAAGTGTGATGAGCTGAGGCTTCAGCTCAAAATTATTGGCATGAATTATTGGCTTTTAGGATGCTGCTGCCACAATTTCCTAGGTTTGGGTTGATGTAGGAGCCTAAGACTCTCCTTTCTTGCCCAACATGATTTACTGGGCCTTCTCTGGCATGGTTGTGAGCTTCTTCTTCATGGTGGTCCTCCATATTCTCCTCCATGTCTGTTTCAAAATACTCTTCCTCTTCCTCAGCACCAATGACTCCCTTCCCTCTTGCTTCCCTCCTTAATCTAAGGAAGGTCCTCTCAGGTTCAGAATCAAAAGAAGTTGAAGCCCCACTTCTTCTACCTTTCATACAACCAACAAGGCAAAAAGTAAGAAAGAAAATGAATGAAGAAATTACTCTTGTTAGAGTGGTTGTTAGTGTGAGTGGTACAATTAATCAAACAGTTAGAAGAGTGGAAATATGGATGACGAATAAAAGCAATCAAAGAAGAAAGAAATAGAACTCAAAATAAAAAAAATTAAAAAGGCGCTAAATAAAATAAAATAACAAGGAATCTAAATTGCTTAATCTAGCTCTCCAATTAATTTAATTACTGTCAAATTTAAGCCAATTCCCGGCAATGGCGCCATAAAAATTGATGAGTCCAATTCACACCCCATTCAAAAATTGGTGAATTAGTTCTTTTGGCAAGCGCACCAAAATTATCGTCAAGTAATAACCCACCGTGGAGTGGGATCGTATCCATAGAGATTGGCAAATTTGAGTAGTTTGAATTAATTGATGAATTAGTCAAGCAGATCAATCAAATTGTGAAGTGCAGAATTGTAAATGACATAAATGTAAATGACTAGAATATAAAGAAAAGCAATAAAGTGCAGAAATAGAAATGGCGGAATGTAAAGTGCAGAATCATAAATGACTTGAATGTAAATGGGAATGGGGGATTGCTGAATGTAAAATTAAGCTGTAAAGAAATGGATAGATAAGAATGGGGAAATTCATTGAGATTGGGAAATATTGTCTCTTTGGATCAAATCTAGCTTATATCCTCTTCAATCATGCAACTCATTGACCTCTTGGCAATCATGATTGATTGAGCCCGAATCCCTTGGTGACTCAATCTCTCAGATCTTGATCAATAGCCAATTCCTTGGTCTAATTTCTCATGAAGAGAGATATGCTTGGTCCCTGATTATACCACACACCATTATAGGTCCAAGTAGAGGGAGGATTATATGTCACATATCCAAACACCAAAACCCAGATTCTACTCAAGTGTGAGAAGGGATTTCAAGCATGGTTTCATGTTTCCTTTCCCAAGGTTCTCATGAAATCCAATTGCATTCAATCTCTTTCCTAAGATAATTGAACACTAAGCATTAAGAACGAAATTCCTTCTAGCAAATCAAAGAGAAGATGAAGAGAAGAAGAATTTCACTATTATTAATCCATCAAGTACAACAGAGCTCCCTCTCTCAATGAGAGGAAAGTTAGCTACTCATAGCTCAAAAAGTACTCAAAAGTGAAGTGTAAAAGTGGTTCTAAAACTAACTACTTAACCCCCTTCTTCAGTACTCATTGGGGGTATTTATACTACTCCTAGTAAAATAAAAGAATTACAAAAGTGAAAAAGGAAAATTACATTTTGGAGGGAAAAGAAGCTCAATAAGTGTGATCTCCTAGCTGGCGTGTGATTGGCGCTCTAGTGGCGTGTCACGTGCTCTTTGATTTTAGCTTGGCGTGCCACGCCCAGCCCTTCAAGTGCCACTCTCGTCTTCACTAACAACCTTGGCGTGCCACACCTTCGAGCTCAAGTGGCACGCCCTAGTCTTTTTCCACTTCTCTTTGCTTCTGGAAACTTGAACTAGCGTGGGATGCCAAGGGTCTCGCGTGCCACGCCCTTGCTCTATGCTTGGCTAAGCTTCTCTGAAAAGTTGCACTAGCGTGGCACGCCCCTTTTGTGAGTGAGTGGTTCCTCTGTTTGGTGTGCCACGCCACGAACTAAAGTGGCACGCCCCAATGCTTCTTTACTCTCTGAATGGCACTGGCATGCCACGCATGGGATTCAAGTGGCATGCCTAAGTGAAGAATAGTGAGTGGCGTGCCATGCCTTCGATACCATGTGGCACGCCCCATGTACTTGGCCTCCTTCATCCTCTCTGGAAACTTATACCAGCGTGCCACGCCTAAAGGTTGGTGTGCCACGCCCATGATCTTGCCTTGGTTCCAGTAGTTGACGTGCCACACCTCAGCCTTCGAGTGCACGGCATAGTGAGATGCTTGGGTTGGCGTGCCATGCATTCGACACCAAGTGGCACGTCCAGTCCTTGCTTTTGGTCTCTTTGTGCACTGGCGTGCCACGCTTGGTTGCTCAAGTGGCACACTTAAGTGAGGTTGAGAGGTTGGCGTGCCACGCCTTCGACTTCAAGTGGCACGCTTAGTCTTCAATTGCCTTCAACCCCTTCTCTGGATTATTGTACCAGCGTGCCATGCCATTATGTTCAATTGGCACGCCCATGGATTTGTGAACTCTTCAAGCTTGACGTGCCACGCCTGGGTTCTCAAGTGGCATGCCCAAGTGACTTCTTGGAGCTGGCGTGCCACGCCTTTGATACCAAGTGGCACGCCATAGTGGGGGTTCTTCTTGGAATGGTGGGTTGGCATGCCACGCCCCTTTGCTCAAGTGGCACGCCCATAGTAGTTGATGGATTAGGCGTGCCACGCCCAACCTGGCATACCACGCCCCTTTTGTGTCCTCCATTGTTGCTCTCTGGAATTTTGTACTAGCGTGCCACACCCAGTCCCTGGCGTGCCACTCCCACATGCATGCTTGGATCTCCCCTCTGGAATTTAGTACTGGTGTGCCACGCCTTGCTCCTGGCATGCCACGCCAGTGCATTTTTGTGGCGTTTCCTCCCAAGTGGCACGCCAGTTTCACACGCCCAGCTTCTTGTTTGTCTTCTACCCATTTTTGATGCCTTTTTCACCTGAAATTCAGCACAACTCATCTCAAAGTAGTGTACCATAATATTCATCAAATAATGCATGAATTATACTGATCAAATGAGATTTATGCTCTTTTATGGTCTTCTTTATGCAAGAAAGAATGGTAGATGATGCAAGTCATCATTGATTAAGCCATTTGATATACTTCAAGTATAGAAGTAAACTTAATGAGCTTGGTTCCTCATAATTATCAATATATGGTTTGTAGACAAGGATGGTGATCTCAATTACCTATGTCTAGCCAAGAGTTCTTTTTCATTTCTTTTGTTAGTTCATTGTTCATTTACTTTTCTTGGCATTTATTTTCTTGCCAAACCACAAAATCAAAAGCCCTTGCATCTTCATAGCCAATAATTAAACACTTTATTACAATTCCTTGTGAGACGACCCGAAGTCTAAATACTTCGGTTAATTTTAATTGGGATTTGTACTTGTGACAAAACCAAATTTAATTTGATTTGAGGATTGACTATTGGTTTGGACTATACTAACAACGGAATTATTTTGTGGAATTCCGAACCGGTATAAATTCTCGCTATCAAATTAATGGCGCCATTGCCCGGGAGTTACAATGGTGTTATGTTATTGGCTATTGTATATATGTTAATAGGCTTCTTTGCTAGTTTTTGCTTGCTTTAGGAGTTAGTCTTTATTGGTTCTTACTAGTATTTGTTTTTATTTTCTCTTGTTACTATGAATTCTCATCTTCACTTTGGCTATGAGTTTGGCTCAAATTATGTTGTAGGGAATGGGAACTATAATGACAATATGCATCATGGATGGAACAATCAAAGGTGGGAGGAGCCTCAAGCGATTGATCACCCCTCTTGGCAACAACAACCTCCGGTTTCCTATATGTATAATTCCCATCCCAATGCATATCACTCTAATGGATGTGGTGACCCTTATTGTGATTGTCAACAACCACCACCACATGCCTATGAACCACCCCCTCAACATGACTTTGAACCACCTTACTCACAAGCCCCATACCACCAAACACCTCCATATAGCCCTAATCCTTATCCACCCTACCAACCACCTTATGAACCATATGAACCATACATAGAACCACCACCATTCCAACACAATTACTCTCAAGAACCACCTCAATATACACCATATCCATACCCTTACCAAGATGAACCAACTTCCAATTATGAAATTTCCTTTCCAAACAATGAACCTTCTTTTTCCACACCACCTCCAATGGATGATTCTCTCCAAGAATTTGTTAGTTCTTATATTCAAAGGCAAGAAGAGAACCAAAAGGAGTTTAAGGAGCTAGAAGCCAAGATGGCTATCCTAGCAGAAGCCGTTAGCAATATGGTCTCCTCTCGCCTAAGCCTATGCGATCAAAGAACTCCCATTATTAAATGTGGAGAAGCAATTAAGGAGCATAGTGAGGGAGTGAGTTTGGAGCTTCAAGGTGAAGAAGAGGAGTTGAAGCAAGAATTGTCACAAGGGAAGGAAGTTAAGATAATTAAGCCGGAAGGAGTGGTTGAAGACCTAGGAGATGTTGGAAGTCCATGGGAATGTATAATTAGAGAGCCCTCTTCCAAGATGCTTGATGTTGATGTTGAGGAGGGTGTACAACCTCCAAAGCATATCATAATTGAAGACTTTGAAGAGGTTGATCAAGAGATGGATTCAATCATTGAGGAGTTCCTATCTACAATTGAATTCTCTCCCATTGGGCTTGAAATTGAGGTCAAAAAAGAAGATGCACAACCTCCCATTCCCTTGGTAAGAAATAAAGAAGAGATTGAATTGGAAGAGAGCCACCAAGAGGAAGAGGTTGAAATTGAAGAAGCTTGCAAGGAGGTGGAAGATGCAAAGGAAGAGCACAAGGGAATGGATCTCACATTGACTAAGTGTGTGGAGATCACCTTTCCTAAGTCACCATCATCCAATACAATATTTAAGTGGGTAAAATTCTTATCTATAATCTTTACTTTCCCACTTGAATATGGTTTGATTGAAAATGATGGTCAACTTAGAGCTATTTGTGGAGTTAAGAATAAGAGAGAGTTGTGTAGTGGTTGGAAACATCACTCTAAGTTCATGATGGTTGCATGCTCAAAGTTGAATAGCAATGGTTAGTGTAGAACCAAATTGCATGGGTCTAGGAGAATATTTGGAGGTCTAATTGAGAATTCACAAGCCTTCTCACCCAATTGGAATTGTGATGATCAACTTGAATATGGGTGTAGAAACAAGATTTGGGATCCGGAAATATATGAAGATCAATTTTGGAAGCCATTAGCTTATATGGAACTTCATCAAAGCTTGGTGCCATTGATTTTAAATTTTGGAGCTTACTTGAAGTCCAAGCATTGGTGGAAGTTTCAAGATGAGTACAAGCATAAGCCACCATAACAAGGAGCCTTCCAAATGTCCAACTTAAGGACTTAAACTAAAAGTGCTAGGTGGGAGACACCTCACCATGGTAAACTCTTTCCATTCTCTTGTATATATAATCAATGAATGAATTGAGTTGCCATTATAGGTAGTTCTTCTTATTTTCTATACTATTATGCATTTTGCTTTTATCGATAGGTTGTTTGTTGCATTCATGCCTTGATTAGAATAATTGTTGTTAGATTGTATTTTGCTTGTTGTGTAAGTTTTGTTTCTAGTGTATTTGAAAAATTTTCAAAAAAAAAAAAACCAAAAAGAATTGTTGTTAAATTTGATTTTTGATTGTTTTAGAATGCTTATAGATTAGGAGAATGCCTTGTTTTTCAAAAAAAAAAAAAAAGGGCATCCGCGCATGAGCGTGCTGTGCGCGCGCGCATCGGTGGTGCATCCCACACTCCTGGTACAAAAACCAGAGAGTTATGCCCAGTTGGTGCCAATTCTGTGCCTGCGACCCACGCGCAAGCATGCATGACACGTACGCGTCGGCCGCCATCTTCACATCCACGCGTATGCGTGCTATGCGCGTCCGCGTCGCCTATCTCGCCTTCCCACCCACGTGCACGCGTGCGTGACGCGTACACGTCGCCCTCCGTGCCCTGTTTTTCCCTGTTCTGCCTTGTTTTCTTTCTCCATTCTTCTCTTCTTTTTCTTCTAGTTTCTTCCTCTTTCTTTCTCCTTCTTTCTTCCTTTCTTACTTTCTTTCCTTTCTTCTTTTCTTTTCAAAATTCCACTTTTTATTTTGCTTATTTTCATTTTCTTCTATATGTTGAAATTTCATATTATCACCCATTGCATTTTAATTTTGTTTTCATAACTTGTTCTTGTTTTCTTTTTTTTAAGTTCTTGTTTTAATAATGGTGTTGAATGCTCTTACTCAATTGTTGAGAATTTCTTGGTTACTCTTGGTGCTTCGTGACTTGTTTGGCATTAATTGTAATATTTGCTCTACACACAAGATTAGTGCTTTAGTCCTTCCTGACTCATGATCCCTTGTTTTTGTACCTCATCATCATTGAGTTAGGATGGGGCCAAATACTCTCATGCTTATCCCTAATCTTGTTTGTGTCAATTGTTGATTAAGCTTGATGCAACATGCTTTTCATGTTATTCACCTATGCTTTAACTTTGTTCTTGCATCAAGTATTAGTTTATATGCCTTAGCTTATATTGCTCTCTCACTCACATGCATAGCTAACATGTAGTGAGAACCTTACTCTTATTTGGCATTAGCCCCCGCCTATGTTCTATTTGCTTTGATATCTTGTTATAGGCTTAATTATCTTTCTGTCTCTTTCCTTTTAGGTTAGCCACCAAGAAGGAAAGGAATGAAAAAGCTTCTTAATGGGGCAACAAACAAGTTCACCCGCACAACCTTTTGAAGGAGCTCATCAATTGTAGCAACCCGTCCACTTTACTCTTCTTTGCTTGCACCGAGGACGGTGCAAATTTCTAAGTGTGGGGAGGTCGTCCGACCGACCTCCATGGGTAACAATCTCTTTCTTTCAACACCAAATCTTGATTTCCTTTGCTAGTTAGTTGTTGCATTGCATGATAGGTTGCATGATTAGTTAGAATTTGTATATATTTCACCATTTCTTTTTATGTTAGGACTACTTGGTTAGGGTGATGATTTCTTTTCCAAGAAAAAATTGTTCTAGGGCGCCCTACGAACTTGAAAATTTTTTTTGTTGAACTTCCTTGAAGAATTTATTTTGGAACATAGTTTTTGAGCTAAGAACACAAGCATGTGAGTTTTGAGCCAAATGGTGTGGTTACATCATATAACCACTTATTTTCATTCTTGTGTGTATTATTCTTTTTCTATGATTATAATCTTTGATTTGTTTGATTCTTTATGTCCATTATTCTATGTATACATGCATTTATATGATTGAGGCTATCATTTCATTTAGCTCACTTACCCAAATAGCCTACCTTTCATCAACCATTGTTAGCCAATTTTGAGCCTATTGAATCCCTTTTGTTCTTAATTATAGCAAATCACTACCCCTAAGTGGAAAATAATAAATATTCCTTAATTTGGATCTTTGATTAGCTTAGGCTAGTGAGGGTATGTATCATTTGGGTATGGGAAAATTGGGACATTGGTTGAGAGGAAAGTGTATTTTTGTATTTTTGTTGAAGATTTTTGGGAATTGGGTACATGCTTATGCATTAAATATGTAAAACCATATGCATTGATACGTTTGTATATACTTTAAAAAAATGATAAAGAAAAAGAAAAAGAACATATATATATAAAGAATGCATGAGTATGTGAAAAAGTGGGAATCATGGGTAGCTAGGTTGTGTATTAGAATTGTATAGGTTGTTATATGTGTTAGGTGAGGGCTTAGGCTAATCAAAGATACAAATTTTAAGCTTACTTGACCACATGCATCCTACCTTGACCCTAGCCCCATTACAACCTATGAATAAGTCCTCATGATGAATGTATGCATGCATTGAATAATTGTTGATTGTTAGATGAAAAATAAATCATGGAAAGCATGATTAAAAGAGAATTGAGTGATCGACCCTATACACTAGAGTGACTAGAGCGGATACACTTCCGGTGAGGGTTTGATGCTCAATTCCTTGTTCCTGGCTTTCATGAGCTTTCTTCTTGTAAGTCTATTTGAACCGCATTTTGATATTTGAATTGGTAGAGTTTGTGAATCATCATATGATCTTAGCCCTACTTGTCCGTACATGCTCTTGGAGATTGATTTGCTTTTAACTAAGTAGGTAGAATGATTTTTCATTTAGTTGCATGCATGTAGATAGGAGCATATAGTTTATTTGCATTGAATAAATATTCATACCCTTTTCTTGTCCTTCTTTATTCTTAGCATGAGAACATGCTTGGTTTAAGTGTGGGAAGATTTGATAAATCCCGATTTTGTGCTTTATCTTGTTCTTAATTTGGGGGATTTTATCAACTTTTCTCACATTTATTCAATGAAATAGCATGGTTTTGTAATTCTCCTTAGATGTGTGCTTAAGTGTGAAAACATGCTTTTTAGGCCTTAAAATAGCTAAATTTAACTCACTTTAATTCCATTCGATGCCTTGATATGTTTGTTGAGTTATTTCAGGTTCATAAGGCAAGTATTGGATGGAAGAAGTGAGGAGAAAAGCATGCAAAGTGGGAGAACTCATGAAGAAATGAAGGAACCGCAAAGCTGTCAAGCCTGACCTCTTCGCACTCAATCGACCATAACTTGAGCTACAGAGGTCCAAATGAGGCGGTTCCAATTGCGTTGGAAAGCTAACATCTGGGGCTTCAAAATAGTATAAAATTTGCCATAGTTTCCTGACGTATAAGGGCATGTACACGCATATGACGCGTACGCACCGATGGATCAGCGTGGGTCCATTTTGGGCAACTTGTTGGGGGCAATTTGTAGCTCATTTTGGGCCCAATCCAACTTATTTCTGATGCCATTAAAATCAAGGATTGAGAGGGGAATGAACCAAGTAGCCATAATTTAGTTTTTATCATGTTGTAGGTTGAATTCTAGAGAGAGAAGCTCTCCATTCTCTCTAGAATTTAGGGTAGTTTAGGTTTAATTTTCTTAGATCCAACTTTCAATTCTTGTTTTGATTTAGTTTTCCTTCTTAATTTCTTGTATTACATCTTTGCTCTTCTAGTTTTAATTGTTCATTTCCCTTATTTCGTTGCTTTTATGTGATGAACCCTTGTTGGATTTCCATTTTCTTTCAATGCAATTTTATATTCCCATGCTTTTCTATGTTTATCTTAGTTGTTATTGTTGATTTCTTGTTGATGTTAGTTGTGGGTTTCCTTTAATTCTTGCATTTTATGATGTTTACTTTTTTTGCACACTAGGTGTTTGATAGAATGTGTCCTTTAGTTTTTGAGTAGTTCTCTTTACTCTTGGCCTAGGCTAAGGGAATTTAGTGACCTTGAGTCATTGGGTCACATTGAATTGGTGATTTGAGAACCCTTGGTGATCAATTTGATATCCATTGACACTAACCCACTACTAATCTAATTAGTAGATAGGTTGGGACTTATGGGTTGATGTTGATTAAGCCATTTGATATACTTCAAGTATAGAAGTAAACTTAATGAGCTTGGTTCCTCATAATTTCAATATATGGTTTGTAGACAAGGATGGTGATCTCAATTACCTATGTCTAGCCAAGAGTTCTTTTCCATTTCTTTTGTTAGTTCATTGTTCATTTACTTTTCTTGCCATTTATTTTCTTTCCAAAACACAAAATCAAAATCCCTTGCATTTTCATAGCCAATAATTAAACACTTCATTGCAATTCCTTGTGAGACGACCCGGAGTCTAAATACTTTGGTTAATTTTAATTAGGGTTTGTACTTGTGACAAAACCAAATTTAATTTGATTTGAGGATTAACTATTGGTTTGGACTATACTAACAACGGAATTATTTTGTGGAATTCCGAACCGGTATAAATTCTCACTATCAAGAAACTAAAGAGAATGGGAAGGTCAGAGATGGGGAGTTTATTGGGCTCAGGAGATATTGTGTTCTCTGGATCAAGTTCATTCTCATCTCTTCCTCAATCCATGAAACTCATTGATCTCTTGGCAATCTTAGGTGATTGAATCCCAATTCCTTGGCAATTCAATCTCTCTAAGCTTAAACAATTGCCCAATTCCTTGATGTAATTGCTCATGTGAAGTGGTGAAGTATGGTCACTGATTATACCACATGTATTTCCAAATCAAAGTATTGGTAGGATTATATGTCACTATATCCATACAACCCCCAATCCGGTCCAACATGAGAAAGCATTTCTAGCTTGATTTCCTTATTCCTCTTCCAAGGTTCAAAGGAAATCCAAGTATGAGTAGCTTCTCTCCCAAGAAAACTACTCAATTTGATGAAGATCGAAAGCTTTCAAGTAAATCAAAAAGAAAAAGAATAAGAAGAAGAATGAAAACTATGATTGATCCATTGAATTACAATAGAGCTCCCTAACCCAATGAAATAGGGTTTAGTTGTTCATAGCTCAATTCAAACAAAGAATGAAAAAGGAAAGAAAGAACATAAACTAGAAAGAAAAGTACAGAGAAGAGTAATTCAGGGTTTCCCCTTTCAGTCTTCCTAAAAGTGCAAAATCAAAAGTCCCCTAACTAACTTCAGTTCTATCTATTTATACACTTTCTTCATTCAGTATTGAAGTCCTTGGATGTGGACTTTGGCCTTTGTTGAAGCTAGTTGAGAATGACTTTTAGTAATATTGATGAGGACGTTTGCAAATTAACGTTCATACTCTGCATGAGTGCCATTTTGTATTGAAGTTGGAAGTGATGTTGGAGTTCATGTTGGGGTTCAATGTTTGAGCAAGAACGTTGGATCAAACGTTGCAAAATAGTGCTGGAATGTTTGCCATTAAGTTTGACCCAACGTTGGACCCAACGTTGGTGCATCAACGTTTGCTTGCCCACGCGTGCGCGTCACAACAGCGTTTTGCGCGTGTACGTCGCTCATGCGTGTGCACAACTGGCTAAAATGCTCATTCACGTGTGCGCGTCACTGCACATTTTTCCAACTCCAAAAACTAAAAATCATCGAGCACGTTGGAGGCAACGTTGGAT
>NC_029788.2:56504409-56510094 GCF_000816755.2 Arachis ipaensis
TCAACGTTAGACCACCAACTTCGGCTCCAACGTTGCACCTTGAGTTGAGTAGTTTGAGATAAAGTTGGAGGCCAGCTTTGGCTCCAACTTTGCACCTTGAATTCCTCTTGGCCAACGTTTGAGGTAACGTTTGAGGTCCAACTTTGGCTCAAACATTGCCTTCTCTTCCACGTTTGAAGCAAAGTTGGAGACCAGCTTTGGCTCCAACTTTGCACCCGTTGAGCATGGACGTTTGAGGCAAAGTTGGAGGCCATCTTTGGCTCCAACTTTGCACCTCTTGAGCATGGACGTTTGAGGTAACATTAGAGGCCAGCTTTGGCTCCAACGTTGGCCTCTCCTCCTCTTCATCAACGTTTGAGGCAACGTTGCTGAGCCAACTTTGGCCACCAATGTTGCTTCCTTTGCTCCTTTTCATGGCCCTTTTGTAGCTTGTTTACTTTCCCTTCCTCAGCTTCTTGTCCACCTATTGTCAATCAAACAATTGCAACAAAGTTTGCTATAATCACAAGATGTTTGCATGATTCAATCATCAAGTAAAATTTGCATAAAATCTTATGAAAAGCACATAAACAACCAAGTTTAATTGAATCAAGGGATGCATGAAATTCTTACCCAAATACTTGCTTATAGCTCAAGAAAGTGCATAAATCCTAATGAAAACAATTGAAAAAGGCTTGTGAAACTAGCCTAAGTTGCCTTGGCATCACTGGTCCAATATGTTTCCTTAAATCCTTATTTTCTTTTATTTTTTTTATATTTATGTTTTATTTTTATTCTTTTTGTCTCTTAGTGAAAAAATGTTATTTAAATCAGTTTATTTATTTATTTATTTATTTAAATGCTTTATAAATTAAAACACTTTTTCATGATGTCAAGTCTTTTCAAGGTCAAATCACAGGTGATGCAGTTGCATTTTTCAAGAAACCTTTTTCTTGATACGGTTTCTAACCCTCTGGCTTCTCCCTTCATAACTCCTTCTTCCACCTCTTCGGTTACTTCCCACTACCATTAGTGCTTCACTTCATTCAAAATCTGAACTAAACCAAATGAGGAAGAAAACTGTTCTTCAAAAGCCTCCTCGTGAAAAGGTTCTCAAGCTCCCTGCAAAATCAAAACCTTCCACATGCTCTCAAGATCAGACCTTTACACCATCTCTGTCTCCTCCTCGTACTGACCCTATGGCTCGCACAAAGAACCCTTCAAGGTTTCTTCCCTCCTTCAAGCCAACCGCTTCTCCCAGCGCTGCTTCCAAGCCAAGCACTTTGAAAGGGAAGCGCCCTGCTGCAGAGGAACCTGTGTTTGAACCTACCAGACCCAAACCTAGGTCTGCTCCTTCTCGTCCTCAAAGACGTAAAACTTGAATCCTTCTCAAATCAGTTAAAGAGCCTTTCATAGACCCTTTTACACACAAAGCTCACTTTATGACTTCCCACTCAAACTACAATCCTTACCATTTTTTATCTGTCATGAATAATGATTTCTATGAGGGTGTCATTGCTCACCGCACCTTATGTCCCACCTTTTTTGTTGATTTACCGAATCTGAAAAAGAAAGGTTTTGAGTTTGTTGATAATCTCATTTTTCTGGACTGGAACCATGATGTGTGAGAATTTGTCATTGATTCGGAATTTCTCAAAATAGGAATCACTTCGTTGCAAGTATAGTCAAACCAACAATTAACTCTCATAATCAAATGTTAAAATTCAAAACAAAATAACCGAGAGCATCAAACCTCGGTTCGTCTTCCCTAAGAGTTGTAATTAAGTGTACAATTATTGGCTACAGGAAAATGGAGATTGGATGACAAGATATGCAAGAAATATAAGTAGCAAGAAATTAAATGAACATGCAAGAAGACTCTTAGTGATAATTAGAGAATTAAGGATTCTTATCCTAGTTGTGGACCACAAATATAGTAATTGTGTGTGAATTAATCCCAATTAGTCTATCCTAACATCGAGGATAAGTCAAAAGGGAATAATTGATCCCAATTCCTAAGTCCTAACTCAACACTAGTGGGTCACTTAGAGTCAAGGGAAACCAAACCAATTAACAATCCTCACACAATGCAGAATGGACATTCACAACTCAGTTTCATCCAAACATCCAATTTCTCAACCAAGAGTGTGAAAAACTAAACATGTAAGAAATTAAACTTCAAAGCAATAAAAGTCAAAGCATTGAAATGCAAGGAAAGGAAAATTGAAATGTAAGAAATCTCTTGGCATGGATTAAGGGCTAAGGCTACCTATCCTAGCCATTGACCACAAACACATGATGATTTTGAAGAGTTAATCCTACTTAGTCAACCCTACATCCAGGATAAGTCAAATAGGCATAGTTGATTTCAATCCATAAGTCTTATGTCAACACTAAGGGTCACATAGAGTCAATGAAGACCAAATCAACTAACTACTCTAATATATCAAACAAGAATGGATATCAATGACTCAAGGATCACCAAAGTCATCAATTCCAAGCCAAGAGTGGAGAAAAACTATGTAAAAACTAAGCCAAGCATTTTATCAAAAACTTGGTGTGCATGAAAATAAAAATAACATTAAATTACATTAAAATAAATTCTAAATCTACCAATGCAAGAAAATAATAATAACAACTAGAGAAAGTAATAAATGACATGGAAATATAAATTTGCATTAATTGAAATTAAAGGTGACAAGAGTGTTCATAAACATAAATATGACAAAATAAAGTAAATAACAAGAGATGAAGAAGAACAAGATAAAAGAACATGAAAACATAAATGAAACTACACTAAAACAAGAATTAAAGACTGAAATTAAAGAGAAATTAACTAATCCTAACCTAATTCTAGAGAGAGGGGAGCTTCTCTCTCTAGAAACTAAGAGAAAAGCATGTAAAAGCTAAACCTAATTGCCCCCCTTCTCCAAGCTTCAATTTGGCTTGAAATAGCTTCAGAAATGAGTTGGATTGGGTTTTGGGGCCCAAAAATTACTGCCAGTGAGTTATAATTAACGAGGTCATGTGCAGGGACCTGTGCGTACGCACACATGCTGAGTCCCGACTTGTGCGTACGCACAAGTACCTGTGCATACGCACAACTACCTGTATGTCCGCACACTTAGCCTTATGTCCACTATAGCAAATTGCATATCATTTTGTAGCCCTGGACGTTAGCTTCCCAATGCCACTAGAACCACCTAATTTGGACCTCTGTAGCTCAAGTTATGACCAATTTAGTATAGAGAGGTCAGGACTGGCAGCTTTATAAATCCTTCATTTCTTGAATTCTTCCACTTTGCATGCTTTACTTCCACTTCTTCAAGCCATTCTTGCCTTCAAAACCTTAAATCACTTAAACAATTATATCAAGGCATCGAATGGGAGAAAAGTGAATTAAAATTAGCAATTTAAGCATGAAAAGCATGTTTTTCACAATTAAGCACAATTAGAAAAGAATTCACAAAAGCATGCTATTTCAATGGAAAAGTGCAAGAAAAGTCAATGAAATCCACCCAAATAGAGCAAATAAATACCATAAAATGTGGATTCATCACATTCCCACACCTAAACAATAGTATGTCCTCATGCTACACCAAAGGAAGACAAGAAGGGGAATCAACAATTATTCAAAGTAACTATCTATTTGCAATCTATCTATATGTATGTAACTATACTATCTAACTATCTATATGTATAAAATTAGTCCAAATAAATCAATTTCCAGGAAAGCATCTATATACAACCAAGGGCTAAAGCAATTATAACCAAATCCTATTCACAATTGAATAGAGTCATATAAAAGAATTTAGGCAAACTTGCAAGATAAGCAATGATCATAGGTGGAAATATGGAACTGAGTGATTGAACCCTCACCGGATATGTGTACGCACTCTAGTCACTCAAGTGTTTAGGGTCAATCCATTCAATTCTCCTCTAATCATACTTTCTAAAGTTTGTTCTTCATCTAACCAATCAACACAAATTTAATGTACATATGCAAAAATCATGAGGTCTTTTCAAGGTTGTAATTGGGATAAGGGTAAAGGTAAGGATTTATATATGGCTAAGTGAGGTTGCATTTGAATCTTTGATTAACCTAAGTTCTCACTAACACATACAAAACCTATAAACTTCTAAATCAAACTTAGCTATCCATAATCTCACTTTTATATATACACACACTCATGCATCAAATTCAATTCCATCACATATGCATTGATTATTATTGAATTTCATATTGGGGTAATTTTGTCCCCTTTTCATTATTTCTTTTTTTCTCTTTTTTTTATTTTTTATTTCAAGAACATAATATAACATCAATGCATATGGTTTCTATAATATTACATGAGTATGCACCCTAAATTTCCAAGATTTTTCAGCAAGAATAAAACACCTATTTATGAACCCAATTTCCCACATTTTCCCCACACTTAGACATCACATACTCTCACTAATTTAAGCTACTCAAAGATTCAAATAAAGGACATTTCATTATTTTTCGCTTAAAGGTAGCTATGTGGCAAAATAAAGAACAAAAAGGGAGCATTCATAGGCTCAAAGTGACAAACAAAGGTGAATGAAATAGTAGGCTATTTGGGTTAAGTGAGCTATAATGAAGTAATGGCCTCAATCACATAATTGCATAAATATACATTAAATAATGGATATATAGAATTAAATAAATCAAAGATTGCAATCATAAAGAAGAGCAACACACAAGAATGAAATAAGTGGTCCAATGATGTAACCACACAATAAGGCTCAAAAACTCACAAGTTGTATGTTTCTTAACTCAAAAACCATATTTCACAACATATAAATCGTGCAAGTTTCAAAAAAAAAAATTTCAACTCAATTCAACTTGAATTTCAATGCCCTATATAGAGAGTAAGTTTCTTGGAGATTTCATTAAACTGACTAACATTTATTCTATATATGTATATAGTGTGATTGGATGGAAAAGGTCAAAAATCCTAACTTTAATTCCTAATTTCAATCAAACCAAAATAGCAAGTGTATAAGAAATCAAACTTAGGTGCAATCATCACATCATCCCAAATCACAATCAAGACTAAAAAAAACAAAAAGAACATATGTACAAGCCAAAATTAAGAGCAAAATATCCAAATATGCATAACTACTATATAATACACTACAAGAAAAAGTAATATTTGTAACAAAAAAACTTGTTACAAAAAATCAAAATTTTGAAATAAAAGAATTTTGTAACAAAAAAAGGGGCCGTTGCAGTATGTCCCATTACAAAAAGTTTTTGTAACAGAAAATGAAACTGTTACAATTCAAAGTAATATTTTGTAACAAATTTTTCTTATGCAAAAAACCAAAAGTTGTTACAAAAGTGATAACAAATTTTGATCTTCAAAATATTTTTGGTGACTATATTTTTTCCTATCATAAAATTTTGTTACAAAATATAACTTGATTTTGTAATATTTTTTTCTTTAATTACAAAACACTATTTATTTTGTAATAATTTTTTTAATACAAATTATACACATAATTTGCCAAATTATATTTTTTTAAATAATTAATATATTAACTAATTTACTCAGCAAGTCAACATTTATATAATATATAATAATATAGATAGTTCAAATATCTTTCATTTAACTAAGATTGTTTTATAAATCTTCAATATATAAACTTTAAAGTACAAACTAACAAGACACATTGAAGAAC
>NC_029788.2:56510143-56531322 GCF_000816755.2 Arachis ipaensis
AATTATACACATAATTTGCCAAATTATATTTTTTTAATTAATTAATATATTAACTAATTTACTCAACAAGTCAACATTCATATAATATATAATAACATAGATAGTTCAAATATCTTTTATTTAACTAAGATTGTTTTATGAATCTTCAACATATAAACTTTAAAGTACAAACTAACAAGACACATTGAAGAACTCTAATATAGATACATAGGACAAGAAAAACAAGGAATTATAAATCTCCAAAATGTAATAAGTGCCACACAAGTGCCATACACAATCATGTTCATACAAGTTCCATCATGTATGAACAAGGAATTACAAACTCCATCATATTCATCTAGCTCCTTTCTTATAGAAAAACTTCTAATAAGTACCACACAAGTGCCACACACCTGAAAAGTTCACCAACCAAAAAACACTAGCTTAAATTCAAATCAAATCAATAATGTTTCAAAGTACAACCCTACTTCTCAAAATTTTTAAAAATTCACAGAGTGCTTTTTATGTTCCAAACTCTAGTGAGGATGCTCTATGGGTGGTTCCAACTCAATCAGGTTAGTATGAAACTTTATAGGAATTTCACAAGTTGCTACTACAATAGGGTGCCACAATAAAAAGCCTAGAAAGTGCAATCACTTAGTAAATTCATATAAAAATTATCATATAACTAAAAGTTTATAGTGAACTACTAGGGTTTTTAACTTCATACTACAATTAAAACAAGAATGTACAAATTTATTAATTTTTACATAATTTTTGCCCAAAAAGCTTATTTCAAAAATCATACAATTATATCTATTGAACCAAATGACCTGAAACTTCACAGGGAACAACTAGGCTCATAAACCAAACTAATCAAATTGGTTCCAAGTGAAAAGTAATTGTGGTTTGTTATGATCACACAACATTTTCTACCACATATATCCATCTAAACAAAACAAGACAAATTTGCATACAAAGTATTAAGAGAAAAAGTACAAAGTATGGTACCCATTTTGTTATGTTTCAATTTCAACAAATTAAACCAAACAAATGAATTAAATAAGAAAGATCATATAGTCAAGTGCTAGTTGTAGATAATAGTTCCATAAAATAATACGAAAGTACCATCATCAGTGTTTTCCTTGAAACGTTGACAAAAGAAATACGATATTGCCTGCTGTCTCCAAATACCTCACTCGTTTATCAAAAACCAATAATCGAATGCTCCTCCTATAGTACTCGTTTAAAGAAATTGCTGAACAAAGTCCAATTGCCAAAACTAAAAAATTCCAAATTCCAATAAATGGTTTTTGCAGAAGTTGCTTAGAGAACATATATACATAGACACACGGATTAAAGCATTCTATGAGAGACATATACCCAATGGAAATTCCTTGTTGTGGATATGCAAATATGGGTATGGCTGCATAAGAAAAGAGAATAAAGAAATTAGAGATGCAACTAACAATAGAAAGTAGAACTCAATAAGAAACACAAATATCCCCCTTATGGTCAATTTCTTAATAGAAAGTAGAACTCAATAAGCAACTACAATCTCAATATATGGATCCTTTTATTTTTGTTCCTTAATAAATCTATAGATAACAAACAAATAGATGCAGAAAATTTTGCTTATTTCTTCAATACTGCATATGAAATTCATGAGTTCTAAAATTAGTTCCAAGTGAAAAGCAATTGCGATTTGGGAGTTATATACACTTAGAATGTTGAAAACCCTTTTTTTAACAGATCTTGGAAACTCATTAAGGGTTACATTCTAAAGTTCATAAGCCACTCGCCTCAATTCCACAACCACATGCATCCATCTAAACAAAACAAGACAAATTTGCATACCTCTATAAAGCAAGTTATGTTAGTGGCTAAAAATTTTTTGGTTATGACAACAGAGCTCCTAAGCAATCTTAGCTGCTCCTCAACTCCATTGAGCTTGCCATTCCCTCTTATCCGAAGCTCCTGACAGAAATCAATGACAACAATATTCCCAAAAATTAAAAGAAATTAAAATTAGAGGGGAGAACGCCCTTACCGATAGTGAATCCCGGCAAGGCAGCGCTATTTTCCGGTGACAAGGACTCAGTGATGCAACCCCTAACAGCAGCAACGACGGTGACTCCACGAACGGTGACTGGGCGCAGCAGGGCGAATAGCACCTGATGGGTTGGAACCGAATTCCTAACACCAAAACTCACCGGCAAGTGTACCGGGTCGCATCAAGTAGTAATAACTCACGTGAGTGAGGTCAATCCCACAAGGATTGAAGGATTGAGCAATTTTAGTTAGGTGGTTGATTTAGTCAAGCGAACAAGAGTTGATTTGAGTAATTTGTATCTAACAGAAGCTAAATTGCATAAAATTTAAAGGGAGAGGGATAATTGACAAGAATTTAAAGTGCAGAAAAATTAAAAGAGCTGAACCTTAACGTGTAAGTAATGTAAATTGCAGAAATTTAGATTGCAAGAAATATAAATGACTAAAGCTTAAAGTGCAAGAAATGTAAATTGCTTGAATTATAAAAGGAATTGGAAATTGGGATTGCAGAAATTAGACAAGAGAAAGTAAAATGGCATTAAACAGAGAAGCGGAATATGAATTAAAATTGCAACAGATCAAATCAGAAGAGAACAATTGCTTGAAAATTTGAACAGCAAGCAAAATGTAACATCAATTGCAATGGTTCAAAAGAAATCACAGATCTCAGGGTTAGAAGAGACTAGAGAACAAGTCTAGATCTCAATCCTTCCTTGATCCAACTAAGAACACAATTGCAAACAAAATGAAAGATGGAAATCAGTAATGAAACTTGAATTATGCAAGAAAAGGAAACAAAGAGATCTCAAGGGTGAGGTTGAGACAGAATTTCCTCAACTCTTCACTATCAGAAAACCCAGAGAGGAAGAGGACTCAATTCTCCTCCCAATTCTCCAAAATCCAAAATCAAAGTTACAAATGAAAATTCTAAAAGAGGTAAAAAGTTTAAAGTAAAAGTTCCGGTCCCTTCTAAATCAAACTAACTTCTATTTATACACTTCCTTCTATTGATCATTAAGTCTTGAATTTGGGCCTTGGCCTTGATGGAATTGAATTGAAGATAGCCTCAGTTGATTGCTCTTGGACTTGAGAAGAAATCCATTTGCAATTTGGACTTTGGAGCATTCACATTTGAGTCAATGTTTGAGGCAAACGTTGACTCAAACGTTTGCGTGTTAGCATTATGCAGAACGCTGCTTTTTCTGTCACTCACGTTTGAGTTCACGTTTGAGGTCAAATGTGAGCCCAAACGTGCTCCCTCCAAGGCAATTTATGCAGCCAACGTTAGTCCTCCTGGGTGTGTTATTGTGCTAATGTTTGACCTCAAGTTTGAGGCAAACGTTGGCACAAACGTTGCTTCCTCCAGGGTTAATTTTTTGAGCCAACGTTTGACCTCAAGTTTGAGGCAAACGTTGGTGCAAATGTTGCTTCCTCCAGGGTTAATTTTTGAGCCAACATTTGACCTCAAGTTTGAGGCAAACGTTGGCGCAAACGTTGGCTTCTCCAGGGTTCTTTTTTGAGCCAATGTTTGACCTCAAGTTTGAGGCAAACGTTGGCGCAAACGTTGGCTTCTCCAGGGTGGCTTTGCTGCCTTCATTTCCATTGCTGCCATCCCCTTTCTTCAACCTTCCTCCAAGCCTTTTGGTCACCTATCATCAATCAACAAAATGCATCAAAGCTATGCTAAAATCATGAGGCTTCTTCTCATCCTTGACATATAAGCAATTATAGCACAAAACCTCATGAAAATGCATCAATATACTCATGGTCGATTGAATCCAAATACACATGAATTTCTACCCAAATGGCTTACTTGTAACTCAAGAAAGTGTATAAAACCTATTAAAAACAAAGGAAAAAGGCTAGTAAAACTAGGCTAAGATGCTTTGGCATCACAACACCAAACTTAAATCTTGCTTGTCCCCAAGCAAGCATCAAACATAAGAGAGAATGACATGAAACAGAGAAGTGTGCATATCCTTATTGAGCATATAGTTGAATTTAGTCCATGGGATTTTTACCCAGACAATGGTGGTTCATTTATTATTTGTTGTTACATAAGAGATGTTTCCTCAAAGATTCACTAAGTTTGCTACTATAAGGCTTTACTTTTGCTTGTTCCCTTGCTAACTTTTCCTTCTTTGTTTTGCTCAGAGAGCTTATTGTTCTTTGAAGGCTTGGTGGCAAATGTTGCAGCAGCCTTCGGCTTAATTTTGCTCAACATTCCTTCACCACAGACACATGGCTCACCCTTTTCTTCCTAGGATCATTGATGCCCAACATCTCTTTGGATAACTAAGTGTTTTGTAGCTAGGTTGCTCTTTATTGTGGGCTTTCAGTTGGCAATCCCAAATCAGTTGATCTAAGTGGCCAAGTTTTGAAATACTCCTCAGAACTTACTTGTCCAAGAATATCCTAGTACAAAAACACCACAGGCATGTGTCCTAGGGTCCAAGCTATTGGTGCCTAGCCTTATCATTTGTTTTCTTTACCACTCTTGGCTTTTTCTCTTTCTTTTTCTTTTTTTTTTATTTCATTCTCAAGGGTTTGTTTTTAATGATACAAGCATTTATAATAGCAAACTAGTTCCTTCTCCAAAGAACATATCATTATGCAGCATTTATTTTATGAGCCAAACATTAAATCAACAAAATACCACCACTAACTTTCATTCTCACTTTTGCAACATTGGATATTTACTTCCTAGTTCAAACATTTCTCTTTTATTGAATTAAAAAGGAACAGGGGACAAAGCATGCATTTAATCAAGTGAAAGTGATTAAACACAAGAACACACTTAGGCTAGCCTATTTGTTGCAACGTTAAACAGACAGGATGCAAAAACTAATAAAGTAAAATGACTATCAACTAAACAAGCATGCCCTTTCTTTATTGAATGTGATAAGCAAAGAGCAATTCCACCTTTCATTTATCTTTCTTTTTCTTCTCACTTGCTTGTTTACTGGTTTCTCCCTTGCTTTTGCCTGTTAGCTTTTGCCAGAATCCAGCTTTCTTCATTGTCTCTTTTACTCTGTCTTCAGATTGTCTCCAAATGTTGGCCATTTTCCTGTATAAGTCTCAAAAGTTGCTTGCTTCTCAAGCCGTTAAGGCAGCTGGTTAGTATGCAGAGCTTATTTATGGGCTTTTGAACATACTTTGGTGTGTGAACACCAAACTTAGTCCCTTGCCACTTCTTTTCTGATGTAACAAGTTAACTAATTATGAACTCTCTTAGCCTTGCTAAAGATTATGGAACTAAAAACTAGAAAACAGCAGATTGGTTGACTAGTTTATCTAATTACTTGAAGCTAGCAGTATGCATAAGGTGAAAATGTGTTGTATGATGTGGTTTTTGGTGGAACACCAAACTTAGAATTCTTCATTCTCCCTTAGATTGTTTTGGTGTGCAACACCAAACTTTGCTTCTTGCAATATAGATAAAGCTAATTAACATTTTTATTAAAATAGCTATTAAAAGAAAACTACCTCAGGTTGGGTTGCCTCCCAACAAGCGCTTCTTTATTGTCACTAGCTTGACATTGGCCCCTCATTAGGGTGGTTGATGACTGTAGTGTCTCAGTTTGTCTTCCCTCACTGTGATCTTCTTTTTAGTGCCTTGATGCTCAATTTCAGCATGCTCTAGTGAGAGTATTTTGCTAACAGTGTAGTAGTCATCAGCTTGTTGGCTTGCCCCCAATTGTTGGTAGACTAACTGTACTTTATCCCCTTTTTGGAATCCTTCAGTTGGGATCTTTTTGTTCTTCCACCCCTTTTTAACCCTTTTCTTGCCTTTCTTCTTTCTGTGTGTGGATCCTTCCCCCTTTTTGGCAATGGGTTGTATCTTAGGACTTTCCTTCTCAGTAACTAATACTTCAACTTCTTTTTGCTTCCCTACATCACTCTGCACAGTGTCATTCTCTTTTTGCCCTGCTGTGTTGTTTGTTTCTTGCTCTAAAGGTAATTAATGATTGTCTTGTTTATTTTCTTCTTCCATTGCAAATCTCCTTTATCAGTCTCAATGTAGTTTATTTTTTCATCAATGTGTTGTGTTTCTGGGAAGACATTCAAGGTGATGCTTTCATCATGCATTCGGAGGGTCAGCTCTCCTTGCTCCACATCTATAATGGCCCTGGCTGTGGCCAAGAATGGTCTTCCAAGTATAATGGAATCACCTTCATCGTCATCTGAGTCTAAGACCACAAAGTCTGCAGGGAATATAAATTTGTCCACCTTAACTAGAAGGTTTTCAATCACACCCCTGGGACAGATCACTGACTTATCCACCAGTTCCAGAGACATTTGTATTGGCTTCACTTCCTCTATACAAAGCTTTTTCACCAAAAAAGAGGGTATTAGGTTGATACTTGCCCCTAAATCACACATTGCCTTGTTAATGATCAATCTTCCAATGGTACAAGGCAGAAAGAAACTTCCAGGGTCTTCAAGTTTGGGTGGAAGTCCTTTTTAAATTAATGCCCTGCATTCTTCAATGAGCAGTACAGTTTCTTTCTCGTGCCAACTTCTCTTCTTATTGATGAGATCTTTCAAGAATTTTACATATAGAGGCATCTGCTCTAGTGCCTTAGCCAGTGGAATGTTTATCTCCAATTTCTTGAAGACTTCAAGAAATTTAGGGAAGTATTGATCCTTAGTCTCCTTGTTGAGCCTTTGGGGATATGGCAATGGAGGTGTGAAGTTTACTCCCTGCCTGTGATCCTTGGTTGGTTCTTCCTTTTCTTGGGCCTGCTTGCTTGTTGTCACATCCTTGTTGCTGGCTTCCTCTTTCTCTGTTGGCTCTTTGGCGCTGTCCATAGCTTTCTTGGTTGCTTCTTTGTTGTCTACCAATGTCTTTCCACTCCATAGCTGTATAGCTTTGCACTCCTCTTTTGGATTAGGAATAGTGTCACTTGGTAATGAGCTTGATGGTCTCTCAATAGCAATTTGCTTGGAAAGTTGTCCAATCGGCCTCTCCATATTCTTCATGGAAGCTTCTTGATTTTTAGTTGTCATCTCTTGGTGCTTCATCATTTTCTCCATTAAGAGCTCCAAGTTGGTGATCCTCTGAGAGTCTTGTGAGATTGGTTGGTTGTGGGGTGTTGAGGGTTGATGGTAAGTGTTTTGGTTGGTGGTTTGATTATTGGATGGATGATGGTTAGAGTTGGGGTAATTATTTTATGGTTTTCTGTATGTATTTTGGTTATTATTCTGCTGGTTGTTGTGGTTTGTATTTTTCCAACTGTTTTGGGTTGAATTCCTCTGCCATGGCTGTTGAGTTTGAGTGTGATTGTCTCCCCATTTAAGGTTCGGATGATTCTTCCAGGATGGGTTATAAGTGTCACCATAAACCTCATTGTGTCCAGATCCTTGATTGTGCATGTAATTCACTTGTTCTTGCTGTTGATCTTCACAAGCTTCTTCACCTTGCCCCCATGTGGTTGATGGCTGACTTGTATTTACTACTGCAACTTGGAGGCTATCAATCCTCTTGGCCATTTGTTCAAATTGTTGCTGAATCTGCTGCTGCATCATTTTGTTTTGAGCTAGGATTGAGTCCACTCCTTCCAATTCCATCACTCCTTTCTTTTGTGATGGTTGGCGTTGCCTTTAGTGAGGAAAGAAATATTGGTTATTAGCCACCATATCAATGAGATTTTGGGCCTCCTCTGCATTTTTCATGAGTTGCAAAGAGCCTCCAGCTGAGTGATCCAGAGCTTCTTGAGCTTTCAATGTCAAGCTTTCATAAAAATTCTGCAATATGTCCCATTCATTGAACATTTTAGGAGGGCACTTCCTGATTAGAGCCTTGTATCTCTCCCATGCCTCATAGATGGGTTCAGTATCCATCTGTGTGAATGTTTGTACTTCAGTCTTCAATCTAATAATCCTCTGAGGTGGGTAAAATTTGGCAAAGAACTTGCTCACTAGATCTTCCCAATTGTTAATGCTATCTCTTGGAAAGGATTCCAACCATTGAGTAGCTTTGTCTCTAAGGGAAAATGGAAATAACAGCAGCTTGTAAATATCTGGATGTACACCATTGGTTTTGACAGTATCACAAATTCTCAGAAAGGTGGATAAGTGTTGGTTTGGGTCTTCAAGTGGTCCTCCTCCATAGGAGCAGTTGTTTTGAACCAAGGTGATGAGCTGTGGCTTCAGTTCAAAATTGTTTGCATTAACATTTGGGGTAAGAATGCTACTCCTGCCATGTCTAGGATTTGCAAATGTGTAGGAAGCCAAAACTCTTCTCTGTGGTGGATTGTTGTTGTTGTTGGCTGCTCCTGCTGGTGGATTTATTGGGTTTGTTGAGTGTTCCTCCATATCTTGGAACTCTTCTTCTGAATCCTCTTCTCCAACAATGCCTTTCCCTCTTTCTGCTCTTCTTAATCTCCTGAGGGTTCTTTCGTCTTATTCACAAAAAGTGGGTATAGCTCCCCTTGTTCCTGACATACAACTAAAACAAAGAAAATCACACAAAATCAGAAAAACAGTAACACTTCAATCCATTGCTAGAGTGAAGTTTTGGTTAGCTTAGGCAAAAATTCAAATAGTTAATGTGTTAGTCAAAAATAAAGAAAAATTGCTTAATCTATATCACCACCTCACTTTATCATTGTCAATCTAATCAATCCCCAGCAACGGCACCAAAAAATTGATGGGTTGGAACTGAATTCCTAACACCAAAACTCACCGGCAAGTGTACCGGATCGGATCAAGTAGTAATAACTCACGTAAGTGAGGTCGATCCCACAGGGATTGAAGGATTGAGCAATTTTAGTTAGGTGGTTGATTTAGTTAAGTGAACAAGAGTTGATTTGAGTAATTTGTATCTAACAAAAGCTAAATTGCATGAAATTTAAAGGGAGAGGGATAATTGAAAAGAATTTAAAGTGCAGAAAAATTAAAAGAGCTAAATCTTAACGTGTAAGTAATGTAAATTGTAGAAACTTAGATTGCAAGAAATGTAAATGACTGAAGCTTAAAGTGAAAGAAATGTAAATTGCTTGAATTATAAAAGAAATTGGGAATTGGGATTGCAGAAATTAGACAAGAGAAAGTAAAATGGCATTAAACAGAGAAGTAGAATATGAATTAAAATTGCAACAGATCAAATCAGAAGAGAACAATTGCTTGAAAATTTGAACAGCAAGAAAAATGTAACATCAATTGCAATGGTTCAAAAGAAATCACAGATCTCAGGGTTAGCAGAGACTAGAGAACAAGTCTAGATCTCAATCCTTCCTTGATCCAACTAAGAACACAATTGCAAACAAAATAAAAGATGGAAATCAGTAAAGAAACTTGAATTATGCAAGAAAAGAAAACAAAGAGATCTCAAGGGTGAGGTTGAGACATAATTTCCTCAACTCTTTACTATCAAGACTCAAGCAGGCTTTGCAAAAAAGAAAACAGAAAACCCAAAGAGAAAGAGGACTCAATTCTCCTCCCAATTCTCCAAAATCCAAAATCAAAGTTACAAATGAAAATTCTAAAAGAGGTAAAAAGTTCAAAGTAAAAGTTCCGGTCCCTTCTAAATCAAATTAACTTTTATTTATACACTTCCTTCTATTGATCATTAAGCCTTGAATTTGGGCCTTGGCCATGATGGAATTAGATTGAAGATAGCCTCAGTTGATTGCTCTTGGACTTGAGAAGAAATCTGTTTGCAATTTGGACTTTGGAGAATTCACGTTTGAGTCAACGTTTGAGGCAAACGTTGACTCAAACGTTTGCATGTTAGCATTATGCAGAAATTGAGTTGACGTTTGAGGTCAAACGTGAGCTCAAACATGCTCCCTCCAAGGCAATTTTTGCAGCCAACGTTTGACCTCACGTTTGAGGCAAACGTTGGCGCAAACGTTAGTCCTGCTGGGTGTGTTATTGTGCCACCGTTTGACCTCAAGTTTGAGGCAAACGTTGCTTCCTCTAGGGTTAATTTTTTGAGCCAACGTTTGACCTCAAGTTTGAGGCAAACGTTGGCGCAAATGTTGGCTTCTGCAGGGTTCTTTTTTGAGCCAACGTTTGACCTCAAGTTTGAGGCAAACGTTGGCGCAAACGTTGGCTTCTCCAGGGTGGCTTTGCTGCCTTTATTTCCATTGCTGCCATCCCCTTTCTTCAACCTTCCTCCAAGCCTTTTGGTCACCTATCATCAATCAACAAATGCATTAAAGCTATGCTAAAATTATGAGGCTTCTTCTCATCCTTCATATATAAGCAATTATAGCACAAAACCTCATGAAAATGCATCAATTTACTCATGGTCGATTGAATCCAAATACACATAAATTTCTACCCAAATGGCTTACTTGTAACTCAAAATAGTGTATAAAACCTATTAAAAACAAAGGGAAAAGGCTAGTAAAACTAGGCTAAGATGCCTTGGCATCAGCGCCTCCTCTTTTTTCCTCCCTTTTCCAATCTTCACACGTCTGTCTCTCCTGTGTGTCCTCAGCGTCGTCCGTGATGGGAGATGCAACAGCGATGGAAGCTGGCAACGACCCGTTCGCGATGAAGATGATGACGGTTGCGGCTTCCCTCGGCGACAGCAAAACGCAAACTGACAGTGGCGATGGAGGCACAGCGGCGCTCCTTCCTCGTGGAGCTCTTCCTCTCGCTCAACGTCTCCTCCTTCCTGACGGTGACACGACGGCGCGGCGGCAGTGATGCCCGCCAGCGCCGTCCTCCCTCTTCCCCCTCTCTTTCTCTTGCTCTCTGATTCCAGCTTCCCCTTTTCTTTTCCTTTCTTTACCTCTCGGTTCTTCCCTTTTTCTTGTTGTGTGTGTGTTTGTGTGTTGTGTGTGTGCATTTGGGGAAAGGGGGTGTGGCAGCTGGAAGGGTTTAGGGTTAAGGTGAGTGAGTGAATAAGTGGTGTGGATAGGGTTAGGATAAAATTAGAGTTAAAATTTTTAATTTGAGAAATTTTTGGATAAATTAAAATTTGGTAATTTTGATTAAATAATTAATTTTATCACTTTGATTTAATTACTTTTTGATAAATAATTTTTTGAAAATAAAATTATGAATAACTATAATAAATCATAAAGAATTTATTATTTATTTTTTAACAATTAGAGATTTTACAGACTTAATAATGAGTGTTGGGTTACGACGGATTTAGAATTTTAGTAGAGAGAAGGAAAAAAATCAGAACTCTATATTTTGTTTTTAAGTAAGTTTTTTAAAATTTATTTAAATGTTAATTACTTTTTGATAAATAATTTTTTGAAAATAAAATTATGAATAACTATAATAAATCATAAAGAATTTATTATTTATTTTTTAACAATTAGAGATTTTACAGACTTAATAATGAGTGTTGGGTTACGACGGATTTAGAATTTTAGTAGAGAGAAGGAAAAAAATCAGAACTCTATATTTTATTTTTAAGGAAGTTTTTTAAAATTTATTTAAATGTAAAAATATGTTAAATTTTAGAGTGGTAATAAAATAAAAAATCATATTTATTATAAATTTATTTTAAATAAGAGAAGGAAGGTGACCACCAATGAGTTATAACTCAAATAGTATAGTCTTCTCATACTCATCTAAGAGATTGCGCGTTCGAATCTTTCTATCTTTGGTAAAAAAAAAAAGAGAGAGAGAAGGAGGGTGACCCAACGAGCGGTAAAATGAAGAGTGAAAGTGAGGATTACAATTAGTAAAAATTATATTTTAAAAATATAAAATAATATATACCATTTTTAAAAATTAATAATTTAATCTTTGATTTTTCATAAAAAATAATTAATTAATACAAATAATATTTTAAAAACTTAAATTTTGGAAACAAAATAAAATTATTTTAAATATTTTAACATTTTAAAATAATTTTTTTAGTTACAAAAATTCTTATATTTTGTGACAAACAAATAACTTGTTACAAAAAATAAATTTTTGAATATAAAATCTTAAATAAATATAATAAATCATAAATAACTCATTATGTTAATTTTCAAAAATTTGAAGTCTTACATTTAATATGTTGAAACAAAATTTTTTATTAGTTACAAAAAATCTTTGAATTTTATGACAAATAAATAACTTGTTACAAAAAATATTGTATTTTATGACAAATTAATTTTTTGTTACAAAATATTTACAGCTTTTGAAACAAATATATATTTTGTTACAAAATATTTTAAACTTTTGCAACAATATAATCTTTTGTTACAAAACATTATAATATTTTGCAACAAAACAACAATCCGATACGAAAGCCAACATAATTTGTAACAAAAAAAATCACGTTGTTACAAAATATTCAAACGTTTTGTAACAAATTTTCTTGTTCTTACAAAAAATCATAATTTGTAACAATTTTAAATTTGATACAAATTTTTTGTTACAAATGTTCTATTTTCTTGTAGTGATACTAAGTGCAAGGTGTTGAGAAAGAGAGATTTACGCCCCAAAATTGTAGATCCTCCCCACACTTAAATGTTGCACGGTCCTCCGTGCATGTACTCAATCTGGGGGTGAAGAACTATGAGGCTCTACCTTTAGCTGGTGGGCACTGGGCCTCCGGGTTGCTGTATAAACACAGAAACAACAATTGAGGAAGAAGTCATAGCAGTGTGGTATAATAGAAGACAATGTGTATATATTCTAAAGGCGCGCGGTATAGAACACAACAGATTGACCGAGTAAAAATAGAAACCACATAAGCAAAAGAAATAGCATATGTTCCTCAATTGCAAAGCTTAGGGTGCAAGTAAAGAATAAGCAAAACTTAAGGCACAAGCAACCCTAGGTAACTACAACTAAAGTGAATTGAATGTATAAGATATTGGATATTGAAATTGTGTAAGTGAAAGCGCAAAATTAATAGAAAATGACACAATTAACAATAATCAATCCAATGATGAAATGAGACTACTTATTCATCCTTAGGAATAATGAAATAATCACATGTATAAGGTGCTGTTACAAAAAGTGACAAGTCTTGATAAGAATCAAGTCAAGTCGACTAAAAAAAATACAAAGCATTAGCAAGGAACAAATACCTTGTTATGTGATTTTATTCACTTTAATAACTATGTTGACTAAGTAGTTCAACTCAATTCACTAAAGTAAAAGTGCACAATTCATGATTAAGATGCCAAAAAAGGATATAGTCTAACACATATGGTAGCTACAACATATGAGTCAAACTCACAATTCATTTAGGCAATCGAACAAAGACTTAATACTCAGTGCACATATCCATCACAAATTAAACCAAAGTTTAAGCATGAAGCAACCCCATCAACATCAATTAAATACTTGCAATTTATTTAATTAACAAACAACTAAAGCAAAACTAATATAATTATCAAAATGAAAATGAAATGCAAACAAAACAAAGTAAAACAAGTAGAAAAGAAGGCAAAACCAAGAGAAGGAGGGGTGGAGGGGGTGGAAGAGAAGATTTAGAGAGAAGAAAAGAAAAGAAGTGTAGAGGTGAGAAAACAGGGGCGCGCGTACGCACAGGTAGGTGTGCGTACGCACACTAGGCGAAACAGGGGGTGTGCGTCTGCACAGAGTGTGCGAACACTCTAAGCAGAAGAGGAACTAAGAAGTGTGCGAATGCACAAAGGTGTGCGCACGCACAGAGGGTAAAGAAATGGAAGGTGAGCAGATGCACAAGTGTGTGTGAGAGCTTTGAACAGAGAGAGGATTAGGTGTGCGTACGCACAAGCATGTGCGCACGCACGCACAAAACACTCTTTTTTTTTTCAAAAAACTGAAGCGTTAAAATTTCCAGCTATCACGCTGTCTGTGTGTACGCAAACAGGTCCGTGCGCACGCACAGAGGCAAAATGAGGGAGGTTACGGATGCACAAGGTACGCAAACGCTCTCAACAGAAGGGGTGTAAGCTGGTGTGTGCATGCACAGGTGGGTACAATCAATTGGGAATTGTGGAGATTCTAGCATTGTTGCTTTAATCTTGTGCTTATATCCATCATGGAGCTTCCAACAATGCTAGAATCTCCACAATTCCCAATTGATTGCACCAAGCTTGGATGGAGTGTCCCACAAGCCATGAGCTCCCAACAAGAAGAACAAAAAAGCAAACAAGGAAAATATATTCACAATATCAACATATTCACAATAGCAAACAAAAAGCAAGATATGCACAATCAATCAAAAAAGCAAGCTATTTACATATTAGCATATTTACAATAGCCAAAAACAACACCATTGCATCTCCCCGGCAACGGCGCCAAATTTGATGTGTGAGAATTTGTCATTGATTCAGAATTTCTCAAAATAGGAATCACTTCGTTGCAAGTATAGCCAAACCAACAACAAACTCTCATAATCAAATGTTAAAATTTAAATCAAAATAACAGAGAGCATTAAACCTCAGGTCGTCTTCCCTAGGAGTTGTAATTAAGTGTACAATTATCAGCTATGGGGAAATGGGATTGGATGACAAGATATGCAAGAAATGTAAGTAGCAAGAAATTAAATGAACATGCAAGAAGACTCTTGGTGAGAATTGGGAAATTAAGGATTCCTATCCTAGTTGTGGACCACAAACATGGTAATTGTGTGTGAATTAATCCCAATTAGTCTATCCTAACATCGAGGATAAGTCAAAAGGGCATAATTGATCCCAGTCTCTAAGTCCTAAGTCAACACTAGTGGGTCACTTAGAGTTAAGGGAAACCAAACCAATTAACAATCCTCACACAATGCGGAATGGACATCCACAACTCAATTTCACCCAAACACCCAATTTCTCAACCATGAGTGTGAAAAACTAAACATGCAAGAAATTAAATATCAAGGCAATAAAAGTCAAAGCATTGAAATGCAAGTAAAGGAAAATTGAAATGCAAGAAACCTCTTGGAATTGATTGAGGGCTAAGGCTACCTATCCTAGCCATTGACCACAAACACATGATGATTATGAAGAGTTAATCCTACTTAGTCAACTCTACATCGAGGATATAAGTCAAATAGGCATAGTTGATTTCAATTCACAAGTCTTATGTCAACACTAAGGGTCACATAGAGTCAATGGAGACCAAATCAACTAACTACTCTAATATATCAAACAAGAATGGACATCAATGACTCAAGGAACACCAAAGTCATCAATTCCAAGCCAAGAGTGGAGAAAAACTATGTAAAAACTAAGCCAAGCATTTTATCAAACACTTGGTGTGCATGAAAATAAAAAAACATTAAATTGCATTAAAATAAATTCTAAAGCTACCAAAGGAAGAAAATAACAATAACAACTAGAGGAAGCAATAAATGACTGATAAACCCATATTTTATGATATATTTTATGCTTAGTTTGAGTGATTTATTCAATCTTTCACCCACTTATTCATATTAATTGCATGGTTTTACTTTCCCTTCCTTATTATGTGATGTATGTGAAAAAACATGTTTCCTATGCTTTAAAATTAATTATTTTAATTACCTTTATTTCCATGCGATGCCGTGATTAGTGTGTTGAGTAGTTTCAGATCTTCTAAGGCAGGAATGACTTAAAGGATGGAAAAGAAACATACAAAAATGGAAGGAAAGTACAAAACAGAGTTTTTGAAGAAACTGGCAGCCACGCGATCGCATGGGCGACGCGGGCGCATGCCAGCGCGAAAAGGCATTGACGTGGCCGCATGACTGACGTGACCGTGTGACCAGAAAAACTCCGAATAACGCGACCGCGTGACCCACGCAGACGCGTAACAGAGGCCACGCACCAGAAATTGCAGAAAATGCTCATAAAGATTTCTGAGGCCCTTTTTGGCCCAAATTCAAGTCCAGAAGGCATAGACCAGAGGTTATGAAGTGGAGGAATGCATTCATTCAAGAGAGTCCCCACTTTAGTTAGTTTTCATGATTTAGATTTAGTTTAGAGAGAGGTTCTCTCCTCTTTCTTCTCTCTTTAGGATTAGGATTTAGAATTAGGATTTTATTCGCTTTCAGGATTATCTCTTTATTAGGTTCAATATTCCTTTTTATTTACTTTTGCAATTTAATTTATGAATTCTTCTATGTTACAGATTACTCTTTGAATTAATGTTAATTGAGGTATTTCAGTTTAATATTGCTTTCTTTTATTGATGTTGCTATTATTCCCAAGTCTGAAGACATTTTTATTCCAGTAGATTTATTTTTCTCCTTTTGGTCTTGGTTAAGAAATCAGTAACTCAGGAGTTATCAAACTCAAACATGAATGATAATTGTTATCTTTGTTAATTAAATTGAACTTCAATAATCCCAATCTTTTCTTAGGAAATAAATAGGATTTGAAGATCAAACCAATTAATCCCTTGACCTTCCTTTATCTTAGTAAGGGTTAACAAAGTGGAATTAAGATTCAATTCTCATCATCATTGATAAGGATAACTAGGATAGGACCTCCAATTTCTCATACCTTGCCAAAAGTTTATTTACAGTCATTTATTTATTTTACTTGCCATTTAAATTGCTTGTTCTTCATTTACTTTATTTGCTAATTAAACCATTCGCCCCTCATTCTCAAAACCCTAATTTACAATCTCCATAATCAATAATAAGAACGTACTTCCCTGCAGCTCCTTGAGAAGACGACCCGAGGTTTGAATACTTCGGTTATCAATTTATTTAGGGGTTTGTTACTTGTGACAACCAAACGTTTGTACGAAGGGATTTCTGTTGGTTTAGAGACTATATTTACAACGCGACTGTTTTTATAAAATTCTTTACTGACAAAAATCCGAACGTCAAAATGGTGTCGTTGCCGGGGAACTGCAATCGTGTGCCTTATTATTGGTTATTGTAAATATTTTTCTTTTACTTGTTTATTTGTTTTTATTTTCTTCTTTTATCTTCATTAGCTACTATGAATTCTCACCCCTTTCGCTTTGAGTTTGGTTCTAATGTTATTGAAAGGAATGGAAGTTATAATAGGAACATGCATCAAGGTCAGACCAATCAAAGATGGATGGAGCCAAGAGGATCTGATCAACCCTTTAGACAACAACACCCTCCAAGATATCATGGACAAAGACCATTCTACAATGCATACCAAGCAAATATACGTGGTGGACAACCTTGTAATTACCAACAAGCCCCACCCTGTGCTTATAGACCATCCTCTCAACACAACTCTGAACCACCACACTCACAAGCTCCTTTTCACCATTCACCACCGTATGATTCTCATTTACCCCGATTCCAATTAAATTACTCCCAAACGTCACCACTTCCCCATGCACCATATCCAAATCTATCACCCTGAGAATCAGAGGTTCGCCTCAAGGAAACAGTGGCTCAACTTCAAACAACCCTTCATCAACTGGAGCAAGCAGTAAGTCAATTATCTTCTAGGCGTTTGAACATTCAAGAACCTCCCACAGCCCCATGTGGACAATCTAACGAAGAGCGTAGCATGAAGGAGATACTAGAAACTCCAGTGGACAAGGCAGAGCATAGCTTCGTACTGGAACAAGTAGAAAAAGCTGTCATTGTTAAAGAAGAAGAGTTGGTTGAAGACTTAGGAGACACTAAACTTCCATGGGAATCCAGAGTTGTGGAGCATTCTATCAAGGAAGTTACAATTGATGCTAAGGAGGATTGTGCGCAATCCCCAGAGCAAGTCCTTCATGAAGAACTAGACAGAATAACCCAAGAAGCAAGTTTCTTTGATGATGATAATCTCAAGTCAAGTTCTTCTAGTAATGAACTTGTATTCGCAAGTGAATTCTCTGAGATCGAAGGATCTTCCCCAAGTGACTACGAAGATGATACGGAGGTAGATTTCTCTCAACCTCCAGTCTATGACTTAAGTGATGAGGAAGACATAGATGGCTTTGATCAGGACATGGATACGTTTGAAGAATCCTACAAGGAAGTGGAGAAATTCACAGAAGAACACAAGGGAGTAGAACTCACAGAACCACTGGAACCACCTATCCCAAGGCCATTACCACCCAATACAAGTTTCAAGTGGGTACAATCCTTAACCTTTAATTGTATTTTTCCACTTGAATATGGTTTGCTTGAAACAGATGGCCAGCTTAGAGCTCTCTGCGGCTTTAAGAGTAAGTGGGACATGGCTCGTACTCAGAGCTGGTGCACAAGGTTCACTAAGGTTCCACGCTTCAACTCGAAGTGTAAGGATTGGTTTCACATTCAATCAAATGGATCTCAGAAAGCGTTTGGTTATCCTGGTGAGAATCTAATTTCTAAACCGCCCGGATGGAAAAGTATAGATCAAGACGAAGGCGGATTTAAAAGCAAAGTTTGGGACCCTGGAATCTATTCTGACACTCGTTACCCTGGGAGCCTGAAAATCTATTTAAAGCTGCTCAGAAGCTTTACATGCCTAGTTTGGGACCCCGGAGGCTATTGGCATTCCAAGCATTGGTGGAGATTTCTAGATGAATTTAAGCATAAGCCGCCATAACAGGAAGCTCATCCAATGTCCAACTTAAGGACTTTAACTAAAAGTGCTAGGTGGGAGACAACCCACCATGGTATGATCGTTCCTTTTTCAATTTTGTTTATTTATTTAGTTTTATTTGTTTTCAAGTTTTATTTTATTTTATTATATTGAACCTGGATGTTTTGTATCTCATTCATATTAATCATTGCATTCTGCATACTGCATAATCGCATACCTGCATAAAAAAAAGGGTGCGCAATGTGACCGTGGTGCACAAAATTGTGATCTCAGGCAACGGCGCCAAAAACTCTGTACGCATGTCTTAATAAATCGTTTTTCATTCACAACTTCGATACAACTAACCAGCAAGTGCACTGGGTCGTCCAAGTAATAAACCTTACGTGAGTAAGGGTCGATCCCACGGAGATTGTTGGTATGAAGCAAGCTATGGTCATCTTGTAAATCTCAGTCAGGCGGATATAAAATAGTTATGGAGTTTTCGAACATAAATAATAAATAGATAGAAAATAAGGATAGAAACACTTAAGTATATCATTGGTGAGAATTTCAGATAAGTGTATAGAGATGCTTTCGTTCCTCTGAACCTCTGCTTTCCTGCTGTCTTCATCCAATCAGTCTTACTCCTTTCCATGGCTGGCTTTATGTAAGGACATCACCGTTGTCAATGGCTACTTTTTATCCTCTCTGGAAAATGGTCCGATGCGCTGTCAATGCATGGCTAATCGTCTGGAGGCATCACCCTTGTCAATGGCTGCATCCCATCCTCTTGTGAAAATGGTCCAAATGCTCTGTCACAGCACGGCTAATCATCTGAGGTTCTCAATCATGCTGGAATAGGATTCACCCTCCTTTTGCGTCTGTCACTACGCCCAACACTCGCGAGTTTGAAGTTCGTCATAGTCATTCAATCCCAGAGTCCTATTCGGAATACCACAGACAAGGTTTAGACTTTCCGGACTCTCATGAATGCCGCCATCAATCTAGCTTATACCACGAAGATTCTGATTAAGAGATCCAAGAGATACTTATTCAATCTAAGGTAGAACGGAAGTGGTTGTTAGGCACGCGTTCATAGGGAATGATGATGATTGTCACGTTCATCACATTCATGTTGAAGTGCGAATGAATATCTTAGAAGCGGAATAAGTTGAGTTGAATAGAAAAATAGTAGTACTTTGCATTAATCATTGAGGAACAGCAGAGCTCCACACCTTAATCTATGGAGTGTAGAAACTCTACAGTTAAAAATATATAAGTGAAAGGTCCAGGCATGGCCGAATGGCCAGCCCCTAAAACGAGATCACAGGATCAAAATATGATCATAAGATGGTTCCAAAGATGTCTAATACAATAGTAAAAAGTCCTATTTATAATAAACTAGCTACTAGGGTTTACAAAAGTAAGTAATTGATGCATAAATCCACTTCCGGGGCCCACTTTGTGTGTGCTTGGGCTGAGCTTGAATGTTACACGTGCAGAGGTCATTCTTGGAGTTGAACGCCAATTTGTAACGTATTTCTGGCGTTCAACTCTAGCTTGTGACGTGTTTCTGGCGTTTAACTCCAGACAGCAGCGTAGAACTGGCGTTTAATGCCCTATTACTTCGTCTAAACTCGGCCAAAGTATAGACTATTATATATTACTGGAAAGCCCTGGATGTCTGCTTTCCAACGCAATTGGAAGCGCGCCATTTTGAGTTCTGTAGCTCCAGAAAATCCACTTTGAGTGTAGGGAGGTCAGAATCCAACAGCATCAGCAGTCCTTCTTCAACCTCTGAATCTGATTTTTGCTCAAGTCCCTCAATTTCAGCCAAAAAATACCTGAAATCACAGAAAAGAACACAAACTCATAGTAAAGTCTAGAAATGTGAATTTAACATAAAAACTAATGAAAACATCCCTAAAAGTAACTAGATTATACTAAAAACATACTAAAAACAATGCCAAAAAGCGTATAAATTATCCGCTCATCACAACACCAAACTTAAATTGTTGCTTGTCCCCAAGCAACTGAAAATCAAATAGGATAAAAAGAAGAGAATATACTATAATTTCCAAACTATCAATGAAACATAGCTCCAATTAGATGAGCGGGACTTGTAGCTTTTTGCCTCTTGAATAGTTTTGGCATCTCACTTTATCCATTGAGGTTCAGAATGATTGGCATCTATAGGAACTCAGAGTTCAGATAGTGTTATTGATTCTCCTAGTTCAGTATGATGATTCTTGAATACAGCTATTTTATGAGTCTTGGCCGTCGCCCTAAGCACTTTGTTTTCCAGTATTACCACCGGATACATAAATGCCACCGACACATAATTGGGTGAACCTTTTCAGATTGTAACTCAACTTTGCTAAAGTCCCCAATTAGAGGTGTCCAGGGTTCTTAAGCACACTCTTCTTTTGCTTTGGACCTTGACTTTAACCGCTCAGTCTCAAGTTTTCACTTCACACCTACACGCCACAAGCACATGGGTAGGGACAGCTTAGTTTAGCCGCTTAGGCCAGGATTTTATTCCATTAGGCCCTCCTATCCACTGATGCTCAAAGCCTTGGGATCCTGGATAATTTATACGCTTTTTGGCATTGTTTTTAGTATTTTTAGTATAGGATCTAGTCACTTTTAGGGATGTTTTCATTAGTTTTTATGTTAAATTCACATTTCTGGACTTTACTATGAGTTTGTGTAGTTTGTGTAGATTTCAGGTATTTTCTGGCTGAAATTGAGGGACTTGAGCAGAAATCAGATTCAGAGGTTGAA
>NC_029788.2:56532218-56532900 GCF_000816755.2 Arachis ipaensis
CATTGTTTTTAGTATGTTTTTAGTAGGATCTAGTTACTTTTAGGGATGTTTTTAATAGATTTTGTGTTAAATTTACATTTCTGGACTTTACTATGAGTTTTTGTGTTTTTCTGTGATTTCAGGTATTTTCTGGCTGAAATTGAGGGACTTGAGCAGAAATCAGATTCAGAGGTTGAAAAAGGACTGCTGATGCTGTTGTATTCTGACCTCCCTGCACTCAAAGTGGATTTTCTGGAGCTACAGAACTCGAAATGGCGCGTTTCCAATTGCGTTGGAAAGTAGACATCCAGGGCTTTCCAGAAATATATAATAGTCCATACTTTGGCCAAGAATTGACGTTGTAAACTGGCGTTCAACGCCAGCCTTCTGCCCAAATCTGGCGTCCAGCGCCAGAAAAGGATCCAAAACCAGAGTTGAACGCCCAAACTGGCACAGAAACTGGCGTTCAACTCCACAAATGGCCTCTACACGTGCAACACTCAGGCTCAGCCCAAACACACACCAAGTGGGCCCCAGAAGTGGATTTATGCATCAATTACTTACTCATGTAAACCCTAGTGACTAGTTTATTATAAATAGGACCTTTTACTATTGTATTAGGCATCTTTGAATGCATTGTTCTTAGACCATAGGGGCTGGCCACACGGCCATGCCTGGACCTTCACTTATGTATTTTCATACG
>NC_029788.2:56532938-56535420 GCF_000816755.2 Arachis ipaensis
TGAAGCCTGGCTGGCTGTAAAGCCATGTCTAAATTCTTTTGGACTGAGACTTCAACTAATAACCTCAATGCATGTAATTCCATATATCACAGCTTGGCTGGCCATTGGCCATGTCTAGTGTTTTGGACTGGAGCTTTCATTGAAAGCTTGGCTGGCTAGTAAGCCATGTCTAATTCCTGGACTGAAGCTTTAGACTAAGAATGCAAGATTCCTGGAATTCATATTAAAAATTTTGGAATCCTTATTTTTTCTTTTTCATATTATTTTCGAAAAAAAAAATCCAAAAAAATTAGAAAATCATAAAAATAAAAAATATTTTGTGTTTCTTGTTTGAGTCATGTGTCATGTTATAAGTTTGGTGTCAATTGCATGTGCATCTTGCATTTTTCGAAAATTTCATGCATTCATGGTGTTCTTCATGATCTTCAAGTTGTTCTTGGTAAGTCTTCTTGTATGATCTTGATGATTTTTTTTTTGTTTTGTGTCTTTTCATGTTTATCATATGCATTCTTGAATTCTTAGTGCCTAAGCATTAAAAAATTCTAAGTTTGGTGTCTTGCATGTTTTCTTTGCATTAAAAATTTTTCAAAAATATGTTCTTGATGTTCATCATGACATTCAAAGTGTTCTTGGTGTTCATCTTGACATTCATAGCATTCTTGCATGCATTCATTGTTTTGATCTAAAAATTTCATGCATTGCATATCTTTCATGTTTTTCAAAAAAATTTCAAAAATCAAAAAAATATCTTTCCCTTTTTCTCTCATCAAATTCGAAAATTTGGATTGAATTTTTCAAAATTTTTTAAAATCAAATTGTTTCTCATCAGTCAAATCAAATTTTCAATTTGAAAATCTTATCTTTTTCAAAATCTTTTTCAAAAATCAAATCTTTTTCAAATATCTTAGTTATTTTCGAAAATTCTAAAAATATTTTTCAAAAATCTTTTTCTTATTTTTAAAATCAATTTTTCGAAAATAACATAATCAATTAATGTTTTGATTCAAAAATTTGAAGTTTGTTACTTGCTTGTTAAGAAAGATTCAAACTTTAAGTTCTAGAATCATATCTTGTGATTTTTTTTATGAATCAAGTCATTAATTGAGATTTTAAAAAATCAAATCTTTTTCAAAAACTAATTTCTATCATATCTTTTCAAAAATATCTTCTTATCTTATCTTTTTCAAAAATATCTTTTCAAAATATCTTTTCTAACCTCCTAACTTCTTATCTTTTCAAAATTTGTTTCAACTAACTAACTAACTTTTTGTTTGTTTCTTAACTTTTTCAAAACCACCTAACTAATTCTCTCTTTCTGATTTTCGAAAATATTTCCCCCTTTTTCAAAAATTTCTTTTTAATTAACTAATTCTTTTTATTTTTATTTTTATTTCAAAAAATTTTCGAAAAATACTAACTAATTTTCAAAAACCAATTTTCAAAAATCACTAACTCTTTTTCAAAATAATTTTCGAAAATTATCCCTCCCCCATCTCATTCTATTTATTCATTCATATCCTAACATCTCATCTCACCTCTCTTCCATTCTCACAGTTGTGTTTCTTCCATTATATTACATTCTTTGTCTCCCCCTCTTCTTCCACTTACATAAGGGATCCCTATACTGTGGTATAAAGGATCTCTATTGTTATTATTATTATTTTTCTGTGCCTTCTTCTTTGTCATATGAGCAGGAGCAGGGACAAGAACATTCTTGTGGAAGCAGATCCAGAACCTGAAAGGACTCTGAAGAAAAAATTAAGAGAAGCTAAAATACAACAATCCAGAGATAACCTTTCAGAAATTTTCGAACAGGCAGAGGAGATGGCAGCCTCGTAAACTGGCGTTCAACGCCAGCCTTCTGCCCAAATCTGGCGTCCAGCGCCAGAAAAGGATCCAAAACCAGAGTTGAACGCCCAAACTGGCACAGAAACTGGCGTTCAACTCCACAAATGGCCTCTGCAGGTGCAACACTCAGGCTCAGCCCAAACACACACCAAGTGGGCCCCAGAAGTGGATTTATGCATCAATTACTTACTCATGTAAACCCTAATGACTAGTTTATTATAAATAGGACCTTTTACTATTGTATTAGGCATCTTTGAACGCATTGTTCTTAGACCATAGGGGCTGGCCACACGGCCATGCCTGGACCTTCACTTATGTATTTTCATACGGTAGAGTTTCTACACTCCATAGATTAAGGTGTGGAGCTCTGCTGTTCCTCAAAGATTAATGCAAAGTACTACTGTTTTCTATTCAATTCTTCTTATTTCTCTTCTAAGATATCCATTCGCACCCAAGAACGTGATGAAGGTGATGATTATGTGTGACGCTCATCATCCTTCTCCTTTATGAACGCGTGCCTGACAAACACTTCTGTTCTACATTAAATAAGCTAGAATGAATATCTCTTAGATCTCCTAACCAGAATCTTCGTGGCGTAAGCTAGAATGATGGCGGCATTCAAGAGAATCCGGAA
>NC_029788.2:56535507-56595086 GCF_000816755.2 Arachis ipaensis
TCCTTTAGGCCCTCCTATCCACTGATGCTCAAAGCCTTGGGGTCCTTTTTATTTGCCCTTGCCTTTTGGTTTTAAGGGTTATTGGATTTTTGCTCTTGCCTCTTGGTTTTAAGAGCTTTTGGCTTTTTCTACTTGCTTTTTCTTTTTATTTTTTTTCGCTATTTTTTTTCTTTTTTTTTCTGCAAGCTTTGTTCTTTGCTGCTTTTTCTTGCTTCAAGAATCATTTTTATGATTTTTAAGATTATCAAATAACATGTCTCCTTGTCATCATTCTTTCAAGAGCCAACATATTTAACATTCTTAAACAACAACTTCAAAAGACATATGCACTGTTCAAGCATTCATTAAGAAAACAAGAAGCATTGTCACCACATCAATATAATTAAACTAAGTTCAAGGATAACTTCGAAACTCATGTACTTCTTGTTCTTTTGAATTAAAACAGTTTTCATTTAAGAGAGGTGATGGATTCATAGAACATTCATAACTTTAAGACATAGTTACTAACTACTAATGATCATGTAATAAGACACAAACATGGATAAGCACTTAACATTAAGAAAACGAAAAACAGAGAATGTAGGAACAAGGAATGAGTCCACCTTAGTGATGGTGGTGTTTCCTTCTTGAGGAACCAATGATGTCCTTGAGCTCTTCTATGTCTCTTCCTTGTCTTTGTTGCTCCTCCCTCATTGCTTTTTTTGATCTTCTCTAATTTCATGAAGGATGATGGAGTGCTCTTGATGTTCTACCCTTAATTGTCCCATGTTGGAACTTAATTCTCCTAGGGAGGTATTGATTTGCTCCCAAAAATTCTGTGGAGGAGAGTGCATCCCTTGAGGTATCTCAGGGGTTTCTTGATGATGAGCTTCTTCATGTGCCTGTTGAGATCCATGAATGTGCTCTCTTGTTTGCTCCATCATTTTCTTAGTGATGGGCTTGTGAGATGAATCTTTCCATCTCCCATGGCTTAGAGGTGGAAGCAATTGTCTTCCCTTTCCTCTTTCTTGAGGTTTCTCTGGACTTAGGTGCCATTAATGGTTATGGAAAAACCAAAAAAGCTATGTTTTTACCACACCAAACTTAGAATGTTGCTCGCCCTCTAGCAAAAGAAGAAAGAATAGAAGAGGAAGAAGAAGAAGATATGGAGGAGATGGAGGGATGTGTGTATTCGGCCATATGGGTGGGATTGGGTGGGAAAGAGATGTTGAATTTTAAAGGTAGGTAGGTGTATGGATGTGAGTGGTAAATGGAAAACAGAAGGGATGACCATGAATGGAAAGAGAGATGGTGAGGTAGGTGGGGATCCTGTGGGGTCCACAGATCCTGAGGTGTTCAAGGATTTACAACCTTGCACCAAATTTGGGCATGCAAAATGCCCTTGCACACAACTATGGGTGTTCAGCGCCAGATTGGTGCTTGTTCTGGGCATTGAATGCCCATTTGTTGCCCATTTCTGGCGTTGAACGCCAGAACCATGCTTGTTCTGGGCATTCAGCGCCAGCTCTTCTCCAGGGTGCAATTATGGCGTTCAAACGCCCAGATGCTGCCCATTTTGGGCGTTCAGCGCCAGAACCATGCTCTGTTCTGGCGTTGAACATCAGCCAGATGCTTCTTACTGGCGTTTAAACGCCAGTGAGATCCTCCTCCAGGGTGTGATTTTTCTTCTGCTGTTTTTGATTCCGTTTTCAATTTTTATATTTATTTTGTGACTCCACATGATCATGAACCTAATCATCTCTAATGAGATTTTAGTAGCTTGCACCCCAAAGATTCCCAGTTTCTCTATTACAGAGAGGGGCATGAGGTTTATCCCTGAACCAAGGTCACACAGAGCCTTTTCAAAGATCATGGTGCCTATGGTACAAGAAATTAAGAACTTTTTTGGATCCTGTTTCTTCTGAGGCAATGTCAGTTGATCCAGATCACTCAGTTCATTGGTGAACAAGGGAGGTTTATTTTCCCAAGTCTCAATACCAAATAGTTTAGCATTCAGCTTCATGATTGCACCAAGGTACTTGGTAACTTGCTCCTCAGTAACATCCTCATTCTCTTCAGAAGAGGAATACTCATCAGAGCTCATGAATGGCATAAAGAGGTTTAATGGAATCTCTATGGTCTCTAGATGAGCCTCAGATTCCTTTGGTTCCTCAAAGGGAAACTCTTTATTGATCACTGGGCGTCCCAGGAGGTCTTCCTCACTGGGATTCACGTCCTCCCCTCCCTCTTTGGATTCAGCCATGATGGTTATATCAATGGCCTTGCACTCTCCTTTTGGATTTTCTTCTATATTGCTTGGGAGAGTACTAGGAGGGATTTCAGTGACTCTTTTACTCAGTTGGCCCACTTGTACTTCCAAATTTCTAATGGAGGATCTTGTTTCATTCATGAAACTCCAAATTTCTTCTATATTGACTTACTGAGTCAATATTTTGTTCTGAGCCAATATGGCATTCAGAGTATCAATTTCAAGAACTCCCTTCTTCTGAGGCGTCCCATTACTCACAGGATTCCTCTCAGAAGTGTACATGAACTGGTTATTAGCAACCATGTCAATGAGTTCTTGAGCTTCTGCAGGCATTTTCTTTAAGTGAATGGATCCACCTGCAGAGGTATCTAAGGACATTTTAGCTAATTCAGACAGACCATCATAGAATATGTCCAGGATGGTCCATTCTGAAAGCATGTCAGAAGGACACTTTTTGGTCAGTTCTTTGTATCTCTCCCAAGCTTCATAGAGGGATTCACCTTCTTTCTGTCTGAAGGTTTGAACATCCACTATAAGCTTACTCAGCTTTTGAGGAGGAAAAAACTTGGCTAAGAAAGCCTTGACCAGCTTATCCCAAGAGTTCAGGCTATCCTTAGGTTGAGAGTCCAACCATACTCTAGCTCTGTCTCTTACAGCAAAAGGGAAAAGCATGAGCATGTAGACTTCAGGATCTACTCCATTAGTCTTAACAGTATCACATATCTGCAAGAATTCAGTTAAGAACTGAAAAGGATCTTCAGATGGAAGTCCATGAAACTTGCAGTTCTGCTGCATCAGAGAAACTAATTGAGGTTTCAACTCAAAATTGTTTGCTCCAATGGCAGGAATGGAGATGCTTCTTCCATGTAAATTGGAATTAGGTGCAATAAAATTTTTTATTATTTTTGAATTTTTAATGATGAGAGGGAAAAACATGAAAAAGACTCAATGCATGAAAATTTTGGATCAAAACAATGAATGCATGCAAGAATGCTATGAATGTCAAGATGAACACCAAGAACACTTTGAATGTCAAGATGAACATCAAGAACTTATTTTTGAAAAATTTTTAATGCAAAGAAATCATGCAAGACACCAAACTTAAAAATTTTTCATGTATAGACACTATGAATGCAAGAATGCATATGAAAAACAAGAAAAGACACAAAACATGAAAACATCAAGATCAAACAAGAAGACTTACCAAGAACAACTTGAAGATCATGAAGAACACTATGAATGCATGAATTTTTCGAAAAAATGCAAGATGAACATGCAATTGATACCAAACTTGAAATTGACTCAAGACTCAAACAAGAAACACAAAATATTTTTTATTTTTATGATTTTCTAATTTTTTTTGTATTTTTCAAAAATTATTTGAAAAATAAAAATAAGGATTCCAAAATTTTTAATATGAATTCCAGGAATCTTACAATCTTAGTCTAAAGCTCCAATCTGAGGGTTAGGCATGGCTTAATAGCCAGCCAAGCTTTAGTATGGAATTACATGCATTGAAGTGATTAGTTGAAGCCTCAGTCCAAACGAATTTAGACATGGCTTTACAGCCAGTCAGGCTTCAACATGCTTCATGAAACACTAGAATTCATTCTTAAAAATTCTGAAGAAAAATATATTTTTGAAAATATTTATTTAAAAAAATTTTTTTTTTTCGAAAACAAAGGAGAAAATTTTTTGAAAAATTTTTGAAGAAATATTTTTGAAAATAAAACAAAAAGAAAATTACCTAATCTAAGCAACAAGATGAACCGTCAGTTGTCCAAACTTGAACAATCCCCGGCAACGGTACCAAAAACTTGGTGCACGAAATTGTGATCTCAGGCAACGGCGCCAAAAACTCTGTACGCACATCTTAATAAATCATTTTTCATTCACAACTTCGATACAACTAACTAGCAAGTGCACTGGGTCGTCCAAGTAATAAACCTTACGTGAGTAAGGGTCGATCCCACGGAGATTGTTGGTATGAAGCAAGCTATGATCATCTTGTAAATCTCAGTCAGGCGGATATAAAATAGTTATGGAGTTTTTGAACATAAATAATAAATAGATAGAAAATAAGGATAGAAACACTTATGTATATCATTGGTGAGAATTTCAGATAAGTGTATAGAGATGCTTTCGTTCCTCTGAACCTCTGCTTTCCTGCTGTCTTCATCCAATCAGTCTTACTCCTTTCCATGGCTGGCTTTATGTAAGGACATCACCGTTGTCAATGGCTACTTTTTATCCTCTCTGGAAAATGGTCCGATGCGCTGTCACTGCATGGCTAATCGTCTGGAGGCATCACCCTTGTCAATGGCTGCATCCCATCCTCTTGTGAAAATGGTCCAAATGCTCTGTCACAGCACGACTAATCATCTGAGGTTCTCGATCATGCTGGAATAGGATTCACCCTCCTTTTGCGTCTGTCACTATGCCCAGCACTCGCGAGTTTGAAGTTCGTCACAGTCATTCAATCCCAGAGTCCTATTTGGAATACCACAGACAAGGTTTAGACTTTTCGGACTCTCATGAATGCCGCCATCAATCTAGCCTATACCACGAAGATTCTGATTAAGAGATCCAAGAGATACTCATTCAATCTAAGGTAGAACGGAAGTGGTTGTCAGGCACGCGTTCATAGGGAATGATGATGATTGTCACATTCATCACATTCATGTTGAAGTGCGAATGAATATCTTAGAAGCGGAATAAGTTGAGTTGAATAGAAAAATAGTAGTACTTTGCATTAATCTTTGAGGAACAGCAGAGCTCCACACCTTAATCTATGGAGTGTAGAAACTCTACCGTTAAAAATACATAAGTGAAAGGTCCAGGCCTGACCGAATGGCCAGCCCCCAAAACAAGATCACAGGATCAAAATATGATCATAAGATGGTTCCAAAGATGTCTAATACAATAGTAAAAAGTCCTATTTATAATAAACTAGCTACTAGGGTTTACAGAAGTAAGTAATTGATGCATAAATCCACTTCCGGGGCCCACTTGGTGTGTGCTTGGGCTGAGCTTGAATGTTACACGTGCAGAGGTCATTCTTGGAGTTGAACGCCAGTTTATAACGTATTTCTGGCGTTCAACTATGGCTTATGACGTGTTTCTGGCGTTTAACTCCAGACAGTAGCGTAGAACTGGTGTTCAACACCCTTTTATGTCATCTAAACGCGGCCAAAGTATGGACTATTATATATTTCTGGAAAGCCCTGGATGTCTACTTTCCAACGCAATTGAAAGCGCGCCATTGTGAGTTTTGTAGCGCCAGAAAATCAACTTTGAGTGCAGGGAGGTCAGAATCCAACAACATCAGCAGTCCTTCTTCAACCTCTGAATCTGATTTTTGCTCAAGTCCCTCAATTTCAGCCAGAAAATACCTGAAATCATAGAAAAACACACAAACTCATAGTAAAGTCTAGAAATGTGAATTTAACATAAAAACTAATGAAAACATCCCTAAAAGTAACTAGATTCTACTAAAAACATACTAAAAACAATGCCAAAAAGCGTATAAATTATCCGTTCATCAGACCGCATCATTCATGCGATCGCGTCAAGTTACGAAAAACACTTTCCACGTGACCGCGTCATCCACGCGGCCGCGTGCCCTAGAGATCAGCGTAAAGATCCAACGTCCAGAAAGTTAGGCTAGAATCGTGCGGCCATTGTGCGTTTTGCACAAATGACCCACGCGATCGCGTCACTCACGCGATCGCGTCACCTGCACAACCTCAATCCCACGCGATAGCGTGAGCGATGCGATCGCGTCGCATGGATTGAACAAACACCCCAAAGGAGACAGAGAGTTGCGCTGAAACGACGCTGAAACTGTGCGTTTCGCATAAATTCCAGCGACGCGATCGCATACCCCAGGCGATCGCGTCATTCACTCTTTTTGCCCTCCACGCGACCGCGCCATTCATGCGATCGCGTCAACCACCATTTCAGCCCAACCACGCGACTGCGTGCCCCACGCGATCACGTGGATTCAAATTTATAACCCCCCCAGTCACGCGAACCCTACCAGTCGTGCCCCCCTATTACCCCCTACCCCCATTACCCCTACCTTTCCCTTCCTTCCTCCAAACAGCAGCCACCGCCGCTGCGCCACCCTCTTCCGCCGCGCCGGACGCCCCCGCCGTCATCCCCAGCCACCTCTCTGCCCCCACTCTCTTTCTTACGCCTACCAGGTTTCGACGAACGCCACCCTTCTATCCTTCGTAGTTAATTCATATTTTTCTGTTTAAGTTCGTCATTAGGCTAGTTAGATATGCATGTTGTAGTGGATTTTAGGTTGTTAGGTAGCCTAGGATGTGGTTAATGGATTTAGGTCTGTTTAATTGCACTGTTCGTGTTTCTTGTTTCATTATTTTCGCAATTCTGCTGTTGCTGTGATGTTAGTTTTGTTCATATGCTGTAATTTCTTGTTTCATGCTGCTCTTTACTCTGATTTTTCATGTTCTTATTCCTTATATGTAATTGCAGCTGTATTTTTTATTCATATGAACTATTCTGTTGTTGTTTATTTTCCGGGACAATCTAATTTTAGCCGGAATGCTGCCCAAATCTCTGTAAAATGTGTCCATTCATGTCTTGATTTTGGTATTTTCAACTGTGCTTTCCTTAGATTTAACCAAAACAATTCATGAATGCCTGGGCAAACTTTCTTATTCTTTTTGATTTCCTGGTTCATAATTTGCATTTTTGATGTTTGATTCCAATTTTTGCTATTTCTATATCTATTTAAATCATCATCAACCTATTTTCCTTATTTGGATATGAGTTACTTATAGCTTCTAACTGTGAATACTTGTTACTTGGAATATTTTTATTATGCCACTTACTTTAACCCACTTTTTACTAACTCACTAATGTTAACTTCCTAAACTCCTTTTCAATTCTAACCAACCTAACCTTTCAAAACTTCTCTTCTGATTTTCTTTCACTTTCTTTTAACATTCTAACCATGACATGATGTTAATTTTTCTATTTAACATGAATTCTATCACATTTTGGATTGTGAATTCTTCTTTTCAGACTTTTAACTCCTATACAATCCTTAATGCACATTTACTTAACTTATTTTCCCTATCCTTTTGCTCCTTTGCCACTTTGTGTTTCTTTTGATTATTTGCCTATTTGTTTTCTTGTTTTCACTATATCCTGGTTTTCTGTTTTTCAGGATGTCTGCCAGCCAGAGAAAAGGAAAAGGAAAGGCTACTACTGGCAAATGGAAAAGAGGAGAATCCTCTATGTCCATTATGGATATTACACACGATGACTCCTTGCGGGAGAAAAATTTTACCCCGCAGGAGAAGGCCGACCAGCTGCTCCTTGCTAATGATCCAGTAAAGTTTGCAAACCGATACTGTGAGCTGAAGTATCCGGTGTTTGCAACCTCCAGGAACCTATACCTGGAGAGGACTTTGAAGATCCCAGAAGAACTCCAGCAATACACCTCTGATCAAATCAAACAAAGAGGCTGGCTCTTTTTGGAGAGAAACCTAACTGAGGTCAATGCATCTTGGGTTAGAAAATTCTACTGCAATTACTCCAAAACTTTCCTAGATACAGTGAACCTTAGAGGAAAGCAGATTCTGGTCACTGAAGAGGCCATTGAAGATGTCTTAAAACTTCTACCTAAAACTGATCAGCTGGATGGCTATCAAAAAGTTGAGGAGGATATGCGCTTCATGCGATTTGATTGGGATGCAGTCAAGGCCCGGATAGCCCTTGACCCGACCGTTCCTTGGATTATGGGTCAGAACACCACCATGCCAAAGGGAATCAAGCGGATTTACCTGAATGATGAGGCTCGGCTATGGCATCAGATTCTTAGCAATTTTGTCATGCCGAGTACTCACCAGACTGAGATACCAGCCGCTATGATCAGCCTCCTATGGTGTGTGATGGAGGGTAAGGACCTGTACCTGCCACGCTTTATCCGGTACCACATGGCCAGGGTCCACGTCCGAGGCACTCTTCCCTTTCCTTATCTGGTTACACGGCTAGGCCGTCGAGCTGGCGTGCCTTGGGAAGATGCTGATGAGAAGCCACCTGCTACAGAATGCAAGAAGATTATCCCTCACAGCAGGAACTTTCTGGCTTTGGGCTACAGACCTCCTTTCCTCACTGCTCCTGGTGCCACAGCCACACCATCTGCCGGCCCCTCTTCCTCTACAGCTGCCCCAGCTAGCCCTGCCACCACCACTACACCTCCACCTGCCCCAGAGCCCGTCTATCATCTAGTGCACCACCTGTTTTGACAGCTTGACCAGATGGAGCGTCGCAACAAGCGACGCTATGAGCACCTGAAGCTGATGATACGATCTGGCGACATCCACTCCGAGCCTGACACACCATTCGAGGCATCTGAGGAGGAGGCGGATGCGCCCGAGACTGCGACTCATCCACAGCAGGAGGCAGAGCAGGCAGGCACCCAGCAGGCAGCACACCAGCAGGAGATCCCGCATCAGATTCAGGCGGTAGACAACGAGATCCCTATCCAGTCAGCACCTCCTATACAGCAGGCAGCTCCTCAGACCACCACCACAGAGACTCTAGCTACCCGTCCTTCCAGTGATGACACCCCTTCACACCCTGCTTGAGTGAGCATCAGGGACGATGCTTCATTTTAAGTGTGGGGAGGTCGCCATCTCTGGCGTTTTTTTTTTTGGTGAACCACTACATACTCTTTTTATTTATTTTGCTACTTTTCTGTATTTTTCTTTTTATTTTTATTTTCTCAGTACTTATATATTGCTACTTTGATGTATTTTTACTCCATCTCTGCATTTTGCACTTTAGTTCATATTTTAGCCATTTAGTTTAGTTGCAATTCTAATTTATTAGTTATAGAAATTGTGGATTAATTAGTATAGTTTACCCTTTTTAGCATAAGATAGCTTAGTTTATATTGAAAAATATAAAAAGAAGTAAACTAAGGACTTGAACATAATAGAAACAATCCACACACCTTGTATATATAGTATTACATGTTAGTTAGTTAACAACATTTCATCAAGGAGAAACACTAGAACTTTAAAGCCACCTTAAGTTTTACATTGAGAATAATGGGAATTTTTAACTAAACCTGCATGACATACATAACTGATAAATGATTTTTGAGCTAGAGAACACACAGCCTGTGAGTTTTGAGCTTAATTGTATGGTTATATTCAAACCATAATTTTTATTCCTGTGAGTTCCGCCCTTCTTATTTATTCTGGTGTTCTTTACTTTGTTTTAATCTATATATCCGATTATAGAATATAACTACATACCAAGAGAATGATTGAGGCCATTATTTAATTTTAGCTCACTTATCCTAGAATAGCCTACCCTTTACATCACCCTTGTTAGCCCCCTTGAACCTTTAAATCCCCTTTTATTCTATAAACCACAATACTAGCTTTAAGCAGAAAAACAAAATAAAAATCCCAAGTTGAATCCTTGGTTAGCTTAAGATAGGAAGTATGTATGGTTTAAATGTGGGAAAACCTATTGGGAACATGGATGATAAAAACAAAAGGGTAGAAAAGTTGAAAAGAATAAAATAATTTAAAATAAAAAGTTTTGGGAAGCATGCTCATGTAAAATCAAAATAATTGAATTACCATGTGCATTAAAAAAAATTAATTTTCAGTATTTAAATAAAAGGGACACAAAAGAATTCCCCAAATGTGAAATAAAGCAATGCACATGGGAAAAAATAATAAACATTGAAACATGAGCATGTAACATCAAAAGTGGGAAAATATGGAAAAATAGGTAAAGAAGCTTTGCTTTAGAAAGTATGTATGTTAGGTGAGATCTTAGACTAATTAAGGATTCACTTATTAGCTCACTTAGCCTTATACATATACCCTTACCTTTACCTTGGCCCCATTACAACCTTAATTCAAGACCTCATGATTTTTGGTATGTCTATATTCTATAATTGTTGATTGGTTAGATGAAGAATAAAGTTATAGAAAGACAGAATAAAAAGAAGAATAGAGTGATTAACCCAATAAACACTGAGTGATTAGAGAGCAAATACAAAATCCAATGTAGGTTCAATAGCTCATTAACATATATCTCTGCTTAAATTATTAATTGTCTTGCAAGTTTATAAAATGTTTTTTCTCTCCCATCTCAATTGTAAAGACACTTTATCACTATCTAAGGCTTGGCTATATATATATATATATATATGACTCCTTGAGAATGTGAATTAATTCAACTACATGCAAGCTTTATATTCAAGTGAATAAAAATTAGAATTGCATGATGCATCATTCATCTAGGTAGTTGCATTTAGATTAGATTGCATTGCATGGCATTCCACCCCTTTAACCTAACATTACTCTTGGACTTAGCATGAGGACATGCTATTGTTTAAGTGTGGGGAGGTTGTTAAACCCATATTTTATGATATATTTTATGCTTAGTTTGAGTGATTTATTCAATCCTTCACCCACTTATTCATATTAATTGCATGGTTTTACTTTCCCTTCCTTATTATGTGATGTATGTGAAAAAACATGTTTCCTATGCTTTAAAATTAATTATTTTAATTACCTTTATTTTCATTCGATGTCGTGTTTAGTGTGTTGAGTAGTTTCAGATCATCTAAGGCAGGAATGACTTAAAGGATGGAAAGGAAACATACAAAAATGGAAGGAAAGCACAAAACAGAGTTTTTGAAGAAACTGGCAGCCACGCGATCGCATGGGCGACGCGGCCGCATGCCAGCGCGAAAAGGCATTGACGCGGCCACATGACTGACGCGACCGCGTGACAAGAAAAACTCTGAATGACGCGACCGCGTGACCCACGCGGACACGTGACAGAGGCCACACACCAGAAATTGCAGAAAATGCTCATAGCAATTTCTGAGGTCCTTTTTGGCCCAAATCGAAGTCCAGAAGGCATAGACCAGAGGTTATGAAGTGGAGGAATGTATCCATTCAAGAGAGTCTCCACTTTAGTTAGTTTTCATGATTTAGATTTAGTTTAAAGAGAGGTTCTCTCCTCTCTCTTCTCTCTTTAGGATTAGGATTTAGAATTAGGATTTTATTCGCTTTCAGGATTATCTCTTTATTAGGTTCAATATTCCTTTTTATTTACTTTTGCAATTTAATTTATGAATTCTCCCATGTTACAGATTACTCTTTGAATTAATGTTAATTGAGGTATTTCAGTTTAATATTGCTTTCTTTTATTGATGTTGCTATTATTCCCAAGTCTGAAGACATTTTTATTCCAGTAGATTTATTTTTCTCCTTTTGGTCTTGGTTAAGAAATCAGTAACTCAGGAGTTATCAAACTCAAACATGAATGATAATTGTTATCCTTGTTAATTAAATTGAACTTCAATAATCCCAATCTTTTCTTAGGAAATAAATAGGATTTGAAGATCAAACCAATTAATCCCTTGACCTTCCTTTATCTTAGTAAAGGTTAACAAAGTGGAATTAAGATTCAATTCTCATCATCATTGATAAGGATAACTAGGATAGGACCTCCAATTTCTCATACCTTGCCAAAAGTTTATTTACATTCATTTATTTATTTTACTTGCCATTTAAATTGCTTGTTCTTCATTTACTTTATTTGCTAATTAAACCATTCGCCCCTCATTCTCAAAACCCCAATTTATAATCTCCATAATCAATAATAAGAACATACTTCCCTGCAGTTCCTTGAGAAGACGACCCGAGGTTTGAATACTTCGGTTATCAATTTATTTAGGGGTTTGTTACTTGTGACAACCAAACGTTTGTACGAAGGGATTTCTGTTGGTTTAGAGACTATATCTACAACGCGACTGTTTTTATAAAATTCTTTACTGGCAAAAATCCTAACGTCAATGACATGGAAACATAAATTTATATTAATTGAAATTAAAGATGACAAGAGTGTTCATAAACATAAATATGACAAAATAAAGTAAATAACAAGAGAAATGAAGAAGAACAAGATAAAAGAACATGAAAACATAAATGAAATTACACTAAAACAAGAATTAAAGACTGAAATTAAAGAAAAATTAACTAATCCTAACCTAATTCTAGAGAGATGGAGGAGCTTCTCTCTCTAGAAACTAAGAGAAAAGCATGTAAAAGCTAAACCTAATTGCCCCCATTCTCCAAGCTTCAATTTGGCTTGAAATAGCTTCAGAAATGAGTTGGATTGGGTTTTGGGGGCCCAAAAATCGCAGCCAGCGAGTTGCAATTAATGAGGTCACGTGCAGGGACCTGTGCGTACACACAAGTACCTGTGCATATGCATACTTTGACTTATGTCCACTATAGCAAATTACATATCATTTTGAAGCCCCGGACGTTAGCTTTCCAATGCCGCTGGAACTGCCTCATTTAGACCTCTATAGCTCATGTTATGACCAATTTAATATAGAGAGGTCAGCATGGCAGCTTTATAAATCCTTCATTTCTTGAATTCTTCTACTTTGCATGCTTTACTTCCACTTTAAGCATTCATTCTTGAATTTAAAACCTGAAATCCTTCATTCTTGCCTTCAAAATGTTAAATCACTCAAAAAATTATATCAAGGCATCGAATGGGAGAAAAGTGAATTAAAATTAGCAATTTAAGCATGAAAAGCATGTTTTTCACAATTAAGCACAATTAGGAAAGAATTCACAAAAGCATGCTATTTCAATGGATAAGTGCAAGAAAAGTCAATGAAATCTACCCAAATAGAGCAATTAAATACCATAAAATGTGGATTCATCAAACCATCTTTTTAAAATAAAAAAACCTATTTACCCAATTTTGGTCAAGGAATTTTATGCAAACCTGACTTACCATGAGGGGATAGTTCATTCATATGCAAAAGGCCGTGACATAATTCTAAATAGTGAAACCATCAGTGAATCTCTGAAATACACTGATATTGGTGCATGTGCCTATACATTTGGTAAGTGGGATGAAGGGGTATGTCTCTCTTTCAATGATGCTCTGGCCTATATATATGAACATATTTCTTTGATTGATGGCATCACTCCAACTCACAAAGCCTTGGGTTACACTCGTGCTCAGTTACACCGCATAGTGAACCATATCATCCTACCTCAGAGTGGCTCATATCAAAGGGTGTCTTACACTGATACTCTAGTTTTGTATGCTATTCTCATAAAAATTAAATTTCTTTTGCTTACATAATGGTAAGATATATGTTTGATTATGTTAGAAGTGAGAAGAAAGATAAAGCTCTTCCTTATGGTGTGTTCTTAACCTGTATTTTTGAATATCTTGGTGTTGACTTATCAAATGAGTCATATGAAAATAGACACTCTTATCTAAAAGGAGCTGGTTCAGTGAAACAGCAGAAAAAGAGAACCACTTGTTCTGAAAGGGTGGTTCTTGATGATGATGATGATGACTATGAACTAGAAGACACTCCTCCTCCTTCTACCACAGGTACTTCAGCCTCCACTGGACACAAAACTATTTTGTATGAAGTTATTAAGGATGTGGTGCAGGAATTTGTTTCTCAATCCAACCATCTGATTGCAATGAGCAAAGAAAAGAGGAATCTTGCTATGAAACATGAGAACTTTCTCAGAAAATCAAGAGATAGAGTGGCCGTTTTCATGAAATTCATTGAGAATCTCGAAGAGGATGATAATGCTGCCACTGATCCTGAAGAAGATGCTAACTCTGATGAGGATGATTCAGATGCCTGAATTTGTCTCATGTTGCTGCAGCTTTTTGTTCACTTTTGTCCCATAAAAACCGTTGTTGTTTACTTTTGAACTACTCTATGTCTATTTCGGATGACTGTAATACTTTTAACTACTGTTGCACTTAATTTTAGTTACTTCCTTGATTTGGACTTTAAACTGACATTTTGTTGCAGATTTTTAGTTCTTTTTGTTCCACCCTTAATGACAAAAGGGGGAGTAGTAATAGCATAAGTAGTAGCATATGGCATATGAAGCATTTGATACTTTGCTGTGATTTTGAAATTTTGCTGCTGCTGCGATTTTTTTTACATGAGAATTTGAATTTTCTTTACATGTTTTATTTAATTTAGGGCTGGATAGTTTGTAGTCTGTGATGATTTCTTTTGTTGTGCTCTGTTTTGGTTAAGGTTTAAGCTGGAAATTTGTCATTTTTGCTAATATGTTTTAATTCAGTTTTGGGCTGAACATTTGGCTATTTTAAACTCCCTTAGCCATGTTTCATGAGAAGCTAAAACTATTTGAAACTGTTACTGATTGCTGCATCTATGGGCAACACAATGTATGCAGTCTATTATTGTGTTTCCTGTGAGTACATACAAACAAGAAAGAAGAGAAGAGCATAAATCTAGGGGGAGCAACACAAAAGCAAGTGATATCACTCAAAGGGAAGTTTCTTAAATTTATCCAAATTCAATTCCTTTTAATCAATGCTACAATTATGTTTGTCATCAAGGGGGAGATTGTTGAGTTAAGAATTTAACTAACTTAATTTGATGATGACAAGCATTATTTCATTGGGTTAAACACCCAATTAAGTTTGATTGCATTTGGTTAAGTGATGCAGGCCAAAAGTCAATGTTGCAGTAGCCTAAATAAATGGAACACGGGATCAGAAGCTCTCAAAGTGTGCAAAACTTACAAGCAAGGCCCAGTTATAATATATCAAAAGAAATCACTTGGGCTGAATAGCAAGAAGCAAACCCAAGCCCATGTTGCTCACTAAAGTTAATTCCACCACGGTGGTACCCTTCAAAGCCAACATTTACTTTTTTGTTTCGGTCAGATACAGAGAAAAGAGAGAGAAAGCTTTGTTCCCTGCACATTTCATCAAAGAAGAAAGAAAGAGAAAGATTAATACAAAAAGCTAATGTCTAATCACCCTAATCAAAGCAAGCTAAGCTAAGTCAGAAGATAAAGGTGATTTAAGAGAAAGATTAAGCTAAAGGGCAAAGGTCTAATCACCCAAATTAAACCATTTCAAGCTAAGTCAGAAGTTAAAGGTGATTTATTTCCATTTGCATGCATGTTAATTTCTTCACTCCTTCTCCAACTTTCTGCGATACCATTTTTGTTTAAATGAAGAAAGAAGTCTTTGATCTCTGCTGCTGTAAATCAATGGCAAAAAGTTTCTTGGAGCCAAAGCACACTTTTAATGGTTCAGATCTAGGATTACCATTGAACATCTTTTCTTTTGCTTCCCTAAGACTTTCAGTCATGCAAAAAGGCTCAGATTAAAAATTCCTATAATTTAGGAATTAATTGAAAATGGTGAAATGGTAAGTTGGTAGCACACAGCTCGAGGAGTTGACTTGGAAGAGAGCAACTCAGCAACATGGAAGGAGATACAAAAGAAATTTGTTACTCTTCTGAGGACAAAGAGAAAGAACCAGGGTTTGAAGTTTTGTTCTGAGAAGTTTTCTCTGAGTAGAGTTCATCAACTTGGACTGTGCTTTCTAGTTAAAAGAAGCATTCTGCCAGAATCAGGAACTAAATCAGAGCCAAGTGAATCCAGTTCAACCTATAGCAACAGAGGCTGTTGAAGCATTAATCTCCTTCATGTTTTACAGATTGTAATTTTATTTTCAATGTATATCTTTCTGTAATTTCTTGAGTGGTAAAAAGCTAAAAGAAAGAGCTTAAGAAAAATCCAAAGAGTGATAAAAGGCTAAGTGATACACTTGAGAGAAAAGCCTAGAGTGATTTCAGATTTTTTTAGGTTGTTTCTATTGTCTTGTATCCAGTACCTGTGAGGTACCCCTTTCTTAGTTGGGTTAGCACTAAAAGTGAAGAGTTAGGTATTAGCATAACCAAGTCAAGTTAGGTTAGAACTTGAGAGGAAAAGGAATGTGTCAATCATTTGGAATTGGTGTATGTAATACTTTAACTATAGTGGAAATTCCACCACTGTTGTGGTGGAGACTGGATGTAGGTTGCATTGCACAAGGCAACTGAACCAGGATACATGATGGTATCAGCTTCTCTCTTCTATTCTCTGTTCTATTTTTTTAAATTCATGAGACAAAACTAAATTGTCTCATAAATGTACTGCTGCTAAGTTCAAACAGATTCAGATTTAAAGTTTGAAATTAAAGGGTTATTTCATTAAAGAAAAGGAATGCCATCATAACAAAATCATATAATAGTCTTAATTAATCCAAATTCAAATGGTAATAATAATTATAAAAGTCAATTTAATTTTGCTTATCAAAATAGTTTCTAATAAATAGTTCAAACTAATAGAATAAGTCATAATTAAATTAAACTTTAATAATAATAACATTCTATTTAATTACGTTTGGTAAAATAATTTTTCTAAAAACAATCTCAAAAAATATAATAACTCATAAATAACTAATTATTTAATTTTTAAAAACTCAGGATGTTACATTGTGTGCGGGCGCTATTACCCAAGAGTGTACCAGGCACTATACCCTGAAACGATGGCAACAAGAGACAATGTCCGTAAGGATGTAATGTCGGGCGCGTGTCAAAAACCAACAGATGAGCTCATTACCTGCACTAGGGCTAGGCATGCATCATACTTATTTGCGCATATTTCTTATGTGTTTTGATTTCGTTCTTGTGGTTGTATGTTATGTGCTGGTTGTTGTTGATTGTTGTTTGCCCTATGTTTCTTTGTTGTGGTCTGATTTATCTGGGACACGTGGCCGATTTATAAAAAGTAACTTAACTTGTTTCACCCCGGCCATACTAAAAACTCCTCGGTTCTTACCCCCTATCTTTCTATCCCCTTCATATCGAGACAGGTGTCATTTTCTATGATATCGAGCAGCCTTATGTATACAAAGATCCTATCCTTCGCAGCTTCTATGTGGTGGCCCGCAGAGTCTCGAGTCCGTAAATACATAGTTATAGATCAACCTTTTCAGCACTCGCTAGCTTCAGCCCTCGTTGATCCTGATGAACGTATGCTTTTCCACTATCGTGGTTACATTCTGTTTCTATCTACCATTCTTTTGACTTCATGTATGATCCTGAGCCTGGCCCTATCATCGATGACTACATCCATGAGTCTCCTCCTCTAGTGGATTTGGACATGTCGATAAAGTCTCTTTCTACTCACTCCTCTGACCCTTTCACCATAGAGCCTATCAAAACTTCAGTTGCAGCTTCTGGTCAGACCTCGGCAGTTGCGTAGGTTTCTCCTAGTAGTACAACTTTCGCAGGCGACAACAGTGATGGTAGCCCCTAAAGTACATTAGAAGTCATCATTATTTCTGATGACAAGGATATCGAGGAGATAGAAATTGTGGATCTAATTTCTGAGGACAATGAGAACCCTGAGATGAATATAGAGATCATAGACTTGACTTCTGACAGTGACTAGGTAATGACATCATCATCTTCTTTTGGCATCTCTCTGGTTTAGTGTTTTTTTTAGACTCTCACCTTTGTTTCTCGAGAGACAAGGTTATAAGACTAGGCTAGTTTGGGTGTCAAAAGTAGGGGCTTCCTATATGGGTCAAACACTGAAAATATTTTGAGTTGTATATATGTATATAACTGTGACGGAGTTGATGACATGTCACCATGTCAAGTTTTTCTATGCTTTTTCATACAAGAAATTGATGATTTGTGCTTAAATATTGAATGCTTTTGTACTTAATTGGTATATTTCCTAGATCTTTTGATTTTATAGATTTTGTAGGAAATAAGAAGAAAAAGAAGCAAAAGAGCACAAAATAAGCCAAAAAGAAGAAAAGAGGAATTTTGAGCACACTTTAAAGATTGAGAACACTTTGGAGGCTTAGGCCACGCTTTTAAAAGCGTGGCCTATGACCAAGAATACCACGGCCAATTAAAGCATGCATGCATGCCATCATGAACCATGAATTATTTAATTGGCATTATTAATTATCTTTACGGTATTACTAATCAATCATGCATGTAATACATTATCAAGATCAATGAATTAATGCTTCGGTGAATTAATGAAAGAATGCATGCAAGTGATATTATTTTAATACTTTGCCAAGGCATTAAATGAAAGCATGCATACATTATTAAAGCCAATTGGCTAATGCATTAGCATTAATCATGAACCAAGCATGCATGAAGTATTAGTAATGCCAATAAAGCTAGTGTTCATTAAAGCTAAGCCAACGAAAGAGAAGGCAGCAAGCATTCAAGCAAGGTGACCAAAAGGGCATGGAGATTGCTGGTTTTTGCTAACTTCCTTTCGAAGACGTTTGAGTCCACATTTGCTCCCAAACATTGACTCAAACGTGAAGCACCAACAATCCAATTTGCACACAGATTTCTCCTCAAGACCAAGAGTGATCAATTAGGGCCATCTTCAACCCAAATCCAAAGCAAGCAAAGCCCATTATCATCACTCAAAGGCACAAGAGATAGCTAAAATAGGAATTTCATTTAATTGTAATTTATTTTTAATTTCACTTTTATTTTTGTAAAAAGCATATATAAGGCATCATTTTTATTTTTGTAAGGAGGCTAGCTCTACTAGAGAGTAGTGGTAGTAGGAGCTCTCTTAATTTTCTTCTTTGAATTTGATTTTTGGGAATTGGGAAGGAGAATTGATTTCTCTTCTTCTTTGTTCTTACTTCTGCACTCTCTACTCTTTGTTTTGAATCTTGGATTACTATTTACACTTTCTTGTTTGATTTTTGAATCCCAACACCCATTACCTTTATTCTTCCTGCAATTTAAATTTCCAATTGCTTGATCTATTGCTTTCTTAAATTTCCAACACCCATTCCCCTTTACTCTTCGTGCAATTTATCTTTCTTGTCATTTAAGATTTTGCCAATTTACTTTTCTTGCTCTTTAAGCTTTTGTCCAATCAACATTCTGTTGATTTACATTTCATGAAATTTAAGTTTCATGCTCTTTAAGATATTGCCATTTACTTTCTACAAATTTAAATTCCTTGTCATTTACTTTCTGTTGGCTACATTTCATCCAATTTCACTTCAATGTTAGCTTGACTAAACTAATCACCCACTAAAGTTGCTTGATCCATCAATCTTTGTAGGATCGACCTCACTCTAAGTGAGTTTTACTACTTGATGCAACCCGATACACTTGCCGGTGAGTCTTTGGTGTTGGAATTTCGGTTCCAACCCATCAAGTTTTTGGCGCCGTTACCGGGGATTGATTTAGATCAACAATGATTAAGTGGGTGAGAAGTCTAGATCAAGCATTTTCTTTGTTTTTGTTCTCTGTTTTAAGTTGATAGCAAGGTGTTTGAGCTATTGCCTCACTAAGAAATTCTTTCTCTGTGACATGAATTTCAATTTTCATTGATGTTGCATTTTTCGAAATACAAATAGAGTTCAACTCATCTTATGGCCAAACAAAATTTTATGGGATATTACCCACCATCATCAATCTCTAATGGTGGCTGGGAATATCACCAAGAAAATACAAATTCTAAGCACTCCAATCCATGGAGATTTGCTTCAGAGACACAAGATGGGCAAGAAAACCATATGGGATATTTCCCTCCACCACAAAATGATGCAAGTCATGATTCTAATGGTGGATAGGAAGGGAATTCTAATGTTCCATATGATATTCATCCAAAGATATCATCACTTGACCATGCTTCAACAGAAAGCCCCTTTCAAAACTCACCACCCACACAAACTTCCATGAACTACTCAAGGCTCTTAAAGCTTGAGTCCATGCTCAAATGATATGAGGAGAAGACAACGAAAGTTTGGAAAGAACAAGAGAACTCCCTCAAAAACATGGAAGTGCAGTTAGGCCAATTGTTGAATGCAAGGAAGGAGGAAATGGAAAAACAAGAACACAAGGTCCCTGTGTCAAGTGAAATTGCAAAAAAGGAAGAGGTGGTGAAAGTATTGGAACCTGAAACTGCACTTGAGATGACAAGAGAACCTGAACGCTCACAACCTCCTCAAACTCCCCTGGACCAAAAAGTCTCAACAATTGACTCTGAGATTAAAAGATATGAAGAGGAGATGAAGAAATGTTGGGAAGATCAACAAACCTCCTCAATGGAAAAGCTATTAAGTCAAATGTTGAGTGCAAGGGAGGAAGTGGAAGAGCAAGAAAGTGAGAAAGACAACCAAAGAATTCCAAACTCAAGTGAAGCAGAGAAGTACATAGAGGAAAAGCTCATGGAACCACCAATTCAAAAGGCTCTGGATGAATACAAAACTCCAATAATCACACAACCAAGTTTTGAATCCAAAGAAGTGAAGGCAACTAGCAAGAACACCAATTTTGTCCCTAATCCAGCAAGCAAGCTCAATCAAGCTATTTACAAAAGGAAGCTTGCTGAGGAAAGGCCAAGACAAGGGACAGTAGATGAATCTTCTCCCCTCTTAAGGTCATTCCTCTTAACAAACTGGAAGAAGAGGAAGAAAGTAAAGAACAACATGTCAAGCTAATGACACTAAAAGAGCACTTATTGGGAGGTAACCCAACCGTAGGTAGCATTTCTTCTCTGCTTTGTTTTCTTTCTGTGCTTTGTTTAAATTCAATAAATTGGCATATGGTTACATTCTAAGTTTGGTGTTGCCCAGCAACAAACTATTTTCCATCTTCATGGATGATTGCATCAATTCTACATGGAAGTGTCACACTAAGATTCTAAGTTTGGTGTGCCACTTAATTCTCTATGCAAGAATCCAGCAGCACCACTTGTCTGCATAATCATAATGCCTTTACAATAGCATCTTTCTTTTGGTTTGAATTTGTTTATTATTCTCTTTGTTTTAGTCTTTTTTTTTGTTTTTAATGCTTTCATTCATGTTGCTCTTTAACTGTTCTTGTTAATACTTCACCAAGACATCCTTATTCATGACAGATTCTTCACTTGGTGATTGTATTGAACATATAACAGTTTTTCTTTTTTTCATTTAGTTTTAATTCAAATAAATTGACATGTGATTACATTCTAAGTTTGGTGTTGCTATGCAACAAAAATTTGGGTCCAATATCTACTAGATACTTGCATCAATTCCAAGTGAAAGTGTCACACTAAGTTTGGTGTGCTACCTATTCTTTATGCAAAGTATTGTGCACACCTTCTTATGCTTACAATCACAATGTTTCTGTTTCTCTGTGCCTTGATGGTTAATCTTTAAATTTTGCTTGCTTAAAACACATGTATTACTAACATTTCATTCTGTAAGACATTCATGATCCATCTTAGCTCATAGCCATTGTTCTAAATTGTTGCTTAAGGATGAGCAAGCATTCTGAGTATTGGTATGGGAAGAAGGAAGAATAGAAGGAAAAGGACAACAATAGAGAAGATGAATTGCAAGGTTGTAAAGTTCCTTTTCCTCTCATTTGTTTCCAGCACTATAATTTGCATGATTGTCTTTATCTTCTCTGTATGCATGTGTGTATGAATAAGCATAGTCTTATTTCTAAATGATAACATATTGCTGTGGCATTATGACTATCAACTTGAATTCTGGGAGTTCAAAAGCAATAAATTATCATGATCATAAACAAACAAGGCATTAAAGAAGAACTTAGCATGTGCATACAAGTATTGGAAAGCTAGTATGATTAATTGTTGCTCAATTGCATTAGATATCATTTAATTGAAGTTTTCATCTAGGACATTTTGTGAAATCTTTTGAAATCATGAAAATCTTGAAGAAGCAAATGCAATTAAAGGCAAGAAAAGAAAAAGGGAAAGAATGAGAAAGCTGAAGGCTTTGAGTACCAATGACAATATGTTAAGTACTTGTGGTGTTTATGTATCAAGCAAAAAACTTGAAAACAAAATACTTAGAAGTCAAGGCTAGGCTCAAGTGCAAAAGTACTCCCTCAAAGCTCAAGGCTCTGAGCATCAATGATTAGAGAGTTAAGAAAAAGAAACAAATGAGCTTAATGAAGTCCTCTAATTTAAATGCTTGTGGTGCTTATGTATCAAGTGGTAATACTTGAAAACAAAGCATTTAGAGTCGTAGTTTTGTTATCAACTCATGGGGCAAAGCACCCAAAAGGAGAAGCTAATAAGAAAATCAAAAGCTTGCTTCAAGGAAGAAATATAAGAAAAGATTTCATAAATTGAGCTAGATAGAAGCATCAATCATTTATATTTCTTTTGTGATTGTAGCATGCATAGAAAACTAGCCTACCATGAACATTAACTTGCTATTCTTCTTACCTTGGATTGTCAATCTTTATTGCATGATTCTTTTCTTGCTTGGGGACAAGCAAGGTTTAAGTTTGGTGTTGTGATGACATGTCACCATGTCAGGTTTTTCTATGCTTTTTCATACAAGAAATTGATAATTAGTGCTTAAATATTGCATTCTTTTATGCTTAAGTGGTATATTTCCTTGATCTTTTGATTCTATAAATTTTATATGAAATAAGAAGAAAAAGAAGCAAAAGAGCACAAAATAAGCCAAAAAGAAGAAAAGAGGAATTTTGGGCACACTTTAAAGATTGAGCACACTTTGGAGGCTTAGGCCACGCTTTTAAAAGCGTGGCCTATGACCAAGAATACCATGGCCAATCAAAGCATGCATGCATGCCATCATGAACCATGAATTATTTAATTGGCATTATTAATTAGCTTTACGGTATTACTAATCAATCATGCATGTAATACATTATTAAGATCAATGAATTAATGCTTCGGTGAATTAATGAAAAAATGCATGCAAGTGATATTATTTTAATACTTTGCCAAGGCATTAAATGAAAGCATGCATACATTATTAAAGCCAATTGGCTAATGCATTAGCATTAATCATGAACCAAGCATGCATGAAGTATTAGTAATGCCAATAAAGCTAGTGTTCATTAAAACTAAGCCAATGAAAGCGAAGGCAGCAAGCATTCAAGCAAGGTGACCAAAAGGGCATGGAGGAGCTCAATGTTTGCACCAACGTTTGCCTCAAACGTGAGGTCAAACGTTGGCTTAAGAATACCCTAGAAGAGGAGCCACGTTTGCGCCAACGTGAGGTCAAAAGTTGGCTGAAGATTGCCTTGGAGAAGCTTCAACGTTTGCGCTCATGTTTGACCTCAAACGTGAGGTCAAACTCCAATGACAGTAGATTGCTGGTTTTTGCTAACTTCCTTGCGAAGACGTTTGAGTCCACGTTTGCTCCCAAACGTTGACTCAAACGTGAAGCACCAACAATCCAATTTGCACACAGATTTCTCCTCAAGACCAAGAGTGATCAATTAGGGCCATCTTCAACCCAAATCCAAAGCAAGCAAAGCCCATTATCATCACTCAAAGGCACAAGAGATAGATAAAATAGGAATTTCATTTAATTGTAATTTATTTTTAATTTCACTTTCATTTTTGTAAAAATCCTATATAAGGCATCATTTTTATTTTTGTAAGGAGGCTAGCTCTACTAAAGAGCAGTGGTAGTAGGAGCTCTCTTAATTTTCTTCTTTGAATTTAATTTTTGGGAATTGGGAAGGAGAATTGATCTCTCTTCTTCCTTGTTCTTACTTCTGCACTCTCTACTCTTTGTTTTGAATCTTGGATTAAGAATTGAAAAAATTTTGTTTCAATCTTGATCTAAGATCTCTCTTGTTATTTTCTGCATAATTTCAAGGAATTATGATTTGGATCTAAATTTTCTTTACTGCTTTCACCTTCTATTTCTTCTGCAATTTGTTCTTTTGCTTCTTTTGTAATTGTTCTTTGTTGGATCAAAGAAGGAATTGAGATCTTGACTTGTTCTCTAGTCTCATCCAACCCCTGAGATCTTCAACTTTCCTTTAGCTATTACAATTGAGCTGCATTTTACTTTCTGTTTGGTTCCTCCATTTAACTCTTCTTTTCTGTTTAGATCGGTTGCAAGTTACTGCATATTTTACTTCTCTGTTTGATTACTATTTACACTTTTTTGTTTGATTTTTGAATCCCAGCACCCATTACCTTTATTCTTCCTGCAATTTAAATTTTCAATTGCTTGATCTATTGCTTTCTTAAATTTCCAGCATCCATTCCCCTTTACTCTTCATGCAATTTATCTTTCTTGTCATTTAAGATTTTGCCAATTTATTTTTCTTGCTCTTTAAGCTTTTGTTCAATCAACATTCTGTTGATTTACATTTCATGAACTTTAAGTTTCTTGCTCTTTAAGATATTGCCATTTACTTTCTGCAAATTTAAATTCCTTGTCATTTACTTTCTGTTGGCTACATTTCATCCAATTTCACTTCAATGTTAGCTTGACTAAACTAATCACCCACTAAAGTTGCTTGATCCATCAATCCCTGTGGGATCGACCTCACTCTAAGTGAGTTTTACTACTTGATGCGACCCGGTACACTTGCCGGTGAGTCTTTGGTGTTGGAATTTCGGTTCCAACCAGGAAATCATTCTCAGTGATTACACCATTATCTATCTGACTGCCTCACTGCAGCAGATGATCATACAAGTATATCTGGAGTTGCCTTAATGCAACAAATGAATAAACACATCTCTTGGGCCTATAGAAATAGCACTCCCGTAAGTGAACTTCGGCTTACAGGGATAGTCTAAACACAACACAACAACTTTCTGTAGGTGAACTTCGGCCTACAGAAATAACACCTCTGTAAGTGAACTTCGGCTTACAGAAATAGTGCCCCTGTAAGTGAACTTCGGCTTACAGATATCACAACTCTCTGTAGGTGAACTTCGGCCTACAGGAGCAACACCCTGAGATACACAATTGATATTCACTGCAGGTGAACTTCGACCTACAGGAATAACAACTCACTGTAGGTGAACTTGGGCCTACAGGACCTCTAGGGCCAATGAAAAAGCAGCAGATGAACATCCAACATAACATCATGCTACAAGGCTTAACTCTTTATTCTTATACTCTTCTCTTTATATCTCTTTACTCTGTTCTGGTTTCTCTTTTCTCTGTATCTCTTTACTCTGTTTTAATTACTCTGTTATCTGTATCTCTTTTCTCTTTTCTGATTACTCTTTTCATTTGTATCTATATTATTCTTTTTCTCTTTATATCTTTACTTTACTCTGGTTACTCTGTTTTCTGTGTTTCTCTACTCTTCTCTGATTTCGTATGTATTTAAAGCTTATGTAAATTTCGGTATGAATAGTTAGTCTGTCCCAAGTATAGGTTCATTAATTCTATACTGAAACAGTTTAACTTTTCATATAATACCTAACCCTAGTCGCAACTCAAGTACTAACTAAGTTGCCCTAGTTCGTTCACTAGTCTCTGTCTGTTTTTCTGTCATTAAAACTTTACAGACTTTTTCTTCGATTTTTATCTTTTCTTCAACTTTTATCTTTTATTTATCTTTGCCTCACTAATATGTTTTTACCACTCCCTAAGTAGTGTTCTTCATGTTCTTCATAAATTCTTCAGATTCTTTCTCTGTTTTTACCCGTTTTTAAGTCTTTCTAGCAACCGATTTTTACCATAATTCAAAATAAAATTGCAGCCACTAAAACCCCATCTTTTCTACATGATTTCAACATAAATTGTACCTCAATTTAAGCTTAGGGTTTCGTTTTTCCAGCTGCCCAAGAACATGAACTTTAAAGCTTGAATTTCATCAAATTTCATCAAAATTTCACCAAATTTTCACCAAGAATCAATCATATATGCAACCAATTTTTAGCACAGCCAAATACTACAACATTCACACAACTCAAACACAAATAATCAAGATTAATTTTGTGACACCCTACCTGGTTTTGCTGCTCCTAATTCAATTAAACTTTCAGGTGGTCCTTAAGCACTTTTTCCTCCTAAATCACATCAAGAACAACTTTAAATCCAAAAACCCTCAACTGACCAGATCTCACTCAGTATGTTAGGAAGAGATATCTCACCTTAGACTTGCTGGAAATTCACATTTCTTGGCCCTCAAGTCAAGTTAAGCATGATTCCTAAGGAAGAACATCAAGAAAACACATGTTTTGCATGGTTTTCCTTGAAAACCGAAATGAAATGGGAGGGAGACAGCCATATCATCTTATTTCCATCCTTGATAAGTTACATGGTTATGTAGAGGAAGAAGAGAGGATCATTTTGGTGAAATCGGAGTTTTGATTTGAGTTTTAGTTCAGAAGAAATCAAGCTTTGAAGATTAAGTGTTCATGAAAGTTTCTCTCTTTTCTCTCTTGTTATTTTCGGCCAAAATGATGAAATGAGACAGCCTTGGAGGTCTTCAGGGTGTAAGGTGAGTTGTGATTGGTTGGCTTGGAGGTGGATTAAAATAATATTAAAATATCTCACGTGTATAACTACTAAAACTAGATGTATCGGAACACTTGCAAAAATATCTCTAAAAATTATTTTCTGAGCTACTAGCATAAATGACACTAGTAACATATTTATTATGAGAATAAAACATGAATAATGAGGCCTTAGCATTGCTAAAGTCATCAGATAGTGCTGGTGCTAAGCTGCACCAGTAAATTGTGAACCTGGTTAAACCGGTTTTCTGTTTTTAACTAAAACTGATCAGGTAACCTTATAATATCATTCAAGAAGCTTCTAATACTAATATAATGATAATATTATCCTATTATCTCTCTTGTCTCATGAATCGAGTCCGGTTCGTCAAACTGAGACTATTTACAAAAAACAGAATCAAATTTCCTAACCGATACGGTTAAAAAACTGGGTTTTTCGTGACTACGTTATCGAGCGTGCCTCAGAAAAGGTTCTATCTTAAAGATGACATAATGGCAATAAGGATTGAGATACTTGATGATATATCAGAGGTGTTCTCTTTACTGATCTTCCGAAGAAATCCGTGCCTTTAGAAAAGATCTCGCGTACTCGAAAATCAGGGTTGTTACTGAATGCGTTAGTTACTATTCATCATCGACTTTAAATCCACATAACTTTCAATCTGGAGCTCTGATTGACAAGCCATTTGTGGCCATGCCTTTATCTTAGATCCCTCTTCAAATATACACAAGTATTCTGGTAACGAACTTTGAATTCCTTGCCCAATATTCTATTCCCTTCAATTTTGCATTTTTGGGATAAGTTGTTAAGAGAATTGTGAGTTTCATACTTTAGAAGAAGCTCAAGCACAATCCCAAGCGGAGTTTTAACCCAAGATTGAGTGGTACAAGGTAAGACAACTCAATCTCTTTGTTATCTCTAATTTTGAATAAAATCCTAGAGTGGATATTGAGTTATTATTTTGATTAGATTATATGAGTTAGCTTGGCTTGTTTAGAATTGGTCTTGGCATGGATTGGTGCGGAGTTGAGTTGTGGATCAAAATGGTGAGGTTTTGGTGGACGTTGGAGTTACCCAGAGAAAAGCCAAGTGTTGGAGGAATGGCCATTTAGTGGTACAGATTTTAGTTACGGGTAGGCAGTATATAAAGTTGTGTGAAATCCTAGGTTATTGTCCCCAAGATAGAATTGAATGGAATTGGATGATCTTATGCCTAATTGGTTGTGATTTGTGGATCAAAATGGTTATTGAGTAGTATAAATACATATGTGTAAATTGAATTTAAGTATGAGGTTATGGTTTGATTGCTTATAATGGAAATTGATGTGGATATTGGGCCGGAGGCCGTAATAGAGTGAGATATCCCCTATATGATAAGTGGATTGTTATGTTGTAAATGGTTGTAGAATTGATTAGATAATTAGATTGTTAATATTGATTTATTGATAGAAAACTTTGGAAATGAATGATTGATTGAAAGTTTGGGGTAATTAGGTGTTGGATAGGTAGGAAATAGTGAATGAGTATTGAGCATGATTAAAAATGGTTTGGGATGGTTTGAAAGCTAAATTGGATTGAGGAACTAAAAGAAATGCATAATTGGGTAAAGTTGGTAAAAATGGATTTTTGACTAACTTCGACAGGCCATAACTTGGCGGGAGGATAAAATTGAATAAAATCTATCTTAAATTAATGCTAGTTAAAAAATCTTCAAAGCAGTCTAAGACCGGGTGAAAAATGAATTTTGTATTTGGAAAATTGGGGTTTAGAACTTAATTCTGCAGAAGTTGCAGAAAGTTAGGGTCATGCATATGCATGACATATTTTATAGAACTAAAATTTTTCGTGCGTGTATCCATGCGAACACACAAGGGCAGAATCATGCGTACCCATGAGGCATGTGTACGCATGACTTGAATTTTCCGAAAATCCAGGATTGACTTCGTTTCATGCATGTCCCGCGCGTACACACAAAACTCAACTCGTGTGTACCCACGAGGCATGCATACACATAACTGTCTATTTTTCAAAAATGCTATTTATAACTGTTTTACCCTATCCAACCAATTTTTTTACCCCCAGAACCCCTGTTTAAAGTCCGATAACTCAGTTTTAAGCCCTGGATAGGGTGTGGTTAAGTCCAATGAACTAAATTTAATTATTTCTGGATCAAACACTTAGTTAACCGGAAAAAATATTGTGAAAATGGTGGTTCTATCCCGCCCACGGTAAGGACAGAGGTTCTATCTCACTCACATATTGAAGAAATTGGGAAACTAATAATTGATTGGTGGTTTATGAATTCAAATTGATGAAATGGATAACTGATTGGGGTTAATGAGTTAAATCACTTACAAAGTTACTAAAGGACGCTGATAATGATTGATTATGGCCTGAATGGTTGGATTGGCAAGGTCTAGGTGTTATCTCGCTTGCCTATTGATTTGTCACCTGCACCGGACATGGACGGTGGTTCCATCCCGCTTGTCTCGTGGTTGCGGTGTGACTTGGAGAAGGTAACATGGCACTCTCCCTCAAAGACAGAATGATACCCCCAATGAGACAGGTGACAGGACACTCTCCCTCTGAGACAAGTAACAGGGCACCCTCCTTCTAAGGCCATCTTGTGATAAGCTGAGAATGTTCCTTTTGGGGGATGTGGTGGGTTATTTTGCTCACGCTCTCTCTAATTGCATGGTGATGGGGCACTCTCCCTCTGAGACAAGTGACAGGGCACTCTCCCTCTAAGTCAAAAACGGCTTGTTATAGTCCTGATAAACCACTATTTTACGGTTTATATTGCGTTTAATTGTGTGGTTTTATCATGATCTTTACCCACTTATTCATTAAATAAGCATGCATTTATAATTCCTTCTTAAAGTTATTGCATGATTGAAAACTTGCTTCCTAGAGACTTTTAATTATGCATTTTATTTCTCCTTTATTCCATTCGATGTCGTGATCTGTGTGTTAAGTGTTTCAGGCTTTATAGGGCATGAATGAGTTAGAGATTGGAAAGGAAGCTTGCAAAAAATGGAAGGAACACAAGAAATTGAGGAGATGACCAGTGAGAAGCGACGCGACCGCATAGATGACGCGACCGCGCGGAAGAGAGTAAATCGCAATGACGCGGCCACATAGATGATGCGGCTGCGCAAATTGGAAACTGCACAAGTGACGCGGAGGCGTGGACGACGTGTCCGCGTGGCAAAGCGAAACACCGAATGACGCGTCCGCCTGAATGACGCGTCCGTGTGACATGCGTGATCTGCATAATCTGCAGAATCGCTGGGGGCGATTTCGGGCCTTATTTTGACCCAGTTTTCGGCCCAGAAAAGCAGACTAGAGCCAGAGAACATGCAGAAACCAAAAACAACATTTATTCTGCATAGTTTTTAGTTTTTAGATCTAGTTTTCCTCTCCTGTAGCTTTTTCTCTCTACACATTCATAGTTTTTAGGATTTGTTATTTTTCATTGTTTTTGCATTGGGATATTGAGAAGAGTTATTGCCTCATCAAGATTTTGACATTCTAGTTCGTTCTCTTTACTTGTCTCCTACTCTTCCATGTTCCTTAATTTACTTAATTTTACTACTGGATTATTTTAGCATTTATTAATACAGAAATCACTTTTATTTTTAATTAATCTTTTGATTATTATTTATCATGTCTTTCTTTAATTCCCTTTCTTATGTTATGAATTCTACGTTTACAATGAGCGAGTAGTTCCCTAACTTGATGGGGAGTTGATTGAAAGGAACCCTTGACATGGGATGCTCAAGAGAAAGATTGTAATTGGGTTCATTGTTGGATTGCTCTCTAGTCATTAACACCAATCCTCCCAAGAGCGGATTGGAACTTGTGGATAGATACAGCATTCCAACTTGTTTGACTTTCCCTTACTTTGTAAGGGGCAACTAAACATAATAACCCTCAATTGTCAATTAATCTTGAGAGTACTCCAACAAGAATAGGGCTTCCAGCTAATCAACTCCCAGTCAAGGCTTTTATTTAAATTTATATAAATTCTCTATTTTAATTTTCTGCCATTCAACTCAAACATTTTTTAAAACATCTGATTAATAAAATAGTACACTTTTCTGCAACTCATTGGGAGACGACCTGGGATTCATACTCCCAGTATTTTAATTTTAATTTCTGTGACACCCTTCTAAATTGATAAGTGGATTTCTGGTTGGTTGAGAACTATACTTGCAACGCATATTTTATAATCATTCTTAATTCGCCAATTTCCGCCAACATCAATTTTTGGCGCCGTTGCCGGGGAGTTGCAATAGAGTGCTAAAGTTATTAATTAGAATTTATTTATTTGTATTTTATTTTATTTTGCTACTATGAGCTGCTTGTTTCTTTCGTTAGATGACACGTTCACTTCCTGACCCAAGCTTGCTAGTATTCGATCCTGAGATTGAAAGAACTATTTCACGAATAAGGCAAGCTCGGCGTCGGTTAGTCCTCTCTGAGGGCGGATCTGAAACGTCACTTGAGAAAGAAACCAGCCCCCGTTCTACTGATTTGGTTGTTTTACGTGCAGGTAACATGGCAGCAGCCAGGAGAGTTACTATCCAGGAGGCTGGAGCCCCTAATTTTACAATGCAACCATTTCAAGCGCATCACCCAGCGGTGGCTACAGACTTTGAAATAAAGACCACACTGCTCAATTTGATGCCCAAGTTTCATGGCTTGCCTGCTCAAGAGTCTATCAAGCACCTGAGGGATTTTCAAGCAGCCTGTTCTACTGTCAGGCGTGATGGTGCAGATGAAACTTCAATTTTGCTAAAAGCTTTCCCGTTTTCTCTTGAGGGGAAGGCAAGAGAGTGGTACTACACTCAACCAGCAGCAATTGTATCCAACTGGGATACACTGAGAAGAGAATTCTTAGAAAATTTCTTTCCAGTTGAAGTTACTGATAAACTGAGGAAAGACATTTCCATGATTGTTCAGGATGACTCTGAAACTCTTTTTGAGTACTGGGAGCGCTTCAATAATCTTCTGGAAGCTTGCCCCCACCATATGATTGACAAGATAGTGTTACTCGGTTATGTCACACAGGACATGAGGCCCCAAGATAAGACCACATTGGAAAGTGCTAGCAATGGGTCTATGAAAAAGTAAAAGACCACTGATGAGGCATGGCAATTGATCAGTGACTTAGCTGAATCTACTAGGAATCACAGGCAGAAATAAGGCCGTGCAAAAGCCGTTGCAGAAGTATCCTCTAGCAGAGAGACTGCTGCTTTAACTCAGAATATCTGTGAAATGACCAACTTGCTGAAGCATATGCAATTGAACCAACAACAAGTTCAGCAAGCTCAACCTTCTCCAACACAGCAAAACCAACAATTAGTCCCACAGAGAGTTTGTGGAATCTGTGCTGATTATAGCCATTATACTGATGAATGTCCGCAGCTCCAGCAGAAAGACAACACCGTGGCAGCCACTCATAACTTCTATGACCGCCCCAACCAAGGGTACAATCAAGGTGGCAACTACAGCCATGGATGGCAGGACAATTCTAACCAGAATTGGAGGGACAACAACAACAGAGGAGGCAGAGATAATCAGGAAAATCAGAGGTGGAATAACAACAACAACAGGCAGTAGAATCAGAATCAGCCTTACAGAGCACCTCACCTAAGGCAATCCCAAGGACCACAGAATACCCTATAGCAGACCTCTCAAATTACCTATTCTTCTTCATCTGCCAATGATGACTTATTACAATCTATTGATCGGAGACAGCAGACCATGGAAAACAACATTAATGCCACTCTAAATGGTCTAACCGCTACTTTGCAGGCTCTTGTCTCACAGATTGGTTTAATGAATAACTCCAATAACTAACCTTTGAGCTCCAGTGGAATTCCCTCTCAACCATTACCCAATCCCAAGGGTGGTATTAATGCCATCACCCTAAGGTCCGGAATCACACTGCAGGAGAGGAACCAGGAGGAGCCAAGCTCACCAGAACACGCCTCAGCTGAAGAGGTAGTGGAAATAGAAGATGTTGAAGAGGAAGAAGACATACAGGACATAACTGAAAAAGAAGAAGTTCAACCATAGGAGGAAGCATCAAAAGGCGCAGACACTGCAAAAGACACCACTCCTATTCCATTTCCACAACTTGCAAGGAAGCCCAGGAAGCAGCTGGAACCTGGTCCAAAAATGGTAGAGATATTCAAAAAGGTTGACGTAACTGTTTCCCTTTTTGATGTTATTCAACAGGTACCTAAATATGCAAAGTTTCTAAAAGATTTATGTATACATAAAGACAAAATTAATGAATTAGAAACTATTCCTTTAGGAAGTTCCATATCTGCTTTAATGGGAGGTTTACCTGAAAAGTGTAGTGACCCAGGTCCTTGTATAGTTAATTGTACTATTGGTGGTGTGATAATTTCTGATTGCATGTGTGATTTAGGAGCATGTGTAATTATAATGCCTTTGTCTATATATGATATTTTGAGGCTCCCTCCCTTAAAAAGGTCGGCAGCTCATTTTGTGTTAGCAAATAAAAGCATTATTACAGTAGCTGGAGTTGCTGAAGATGTATTAGTGGGCATTAAGGGGCTCACATTTCCCATTGATTTTTATATCCTGGAAATGCCCCAAAATGACTCAAATAAGCCATCATCAATCCTACTCGGAAGACCATTCCTGAAGACGTCAAAGTTTAAATTAGATGCTTTTTCAGGAACATACTCTTTTGAAATAGATGGCCGAGTAGTGATTTTCAATCTGAACGGAGTTATGAAGCACCCACCAGAGGATCACTATATCCTCAAGTGTGACATTATAGATGAAACCGTGACTGAAGTCCATCAGGAGGAATTTGAAGAGAAGCACACAGGACAAGGCCCAAGTGTGGGGACATTCTCAGAGGACAATGACAGTGCCTTACCACTGTTACCAGCTCCAGACAACCCAGAGCCTGACCATGATCAGAAGTTAGAATTAAAACCCCTTCCTCCATGCCTCAAATATGCTTACCTGGAAGATGGGCAGAGGTTTCCAGTTATCATTGCAAGGGAACTTACTTTTCAACAAGAAGAGCAGTTACTTAGTGTGCTGAGGAGGCACAAGAAGGCAATTGGGTGGAGTTTGGCAAACATAGTAGGCATAAATCCTCAAGTCTGTGAGCATAGGATATTTTTAGAAGAGGGAGCAAGACCTGTCCGTCAACCCCAGAGAAGACTGAATCCCACTATCCTAGAGATTGTCAAAAAGGAAGTGACCAGACTACTAGAGGCAGATATCATCTATCCCATCTCAGACAGTGAATGGGTAAGCCCAGTATAAGTGGTGCCAAAGAAGTCTGGAGTCACTGCAGTGAAGAATGAGCATGGAGAGCTCCTGACAACCAGAGTTCAGAATGCCTGGAGGGTCTGCATTGACTACAGACGCCTCAACCAAGCAACCCGTAAGGATCACTATCCTCTTCCATTCATTGATCAAATTCTGGATCGCCTGTCAGGTAAATTGCATTATTGTTTTTTAGATGGTTACACAGGTTATTTCCAGATTCATATAGCTCCTGAGAATCAGGAAAAGACTACTTTTACATGTCCTTTTGGGACTTATGTTTACAAGAGAATGCCCTTTGGCTTGTGCAATGCACCAGCTACTTTTCAGAGGTGCATGATGAGTCTTTTCTCTGATCTTATTGAGGACTGTATGGAGGTTTTTATGGATGATTTTAGTGTTTATGGCGATTCCTTTAGCCTTTGTTTAGATGGATTATCTAGAGTATTAGATAGATGTGTCAGTACAAACCTGGTATTAAATTTTGAAAAATGTCACTTTATGGTTAAACAAGGGATTGTACTAGGACATGTTGTGTCTAATACTGGCATTTCTGTAGATCCAGCAAAGGTAGATGTTATTTCTAGTTTATCTTACCCTTCTTCTGTGAGGGAGGTACGTTCTTTCCTTGGCCATGCAGGTTTTTACAGGAGGTTCATTAAGGACTTCAGTAAGGTAGCACTTTCCTTATCCAGACTACTGCAGAAAGATATTGAGTTTGAGCTCAGTGAAAATTGCAAACAAGCGTTTGATAAGCTGAAAACCGCCCTGACTCAAGCTCCAATTGTGAGAGAACCAGACTGGAGCCAACCATTTGAAATAATGTGTGATGCTTCCAACCATGCCGTAGGAGCAGCACTGGCTCAGCGTGAAGGTAAGGATCTTTTTGTTATTGCTTACGCGTCTAAAACTTTAGATGCCGCTCAGTCGAATTACACTACTACTGAGAAAGAGCTTCTTGCTATTGTTTTTGCTCTAAATAAATTCCGAGCCTATTTACTTGGCGCAAAGGTAGTAGTATATTCAGACCACGTAGCTCTAAAGTATTTATTATCTAAAAAGGAGTCCAAACCAAGGCTTATACGTTGGATACTGCTATTACAAGAATTTGATTTGGAAATTAAGGACAGGAGTGGTAACCAGAATTTAGTGGCAGACCACTTGAGTCGCCTTGAACATATTACAGATGACTCCACTCCTATAGCTAATAATTTCCCATTTGAAAACCTGCAAACAATATCTGAGATAGTCCCTTGGTATGCACCTGTAGCTAATTATCTAGTTAGCCGCACTTTTCCTCCAAACTTTTCTAAACATCAAAGAGACAAGCTGAAAAGCAAGTCTAAATATTATATATGGGATGACCCATATTTATGGAGATGTAGCACTGACCAGGTAATTAGACGGTGTGTGCCTCAATCAGAATTCCAGTCCATCTTAGAGGCCTGTCACTCATCTGAGAGTGGAGGACATTTTGGCCCTGAAAGAACTGCTAGAAAAATCTTAGACTGTGGATTCTGGTGGCCTACTCTTTTTAAGGACGCTGCTGAATTTTGTAGATCTTGTTTTCCATGACAAAAATTTGGTAATATATCCAGGAGGGATGAGATGCCTCAACAGATTATGCTTTTCTGTGAAATTTTTTATGTTTGGGGCATTGACTTCATGGGTCCATTTCCAAATTCTAATGGTTATTTCTATATATTGTTAGCTTTGGATTACGTTTCCAAATGGGTGGAAGTAATTCCTACCCACACTGATGATGCTAACACTGTTGTTTCCTTTGTGAGAAACCATATTATTTGTTGCTTTGGATCACCACGAGCAATCGTGAGCGATCAAGGCACCCATTTTTGTAACAGGAGACTAACAGGACTAATGAAGAAGCATGGGATAATTCATAAAGTTGCAACAGCCTACCATCCTCAGACTAATGGGCAAGCCGAGGTATCAAATAGAGAGATAAAGCGTATCTTGCAGAAGATAGTCAAACCTCATAGAAGAGACTGGAGCACCAAGCTACAATATGCACTCTGGGCATNTTACAAGGAGAAGATGAAGGCTGTACATGATCAGCACATCAAGAGGAAAGAGTTCCAACCTGGGGACTTAGTCCTCCTTTATAAATCTCGACTGAGGCTCATGCCAGGCAAGTTGAGATCGAGATGGGAAGGTCCATACAGAGTAGAGAAGGCCGAACCGTACGGAGTTTATCACCTAAGCTATCCTTCAAGCTCTGAACTTATCAAAGTTAATGGACATCGTTTAAAGTTGTACCATGGCGAGAAGCTGAAGAAAAACAAGGAGCTTGATATCTTCCTCTTAGAAGATCCCCACATAGCCGAAGACTGAGCTAGTGGAGCGTCCAACTTACGGACGTTAAAGTAAAGTGCTAGGTGGGAGACAACCCACCATGGTATGATCGTTCTTTTCATTATTTTTAGTTTTCTTATTCAATAACTCTTCTCTTCATTAGTACATTTTGTGCATCTGCATTTCCATACTTTTATTTTAATTAAAAAAAAAATTTTCATGCGACAGGACCGCCTCATTGATGCGTCCGCATCGTAAGTGTGGGAGAGAATAATAAATTGAACAAAGAGTCACGCGAGAGCGTGGCTGGAGGCGTGCCAATGGCACAAATTGTCCCACGCGACCGCGTGCCCCACGCGGCCGCGTGACCAGGATTTCGACGTCAAAGTGGTTCACGACCGAAAGTTGTGCGAGAGTGGTGCTGGATTAGTGCTGAACGCATACTCCTTCCCACACGGCCGCGTGATCCACGCGACCGCGTCATATCCTTCTAAAGCCCACTCATGCGATCGCATGCCCCACGCGATCGCGTCACTTAAAATTTGGCACTTCTATGATTTTGAACAGAGAGTTGTGCGAGTGCGAGGCTACCCTCGCGCCATTAGCCTAAAAACGGGTCACGCAACCGTGTGACCGACGCGACCGCGTCATTCCGTTTAAACGCAAGTCGCGCGATCGCATGCCACACCCGACCGCGTCGCTTGCGCCGCACAGTTTTCCTAATTTGCCAATTATCATATCTTTTTCTCCCCAAATCCTATTTTCTCTTTTCCCTCCTTATTTCTTCTCCCTCCCTTCCTCCCTTCTTCCTTCTTTCTCTCTTTTTACTCTCTCTCACCCCCATTAACAAGGTTTTTCTTTCTCCTTCCCTCCTTACTCTTCTATTATTCTTCTTATTTTTATATGCCATCTTCTTTTCTTTTCTTTTTACTTTCATTATTCATATTTTCTTTTTCTTCTTTTTCCTTTTTACTTGGTGTTATAAATTTATTTGAGTCATTGTTTTTCATTATATGCTTGTGGATTATTGTAAATTTGTTTGACAATTATGTATTGCTTTTTAAAGGATTACTTGCATGTTCAAATTCTTATTTTCGAGAGCTCCCTCTACATGCATGCTATGTGTTTGTGAAAAAGCCCATATGGCATTATGAACTTCTCTACATTTTTCTACTCTAATATTCAATGCTTGCTTTTCACAAATTTCCTTTACTATTTTATTCATTGAATTTAATTGTCAATACAAACGTGATAGTTAGTTACGAGTGATAACATATTTAAATTGGACATTAAATGCTTGATATATGCTACTCATGCCTTTGCCTGCATGCCAATAAACCCCTTGCATTTATTTGTTCCTACATGCACTTGCCATATTTCCATTGATGAACTTTTCACATGTAATCCGGACCATGTGTTAACATCATTCTTCTTTATTGTGCATTGATTATCACTTACATCACCCTCTTCCTTGCTCTACCCCTTTAAATTTCATTTACTTTCTCTTCCCTTTTTCAGGATGGCCACCAAGAAAGGAAAGGAGAAAGCTACTCCCAAACAACCAGCAAGAAGAGGAACAAAAAGAGCATTAGTGGCAGAAATCTTTCTTGGGTAGTCGAGTTCTACTCCAACTTCTACCTGCCAACCCTGTAGTCAATCTATGTCCGTCAGAAGCAAGTCTCCATTACTGAAGAAGCCATTCAAAAAGCTCTAGGTCTTTCCCCTGTCCCAGAAGGATTGGACGCCTTTCAAGAAGCCGCACTCAAGCGCCAGATGTACCAATTTGACTGGGACGCCGTTCTCAGAGTTATCGCACTACCTGGCAGCAGATGGATCTACGGATACCATCGTACCCACCCTAAAGGATTATCGGCTTTAGCACTTACCTTGGAGGCTTGCGTATGGGCACAGATTATGTCCTATTACGTCTTTCCGAGCACTCACGAGTCCTCCTTCACTGCGGACATGGCCGTTCTACTATGGTGTATCCTCACAGACCAACCTTTAAATCTACCAAGACATATCTGGAATGCCATGGGACACGTACAAATCACTGACAACTTACCTTTTCCAGCCCTGGTCTCAGATCTTGTCTCGGCAGCCGGAGTCTCCTACAGAGCTGGGGACACCAAAGCCATGCTTCCACGGGATGATCAGTATGTCCCTAACGGGAAGTACCTTAGACTTCTAGCAGCCACTATCAGCCAACCAACTAAACCAGTTGAAGATATTCCTTCTTCAACACCCTAAGCACCTACAACAGCCCAACTGCTCCATCAAATACTTGAAAAGTTGGATCGGCATGAACAGAAAGCTAAGCTGAGAGAGCGCCGTAACAAGCGCCGATTCACATACCTCATGGAGCTGATTATGGGAAAATTCAAGGACTCAGATACCCCGGACTCCACTTCCTTTACCAGCACAGGGAGCCATGATGTTCCCGACTATGGAGATACTACTACCAGCCCACCTTTGTTCTTGACAGATGGCACCGAGGACGATGCAAAGCCTTAAGTGTAGGGAGGTCGGTCAGTACCTGACTTTCAGAGGTAATTTCTCTTCCCTAGCACCAATAATTTAGGACATTTAGTTAGATTTTTCTTTTGTAGAATAGGATAAATTGCATAGTAATAGATTAGTTGCATGCATGTTTTGCTTGATTAAAAAGACAATAAGTTTCTTCTAAGACCCTATCTTTGGAACAAAATTTCACTAATTTTAATTAAAATTTTTATGTTAAATTTGCTTGAAGTTGTATTTGGAACATGATTTTTGAGCTAAAGAACACACAACCTGTGAGATTTGAGCCTTTATGAATGGTTACATTATTTAACCATAATTATTTTATTCTTGTGTGTTTACCTCTCTATGATTGTAATCTATATTTTGTTTCATCCTATATGTCTAATGTTTATTATATTTATATGTTTGCATATGATTGAGGTCATTATTTGTTTAGCTTACTTATCCAAATTAAGCCTACCCTTTCAATTACCTTTATTAGCCACTTTGAGCCTTTAAATCCCATTTGTTTTATATTTTACCACATTACTAGCCTTAAGCGAAAAAATAATTACATACCCCAAATTGAATCTTTGGTTAGCTTAAGATAGAATTGTGTGTTATTTAAGTATGGGAAATTGTGGAAGCAAAAGATAATAAGGGAATGTGTCATGATAATATACTAGGAATTTGGATACCTACTCATGTGAAACTATAAGAAGTAAAACTCTATGTGCATTGATAAGCTATGTTATTTTTATGTTTCTATGTTTATGAAAAAAATAAAAAATAAAAAAATAAAAAATAAAAAATAAAAAATAAAAAAATAAAAAAATCCAAAAATATTCAACAAATAAATAAGGGGACAAAATTACCCTAATGCTAAGTCAAGCATTCAAAGGTCAATGCATGTATGATAAAATTAAAATAAAAGGTTGAAACATGAGTATGGAATGTGAAAGGAAATTTCTCGGTAGCTAGGTATGAATTTTAAAAGTTACATAGAATATATATAGGTTATGTTAAAGCTTGGGTTAATTAAAGATTCAATTTATAAGCTTACTTAGCCATATATGCATCCTTACCCTTACCTTGGCCCCATTACAACCTTGAAAAGACCTCAAGATGTTTGTATTGGTATATTAAATGTTGTTGATTGGTTAGGAGAAGAACAAAAATTAGAGAGCATGATTAGAGAAGGATAGAGTGATGACCCTATACACTAGAGAGACTAGAGTGTACATACATCATCAGTGAGGGTTCCATGCTTGAATTTCTATGTTCCCTGCTTTCATGAGTTATCTTCTTGCATTTTTATCTGTTCTTACTGTATAAGAATTGAGTTAGTGGGATTTGATTTGTAATTATTTTGAAGAGCTTACTTCCTTTTGATCAAGTGGACAAAAATCATATAGTTGCATTCATATATATATAGGTTGCATTGCATTGCACAGGTTTTACATGTTCCCACTCATTCATTTTATTTCCTTCAACTAAGCATGAGGACATGCTAATGTTTAAGCGTGGGAGGTTGATAAACCACTATTTTATGGTTTATATTGCATTTAATTGTGTGGTTTTATCATGATCTTTACCCACTTATTCATTAAATAAGCATGCATTTATAATTCCTTCCTAAAGTTATTGCATGATTGAAAACTTGCTTCCTAGAGAATTTTAATTATGTATTTTATTTCTCCTTTATTCCATTTGATGCCGTGATCTGTGTGTTAAGTGTTTCAGGCTTTATAGGGCATGAATGAGTTAGAGATTGGAAAGGAAGCTTGCAAAAAATGGAAGGAACACAAGAAATTGAGGAGATGACCAGCGAGAAGCGACGCAGCCGCATGGATGACGCGACCGCGCAGAAGAGAGTAAATCGCAATGACGCGGCCGCATGGATGACGCGGCCGTGCGAATTGGAAACTACACAAGTGACGCGGAGGCGTGGACGACGCGCCCGCGTGGCAAAGCGAAACGCCGAATGACGCGTCCGCCTGAATGACGCGTCCGCGTGACATGCGCGATCTGCATAATCTGCAGAATCGCTGGGGGCGATTTTGGGCCTTATTTTGACCTAGTTTTTGGCCCAGAAAAGCAGACTAGAGCCAAAGAACATGCAAAAACCAAGAACAACATTCATTCGCATAGTTTTTAGTTTTTAGATCTAGTTTTCCTCTCCTCTAGGTTTTTCTCTCTACACATTCATAGTTTTTAGGATTTGTTATTTTTCATTGTTTTTGCATTGGGATATTGAGAAGAGTTATTGCCTCATCAAGATTTCAACATTCTAGTTCATTCTCTTTACTTGTCTCTTACTCTTCCATGTTCCTTAATTTACTTAATTTTACTACTGGATTATTTTAGCATTTATTAATACAAGAATCATTTTTATTTTTAATTAATCTTTTGATTATTATTTATCATGTCTTTCTTTAATTCCCTTTCTTATGTTATGAATTTTACATTTACAATGAGCGAGTAGTTCTCTAACTTGATGGGGAGTTGATTGAAAGGAACCCTTGAGTTAGGATGCTCAAGAGAAAGATTGTAATTGGGTTTATTGTTGGATTGCTCTCTAGTCATTAACACCAATCCTCCCAAGAGCGGATTGGAACTTGTGGATAGATACAGCATTCCAACTTGTTTGACTTTCCCTTACTTAGTAAGGGGCAACTAAACATAATAACCCTCAATTGTCAATTAATCTTGAGAGTACTCCAACAAGAATAGGGCTTCCAGCTAATTAACTCCCAGTCAAGGCTTTTATTTAAATTTATATAAATTCTCTAATTTAATTTCTGCCATTCAACTTAAACCTTTTTGAAAACATCTGATTAATAAAATAGCACACTTTTCTGCAACTCGTTGGGAGACGACCTGAGATTCATACTCCCAGTATTTTAATTTTAATTTCTGTGACACCCTTCTAAATTGATAAGCGGATTTTTGGTTGGTTGAGAACTATACTTGCAACGCATATTTTATAATCATTCTTAATTCGCCAATTTCCGCCAACATCAAGTCCGAAAAATGTTTTTTCTCCTGGAGATGTGCAATCGAGAGACAATATCCGGGTTAGCTACTGGATGTGTTAGGTTCTGGTACTTTAACTGACATGTGAGCTCATGGCCAGTAGGATAGGCATGCATCATTTTCATTTGTGTATATTGATTGGATGTGCTTTGATAAACCCCAATTTTAGCGTTTATCTTGTGTAGAATTAGGTGGGTTTTATCAATATTTTTCACACTTATTCGTATGAATTGCATGTTTTTGTGATTCCTTCTTAATTATGCTTCATAGTTAAAACATGCTTCTTTAGCCTTAAAAATGCTCAATTTTAATCCTCTTCTATTACCATTCGATGCCGTGACATGTTTGTTAAGTGGATTCAGGATCTATAGGACAGGAATGGCTTAGAAGATGGAAAAGAAGCATGCAAAAGAGGAAGGAACATGAAGAATAGAGCTTTCGAGAAGTTGGTACCGACGCGCACGCATGACTGATGCGTACGCGTGGCCTAGTGCAGCTTTGACTGACGCGCACGCTTGTCTAACGCGTACGCGTGGCTTGTGGAAGCTCACTGACGCGCACGGGTTATCGACGTGCACGTGTGACGCCCAGCATGTGACTCATTAATGGAAAACGTGGCTGGCAATTTCTGGAGGACTCCAGACCCAAATCCAACTTGATTCTACATGGAAAAGACCCAAGAATTGATGGGGGAAAGGGGGGGAATGAATCATACACAACATACACATAATTTTAGCTAGCTTTTGTTCTTGTTTTTCTAGAGAGAGAAACTCTTACTTCTCTCTAGATTTAGTTTGTTTTGATCATCTTGCGTTGAATTTCTGAATTGGGTCTTGTTGAATTGAGCTTTATTTATTTAATCTTAGTTTCTCTACTTGTAATTTGCTTGGATCTTGTGTTAGAATTTTGTCTTATCTTTATTTTCCCTTCATCTCATTTTATTAATCTTGTTGATCTTGAACTTTTGTTAGTGCATTGATGTTTTCTATGGTTTATAGTGTTACTTAAGTTGTTTTCTATTGATAATTGTTAGTGGGTAACTTTAATCTCTAGTTAATTTTGCAATTTAGGCATGTCTTTAGTTAGTGCCTACCATATGTTTGATTAAATATTTTCATTGATTATGGAGTAGTTTTCTATACTCTTGACTTAGGTTAAGGGAATTGGGTGACCTTGAGTCATTAGGTCTAATTGAATTGGTGTTTTGAGAACCCTTGTTAGTCAAATTGATACCCATTGACACTAATCTACTACTAAGCCAATTAGTAGTTAGATTGGGACTTATGAGTTGAAATTATTCAATTCTATTTGACATACATCACTTGTAGAAGTAGACTTGATGGGTTTGGTTCCTCATAATTGTCAATAAATAGTTATTAGACAAGGATGGTGATCCCAATTCCCATGCCTTAGCCAAGAGTCCTTTTACATCTCATTTTTGAAAATCCAAAATTCTAATTACTTAGTTCTTGTCTTACTTAATTTTAGTCATGTAGCTAGCTCTAGAATATAATTAGGTTTATATAGTGTCTTATAGATTGCCATTTACCTAGTTCTTGCTTTAATTGGTTTGATTTAAATTTCTTGCACTTTAAGTTTCTTACATGTTAAGTTTGTTAATTTAAATTCTTGCTCATACACCTCTCAACCCTGCAATTCTAACCAATCTTGATGCACATGTTTGCCCATTCTCTTGAGGACGACCCGAGGCTATTACTCTGGTTAACTTTTATTGGGGTTGAACTAGTGACAACCATATCAAAATTTGATTGAGGGGTTATTTGTCGGTTTAGGACTATACTTTGACATGATCTTTGATGATAAAATCTAGACCAACGGTTACCCTTACATCATGCATCTTGTATTTGGCTTGCCTTGTTGAATGATTATATCTATATGCTATTTAAGCTTATTGTTTTATCTATTCTCTATATTTGTGTATTCTTTGTATTATTTTGTATGTGTTTGAATAATTAAGAGATCCCTTATGCTAGTGATAGTGACACTGAAGGTTTTTCTTGATACGATGTAGTTTATTGATCATGTTTGAATTGCTTTACTTGTGTTTCTACTTCTGAACTAATCATTGGAATCGAATTGGAAATTTAAGAGATTGAGACTGAAAAATGGAAATAAATCGATACCATTGGGACTGAGTTTTGATATAGAATTATTGAATTTGGACAATTATGATATAGAGAGAGATGATGACCTGTATTGGGAAGAACTGAAATTTTGAGATCACTAAAAACAATTGAGATTGTCTTTTTTTCTGTTTGGTTTAGCAAAACCATAGGCTTGAACCTTGTGTTAATTGGAGTATAGAATTGCCTAGCGAGTTCATATCTTTTTATATAGTCTCTATTTGGAATCATTATCCTACTGGAAACCTTCGGGTTCTCACCCCATTGTGGAACTGTTCATTTTATAAATATAGGACGTAACGTACGTTGTTGAGCGTGCTGGTTTCTCTCTGCAAAGCAAAGACTGCTTTGAGAAGTTTATGACCTAATTTATATGTATTTCTCCACTTTTATGTATGTATTTATGTATATCCCTCTTAGACTTATTTAAACTCTTTCAAGTATTTTCTGTTTGGTTTTTTCGTTATTATTTTTTTTCTTAATTTCTTAATTGATCTTATATTTCTTAAAGTTTATTTATTTTCGTAGGATTTTTAATTATTTTTGTTTATCGGTTTTTTGTCTTATGAATTTTAATTGGAAACTGATGTACTAAATTCAATCATAAATATTTGCCAAATGATTATTTATTAATATTTGATCAGTAAGTGATGCTTTTTTTTTTATTAATGCATAATGATATCCATTTTTGTTTCGGTCATACATAATTTTTGGTTCTTAACAGGAGCGGAGCTAGATGAAATATTAGAGGGGGGCCAAAAATATTTACACAATAAAATAAGACTAAAATAAAATTTTAAAGGGGGCTAAACTGAAATTTACATATAATTTACATGTAAAAAATTAAAATTATGGGGGCTATTACCCCCCTTTTTATGTATGTAGCTTCGTCCCTGGTTCTTAATGTTTATAATAAATAAGTATATTTTCATCACCTGTTGATGTATTGTATATTGTTTAGGGCTAGATGTATGATTTTTTAGCTAAATACTTTTGCTGTACGATTAACTTTTGATAATTTGTTTATTTTTATGGTAGGCTATTTTTTACAATCTTAAACCTAACTTACGTATATTTAATCTACAAATGTATAATTAATATTAGATGTATTTTTTAAATGTAGTTGTAATTAATATGGTTTTTGACATTTCTTGTCTATTAATATTTAATCTTAAATCGTTGATTCAGCTAGCCCGTGCAACGCACGGATCATTAAACTAGTATATTCTATTTACAGATTGTAGTTCTTGAAGATGTTGTTGAGGAAATTGTTGGTGAAATCTTTTAGGAAAATGACTGAAAGGTCTGTATAAGTCATTCCACTCAATTCAAAGATTAATGACTTATTATAAATTTCTGGACATTATCTGTAGGCTATTATTAGCCTCTAGATATTCATCATTGCTCCTAATTGTTTAAATCTTTATGGCCACAACTATTTATTGCATAATGATTTACATTCTGGTCTACCATAACAAACTTTTTTTACATACTTTTTATGTGATCTACAAGAGGAGATATAGAAAAAACTGGTTATTACTAGATTTGCTATAAGTGAAGGTGACATTAGCTATTTAGAGAGCAAAGGAGTTCACACCTAATAATTTGTTATATGGTGAGCTTGAATGATGGGGCATGATTGGTATCATAGTACTACAGCACACAAAGATAAAAACAGGGGAGATTGATTGGATTTGGAGGACGTGGATGACCTCAAAAGTAGCTAGTTCTTTCTTCTTTTTTTATAGCTAGTGGATAATTGACACAAGGGTCATTCTATGGTACAGATTCAAGTTCATACAGATTTACAGATTTTCAATGTAAATGAACATAAGATTCACACGTCACTCCTTTATTGCAGGTTTGTCTCATGGTTGACGTTAAGTGTGGCTGAGCAGTTAGCCATGGGCGTTCATGCGCAAACACTGGTGCTGGATCTGTTGAGGTGGGCTTTGAGCATCAACAAAAACTGGGTATCCAAAGAAGTTTTTTTTGTACTCTGTGAATGGGAAAGAAAAAAATGGAGAAGCAATGTTGGCCTGCATCCATGGACAGTGACCAATTGAGGAAGATGTGATACCCAGAAACGAAGACCTAGGTTTTTGTGAGAGGGATAAAGCCACTGAAGGGTTGATGTGGCGGAAGGTCAACACTGGAAACCCTCTACGATTGAAGTTGCAGTGTCGTGTCTTATCCCGCGTAGGTTGCGTATTTTCACCAACCGCTCTGTCGGGGGTTGGACCGAAAGCTGCTGATGTTCTAGTTGGGGCCTCATCGTAGGTATGAATTTCGTTGTTTTTACTCTGTTGCATTATGTTGTATCCAAAATGATGTATTGCTTCTTGCTCTATGTGTTTCGAGCATTGGCTGTGTTGAAATGATTAGAATCCATAAAATTGTTGATAAATTCCCTTTCGATATTTTTGATTTTCGAACTCGCCTAGGATCATGAGTAGCTGGTTCATCCATCTGTGTCTTTGTGAACTTTACTTTCCTCGTCACAGCGCTTTTAACCAGACTTCGTTGCCCACTTTTCGTGAACATTTAACTTCCTTTGAACTTTCTTCCTTTTGAATTTCTATCAATGGAATGCCCAGTTGTATCGGTTAACCGTAGTACTGAATGTTAGTAGTAATAGACTTATGGTATCATATAAACTTGCTTAGTCTGACTCAGATTTGTCATCTCTTTTTCTCTTTTTATGGGTAACGTTGTAGTGTTCCTGCCATGCCATGGATAGCCATTGTATAGAATACACGAAGTCATTCATGTACCAGATGGATAGTGAGTCTTTTCTAGGTTCTGACTTATTCAAAGCTACTAGGAGACGGTATTTTCACTCTACTGTAATTTAGTTATAATAAAATTAGTGATGTTTCCAAATAGAAATTGCTTCTGCGAGACATGCTGGAAAATAATAAAATAAATAAACAATAAATAGGAGCAGGTCCTCATCAGTTATTTTTCACTTTTGCCAGTTTTATTGGTTTCTTCAACTAAATCATTCGTATATTTACCTTGTTTAGTAATAGTTCTTCTTAAACATTCCTTTCTAACTAATCCTGTTGTTGCAGAGAAAGGGGAGCCCGAGCACTGGAAGAGAGGTTGGTTGATGCGCACATTGCTGGAGTCACAAAAGAGAGATGCTGCAGAAAATGTATAATTCCTCAGCTTTTGTAAATTGGGATCAGTTCAGTCAATATGAAATTATTACAATGACATTTTCGGAGGGGGTACATTAGTTACAACATTTTTGTGTAGTCATGTAACATTTTTATGTGCATTTTCCATTGGACAATGATATTTGTGAATCATAAAGTTTTTTCTTTCTTCTGTCTGATAAATATAATCAACTCACATACGTACTTAACCGACATATAGAATAAAAAGTTTCGTTGTATTTGTTATACCCATATCAATAGTAACTTTCTCATGCATCCAAGCTTTTGCTCTCCTTGGTTGTTTTGTTATCCGTAACCTAGCATATTAGGTATTCTGTTTTTTGAAAAATAAATCAATCGTGTACTATGTTACATGGTTTTTGGAAAATATTTCATCCCGCTGATTCGTGAAAAATTATAATATTTAAAAGAAAATTTGCATCTATATTTTAATCAAGACAACCACGCAATCCAGTTTTGAGAAAGTAGAGTTGCTTGGAATAAAATGGTTTCTTAAGTTTTAACACAGCTTCATAATTAAGATTAGACCCCAAAACTTGTATAATCAAGTACAGTCCTTATCGAAAAGATTGCAATGCTGAGTCTCAGAGTCAAGACGTAATGCATTAGAATTTCATCTGTGTTTCTACCTAAATAATGTACCTATAGAATGTAAATGTTGCTTTAGTGGACAGAGAATAGCATATTCTAGACTAGGGTTAAGATTGCATATTGTAGAACATAATTCATAAAGAAGAGAAAGAAAATATTTATTAGGATTTACTCAAATCTCAAACCTTATGATAGTTCATTGAAAGGCAATTCATGTTTAAAAAATTGCACAAACAAGAAGCACACTGGCTCCATTTTGTAACTCCAAAATGAATGGACAAACGGGAATGAGTAACCTATATTTGGTTGAAGAGAGTTAACAAATTGATAAACATAACATAAGGCTGCTTAATCCCCGCCTTTTCTGTATTCTGGCTTCAGTTCATAAGTGCCTTGATTAGTTCCTTTGTTATTGTAGACACACATATTTTTAAGTATATTTTTCAGAAATTGCTGCAGAAAAAAGTGTGTTAGATCCAACATATCAGTTATATACGGCACTATTGAAACTATATATCCTGCTAAAAATAAATAAATAAATGCCAGGTGGAGAGATAATGGTGAATTTTTTTCATATCCATGTGTAATTGTGAGATATCTACCAATTGAACAGAGTAAGATTCATAACAATAGCAATAACACCAGAGTCTTTGCTCACTAGATAGGCAACAGCACAGAACAAGATCTCAACAATTAATGATACAGTACTAGTCTCTCAGAATTTCTCAGCATGATATATACAATTTTTTTGAACTAATGAAATCTACCTGGCACATTTAAGTCATCCAATTCCATACGTATTGGGCATCTAGTTTACATGCATAACCACTAGAAGCAACAAATTCCTTATGGTAGGAGTTTATGACTCTATGTTTCTGACAATTGCTCCATAAGATTATCATAAAGTAATATCCAATAGACTAAAGTAGGATATTAAGAGAAAGATATTAGTCAAAGCACATACTTCAGGTTGGTCAATTTCTCGTATGAGTTTTCTTAAACTCCAACACACGCGGCCCAATGCCGCCTGATAGGCCTCCCACAATGAAGATGCCGCCCAAAGGTGCTTGTTCCTGTCACTGCCGCCACTCAACCATCATAGGTTCTTTTCGCCGATTGATCTTCCCCTCCGATGCCAAGACCCGATGCCGTTCAAAGCGACTCCATAGCTGCAGTGTTTGGTCACACCTATGAGCAACCTGGAAGACGTATTTGGCCCTACAACTTCAACGAGTCCATCCATCATGACCAAAAACAAAACACAAACAGCACCGGCCCAGCCCAGCTATGTCAATCCAATTGGTGATCTCTCAAATTGGCCCTTTCATTAAACCCTAAACAAAAAAAAGTTAGGCCCATTATTCAATGATTCCGTTAGCCGGCTTCTCCCTCCAACTAGCATACCAGAAAAGCCTGCAAAGCTCTGCCAAGCCTGCTCCCTCAATCTAACAGCTTGCCACTTGTCAACATATCCTTTGATCTGTATAAGTGAATTTGTACCGTATAACTGGACTTGACACAAACTATATATTTAATGATTTGTTAAACATTTTTGTTATACAAATTAAAAACAGGGTTTCGATCTAAGCACAAAAAAGTTTCATGTATAATAAAATAATTCAATTTTCTTTTTTTTATTTTTTGCCAACAATTCAATTTCTTTAACAAGTGCCGCTCCAAAAATCTTGTATATGTTTGTCTTAAGCTATTCATTGATGAGATAGTATTCTCTCATATTTATTTTCATTATGACCAAATATTTGATACAAAAATAAACACCCTCTTTTTACTAAGTGAATGGTAGAGATAAGTATTATGGCAACACAAGCTGCAATTGGGATGGGTAATTTTCTGATACAATTCAGGTAAATTATTTACTTTTTTTTCTTCCATTTTCTTCTTTTTTGTCCAATTGCTCAAGACTTGATTTCTTATTTTCTATTTTGTCTCATTTGATAGAGATTAGACATTTCTATGGATGGAAGATGGTTTGAGGGGATGATGCTTAGAGGAAAATATTAGTATTAGCCATCCTGATAAGAAAATAAAAATGCGTATAAATAAAAGACACAGTAGAACAAAAAAAAGAGATAAACGTTTTTCTATTAGACCTTTAAGATACATGTTCTTAGCAACTTAAAGTCACACAATAAGGGTTTTTTGCTACTAGATGTTCAAATAACCTGTTTTTGACAACCTAAATTAAATGGTTGAAATTGAAAGAAATAACACTAAGAATTATCTTAGGCTGGATCCTTCAAATCTTTTTCATGCAACAAGAAAAGTAAATCACTCATCTCACCTGAATACACATAAAGAACGTGCATAATACCACCCATAAAATTTATTCATAAAACAATTGTATAAAAATATCTTACAAACTTGTTTAAATAAATTCCTAATTGATCAATCTAAAAATAGGCCAAATCTTTCTATAATAAAGCAATAAATTCTTACATTAAATAAAAGATATGACTCTAAAATTAACTCTAACTAATTTAAATTATATATGATCTTATTTGATTAGATTTGATTTAAATATTAAACATAAAAATACTACTAAACAAATCAAATTAAAACCAAATCAAATCTTTTGACAAACTCTAAAAGCAAATTAAATTTAATTATGATTAAATACATTTGAATTTTCCTCCTAATGAACTTGAAAGGAATTCTTGGCCTTCTTGCTGTCCTCACTTAGCCTAATAGGCCTACATAAGTGTTGTCATTTCAACACTACTATTTTTGAGACGAACTTTTAGTCTCCTTGATGTCCAAGACTAGCATAGTGTAATTCTTCAAGCATTCAATTCCTTGATCATGCCAAATTTATCTTCTGCACCTTCTTTCTAGAATGCCGAAATTGCCCTCTTGAGCATGTATCACCTTTTCAATTTAGCCTTGGTCATCAAATTCAACAACTCTGTGTCATACTCCATCATAGATTTTAATCCTTGTTTCAACTTATGAAACTTTTCAAGAAATTCCTAATATGGTATGATAATGACACAAACTAGTTCCTTATGATTTTCATCTTCTCCCAAGTGCAAATTTGTCTTTTTGCATACCTTCTTTTAGATTTATCTAATTCATTCTACTAAATATGTGTATCATCTGAAAATTTAGCTTATAGTAATCTAACATTTTTCTCTGAAAGGTTAGAACATGTAAAAATCAACTCTACTTTTTATTCCAAAACTCGAAGTAAGTTTCAGCATCATTCCTTCCTCTAAAAATAAGGTATTGCATCTTGAAAATATTTCTCTCATATGAGATTCCTTCATCATCACTATTATCATCCTAAATCCCTATTGATTCTGATTTGGAAACTTGTAAAAAGAATAATAAAGACCTCACAACACTCTTCTCACATGTATCATGATGGAGGATTTCGCAATCCACTAAACACCGCCAAGTGCACTGGGTCGAATCAAGTAATAACCTCAGGTGAGTGAGGGTCGATCCCACGAGAATTAACGGATTAATCAAGCAAAATCAATCGATTAATCTAGTCAGACTAGCAAATTGAGTTTTGAAAGCTTTTGAACATAAACAACAATTAAACGGAGTAACCAGAGAACAAAACAGTTAGTATGAAGTAATGTATAATTGAGAAAGCTAAGGTTTCAAAGATGTTAGTTGTCTAAATCAACACTTTTCACTTTCTATGATAATCATGCAATGATTCTTTTATGGCAAATCATTAGTAATTAAACCCCAATATCTTGGTGATTCAAATTCTCTTTAACCTAATTAAACGCTAATCCCTTAGTCACTTAATCAAGAAAATAGTTGAAGAACGTCCACTGATTTATAAAACCACACAATTCATAAGAAATTAACCTAGTTGATTTTATGATACTTATCAATCCAGTTTTAAAACTTACAAATTATGAGAAGCAATTTTCAAGCTTAATTAAATTACTCAATTTTCCAAGAGATTAAAAAAATTCAAGTTAGAGAAGAATTGTTTCCCAACGTATTCAAACCCTTTCAGATGAAGAACGAAAAATTGTTTCTTAAAGAGGAATCACTTGCATTAATTAGAAATAAAAAAGTTATTGCATTAATCCATAAAATTAACAGAGCTCTAAACTTTAACCGAGGAGAATAAGAAACTCATGCTTGTTCTTGAAATCCTTAAGAAAATAAAACTCTAAAGTGCCAAAGAAGGGAAAAGGTCAGAACCCTCTTCCCTTATATACTAACACTAAAAGATAGAAAATCAAAATTCAATCTTTTGAATCAAATTGAAAATCAAAATAGAGTGAAACCTTTTCCTAATTATTTTCCAATGAGAAAATCTCTTCCTTGATTCCTTGTGATCTTTAATAACTGTCGTCATTAATAGGCTTTTTATTGATCCTTCGAATAGTTGAGAATTTGAAGGACAGAAGGTCTTGATTTGAGATTCTAAAAGAAAATGCAAGGCCTACGTAGTGCGTGGCTTGTTCCACGTTATACGTGGAATGAGAATTTGGTCCTGGAATATCATATGTAGGCTCACGACAATGTGAAGTAGGCTACGTTGTACGTGAGCCAATATCTTTCAGTTTGGCTTGTTTCTTGCCCTAGCGTCGTACATGGGAAATTCCACGTACTACGTGAAAACCAATTTGTGCATATGCACACATGTGTGCGTACGCACACTCACTAAAATCTCCTATGTTTGTGCGTACGCACGTCTGTGTGCATATGCACATCTTCTGCGTAGTACGTGGAATTGTCTACATACTACGTGGATTGTTAATGATTGTTATTTGTGCATGCGCACATATAAGTCCTTTTTTTCTTCCTTCACATAGTATGCCATATTGTTCACGTACAACGCCAAGGCTTCCTTTTTCTTTCCAGGAGCTTTCTGTTCACATGATCCTTTTGTTCTGAGTAGCTTTCTGTTTCCACTTTCTATTCTGTTGTTTGTGATTTCCTTCTAAAGCTTCTTGTAATCAATCAAATTCAACTAATCAAAGTAATATTTGATGTGTGGAAAACGATCCAACACAAAACTCACCGGCAAGTATACCGGATCGCATCAAGTAATAATAACTCACATGAGTGAGGTCGATCCCACAGGGATTGAAGGATTGAGGAATTTTAGTTTAGTGGTTGATTTAGTCAAGCGAATCAAGTATTGGTTGAGTTGTTTGTAATTGACAGAAACTAAATTGCTTGAAATGTAAAGGGAGAGGGGTAAATTGCAGGAAATTAAAGAGCAAAGAAAGTAAATAAGCTGAATCTTAAAGAACAAGTAATGTAAATTGCAGAAACTTAGATTGCAAGAAATGTAAATGGCTGAATCTTAAAGTGCAAGAAATCAAATCCTTCCTTGATCCAACAAGAGCAATTGCAAAAGGAAATGAAAAGTGAGTTGCAGAAGTAAATTGCAGAAGAGTAGAAGAAGATGCAGTAAACAGAAATTTGAAATTCAATTATGCAGAAGAAGTAAACAAGAGATCTCAAGGTGAGATTGAAACAGAAGTTCTTCAATTCTTCACCCAAGATTAAAAGCAAGAAAATAAAAGAGTGCTCAAGCAAGAACAAGGAAGAAGAGAGATCAATTCCCCTTCCCAATTCTCTTAGATCTAAATTCAAAGTAAAAGCTCAAAATTACAAAAATGGAAATTCCAAGAAGCAAAAGAAAATTCCAAAGTAAGTAAAAAGTCCAAGAAAAAGGTTCTTTTCTAAATCAAACTAACACCTATTTATACACTTCCTAAATTGGATCTAAGAATTTGGGTGGGCTCTAAAATTTGGTGAAGAAATGAATTAATTTGGATTTTTAGTTCAATTTTCAGCCCATGGTGCACCTCCCAGGGAAAGGTTCGGCTCTTGGCAAGAGCTTTGGCCAAGAGCTTTGGTTCCCTTTCCTTCCAAAGTGTTGCGCACGGTTCCTTGTGACAAGAGAACAAAGCTCTTTGCAGGAGTTTGAAAGCTCTTGGCAAGAGCTTTACTTGTCCTTGAGGTCCTTGGTTCAAACCTTGGGTGAAGCACTTGTGGAGCTAATTTTCTTGCAACCAAGTAGCGCCTGATGTCTCCCTTCCTTGAGGTGCCTAGTTCGATCATTGGGGAGTGCAAGAGCTGCCCATTTTTCATGGCACAAGAGTAGCGCCCAAAAGCTTTGCTTCCTTGAGGGACTTAGTTCGAACCTTGGTGAGTGAAAACAAGCCAATTTTGGCTTGTTTTTCCTTGTGAAGTAGCGCTGGCCCCCTCCCCTTGGTCATGGGTTCAAGTCTTGGTGAGTGCATTAGTGAGCTTTTCTTTCTTGATTTTCTTCAAGGCATGCCCGAAAAAGCTCTTTGGCAAGAGCTTCAAAGCTCTTGGCAAGAGCTTGGCTCTTGCTTCCTTGTTTTGAGCCACGCTTTCCTTCTTTTGGGCCACGTTTCTCTTCCTTGATTTGGTCATGGGCCACGCTTTTAAAAGCATGGCCTAAGCCTCCAAAGTGTGCTCCAACTTCAAAGTGTACCCCAAAGCTCTTTTTTTTCTTATTTTGTGCTTCTTTGCTTATTTTTCTCCTTATTTCCTACAAGATTTATAAAATTAAAAGATCAAGGAAATATACCTTTTAAGCACAAAAGAATGCAATATTTAAGCACAAATTATCAATTTCTTATATGAAAAAGCAAAGAAAAACATGACATGGTGACATGTCATCACAACACCAAACTTAAACCTTGCTTGTCCCCAAGCAAGAAAAGAATCATGCAATTAAGATTGACAATCCAAGGTAAGAAGAATAGCAATTTAATGTTCATGGTAAGCTAGTTTTCAATGCATGCTACAATCACAAAGAAATGTAAATGATTGATGCTTCTATCTAGCTCAATTTATGAAATCTTTTCCTTATAATTTTTCCTTGAAACAAGCTTTTGATTTCATTATTAGCTTCTCCTTTTGGGTGCTTTACCCCATGAGTTGATAACAAAGCTACGATTCTAAATGCTTTGTTTTCAAGTATTACCACTTGATACATAAGCACCACAAGTACTTAACAAATAAATTGCCATTGGTACTCAGAGCCTTCAGCCTTCTCATTCTTTCCCTTTTTCTTTTCTTGCCCTTTTTTGCTTTTTTTTTCAAGGTTTTCATGATTTCAAAAGATTTCACAAAATGTCCTAGATGAAAATTTCAATTAAATAAAATCTAATGCAATTGAGCAACAATCAAACATACTAGCTTTCCAATACTTGTATGCACATGCTAAATTCTTCTTTAATTCCTTGTTTGTTTATGATCATGATGATTTATTGCTTTTGAACTCACAAAAATCAAGTTGGTAGTCATAATGGCACAGCAACATGTTACAAATCAAGATTCAAGCTATGCTTTATTCATACACACATGTAAACAGAAAAGATGAAGACAATCATGCAATTTAAGTGCTGGAAACAAATGAGAAGAAAAGGAACTCTACAACCTTGTAGTTCATCTTCATTATTGTTGTCCTTTTTCCTCTATTCTTCCTCCTTCCCTTGACAAACTCAGAATGCTTGCTCATGCTCAAGCAACAATTAGAACAATGGCTATGGGGCTAAGATGGATCATGAGTGTCTCACATAATGAAATGTTAGTAGTACATGTGTTTCAAGTAAGAAAAATTAAAGATAATAGTCAAGGCACAAAGGACAGAGACATTGTGATTGCAAACTTAAGAAGGTGAGCACAATACATTGCATAAAAGATAAGTGGCACACCAAACTTAGTGTGACACTTTCACTTGGAATTGATGCAAGTATCTTGTAAGGATTAGAACCAAATTTTGTTGCATAGCAACACCAAACTTAGAATGCAATCATATGTCAATTTATTTGAATTAAAACTAAGTAAGTAAAGTTGTTATTTGTTAAGTACAATCACCAAGCCAAGAATATGTCATGAATAAGGATCTCTTGGTGATGTATTAACAAAAACAGTTAATAAAAGAAAGCACTAAAAACAAGTAAATGAATAAAACAAAGAGAGAAACTAAATTATCCAACTAAGAAGAAAAATGACACTGCAAAGCGCAATATGATTATGCATACAAGTGGTGTTGCTGAATGAATTGCATAGAAAATAAGTGGCACACCAAACTTAGAATCTTGGTGTGTCTCTTTCATTTTTAATTTGATGCAATCATCCAAAAATATTGAAAACAATTTGTTGCAAGGCAACACCAAACTTAGAATGTAACCATATGCCAATTTATTGAATTTAAACAAAGCAAAGAAAGAAGTGTACCTACGGTCTACCTGTTCTTCACTTTCTTCCTCTTCTTCCAGTTTGTTAAGAGGAATGACCTAAATTGGGGAGAAGATTCAGCTACTGTCCCTTGTCTTGACCTTTTCTCAGCAAGCTTCCTTTTGCAAATGGCTTGATTGATCTTCCTTGCTGGATCAGGGACAGGATTGGTACTCTTGCTAGTTGCCTTCACTCCTTTGAATTCAAAACTTAGTTGCTGTGTGATTATTGGAGTTTTGTATTCATCTAGAGCCTTTTGAATTGATGGTTCCATGAACTCTTCCTTCATGTACTTCTCTGCCTCACTTGAGTGTACATTTTCTGGAATGACTTCCTCACTTTCTTGCTCCTCCACTCCTTTCTTTGCTCCCAACATTTGACTTAATAGCTTTTTCATTGAGGAGGTTTGTTGATCTTCCCAACATTTCTTCATCTCCTCTTCATATTTTTCAATCACAGATTCAATTGTTGAGAGTTTTTGGGTCAGGAAAGTTTGTGAGAGTTGTGAGTCTTCATGTTCCCTTGTCATCTCAAGTGGCTTTTGTGATTGTAAAATCATTGGCTCATGTCCCTCATCCTTTATTGCAATTTCACTTGCAATAGGGACCTTTTGTTCTTGTTTTTCCACTTCCTCACTCACAAATTGGTCTTCATCCTCACTATTTGATGGTTCTAAGTTCCCCCTTGTTTGCTCTAAGGGCCCATTCATCTTCTTGAAGATGATTTCTTTCAAGGATTGGGATTGTGTGTATCTTTCCACGAGTTTTCTGTGTATTTCAATGGCTTGGCATTGGCTTTCTTTCATGTTGCTTGTATGCGAAGTTTGTATTCGTAGGTTTTGATGAATGACAAACCAACAAACGACATGAAAGACAAACCAACAAACAACTTAAATGAACAAGCATATTGAAAGATCAACCAACATTCAACGTTGAGGAATGAAGAGTTGAAAGCAACACAACAACAACAAGAAACTCAAGTCCACAACATTTGAAGACAAGTATAGTGTCTTAGAACTTAGGTAACTTCTTATTAAGAACCAATTGCGAAATCTCTCAACACACACTCACAAAATGTTTTGATGCACATCTTGCAATTCGATGCTAGCCAAATGGTTTAAAAACTTGTTTTCAAAGGTACAAAAGCATAGGAATTGACTCCAACAAGTTTGAGATCAATCCTAAGTATTTTGAAGTGATCGCCCTTAAAACAACATCACTACAAGAAGAGAGTGATGATAATGAAGAAGAAGGAGATGAAGAATTTGCACTCTTATTAAAAAGATTCAATAAGTTTGCAATGAAGAAAAACTTCAAGAGCAAAACAAAGGTACCAAAATGCTATGAGTGTGGAGAAGTTGGACACATTAAACCCAATTGTTCAAAACTTCAAAAGGAGGACAAAAACAAGAAATTTAAGAAGAAGGAGAAAGCATACATATCATGGGAGAACGAGGATGAATCCGACTCTGATGACGACGAGGTTGCAAATCTTTGCTTAATGGCAAGCGAAGTTTATGGTCTTAAACAAGCTCCAAGAGCTTGGTATGAACGTTTGAGCAAGTTTTTAATAGAAAAGGGTTTTAGAAGAGGGAAGGTTGATACAACTTTATTTATCATGATTGAAAACAAAAATATCCTTTTGGTACAAGTTTACGTCGATGACATAATATTTGGTTCAACTAACGAATCATTTTGCAAGTTTTTCTCAAACCTCATGCAAAGTGAATTTGAAATGTCCATGATGGGCGAACTCAACTTCTTCCTTGGTCTTCAAATCAAACAAGGAAAAGAAGGAACTTTCGTTGGCCAAACCAAATATTGCAAGGAATTGCTCAAAAGATTTGGAATGGACAATGCTAAGGCAATGGACACACCAATGAGCACTACTTGCTACCTTGACAAAGATGACCAAGGTAAAAACATAGATGTAAAGAAGTATAGAGGCATGATAGGATCATTGCTTTATCTAACGGCAAGTAGGCCAGATATCATGTTTAGTGTATGCATGTGTGCGAGATACCAAACTAATCCTAAGGAATCTCACTTAAGTGCGGTGAAAAGAATTATGAAGTATCTCCTAGGAACATTAAATGTTGGATTGTGGTATCCGAAAGGATCCACTTGTGATTTGATTGGTTATTCCGATTCCGATTTTGCCGGTTGCAAATTGGATAGGAAAAGCACTAGCGGCACTTGTCACCTGCTAGGAAACTCTCTTGTTTCATGGCATAGTAAGAAACAAGTAAGTGTAGCCTTATCTACCGCCGAAGCCGAGTATGTAGCCGCCGGTAGTTGTTGCGCCCAAATTTTATGGATGAAACAACAACTTATGGACTATGGACTCATGCTTGATCACATTCAACAAGTATAGTGTCTTAGAACTTAGGTAACTTCTTATTAAGAACCAATTGCTAAATCTCTCAACACACACTCACAAAATGTTTTGATGCACATCTTGCAATTCGATGCAAGCCAAATTTGAGTTAAGCTCTTGGAAAAATACTAGTACAATAACACTTTTGTATATTGTCTTTAACTTTCTCAAAAAGATTCATTGTTGTTGCTATACTCAATTCACCCCCCCCTCTTGAGTAATTGTGCATAGGTTCTACACCAGCCACCATTAGAATAATGACTTGAATCATTTTGTGGTGGTGGGGAGTATCCCATATGATTCTCTTGCTCATCTTGTGTTTCTGAAGCAAATCTCCATGAATTGGAGTGCTCAGAATGTGTATTCTCTTGGTGATATTCCCAGCCACCATTAGAGATTGGTGATGGTGGGTGATATCCCATAAAATTTTGTTTGACCATAAGATGAGTTGAACTCCATTTGTATTTTGTAAACATCAATGAAATTTGAAATTCATGTCACAGAGAAAGATATTCTTAGTGAGGCAATAGCTCAAACACCTTGTTATCAATTTAAAACAGAGAACAAAAACAAAAAAATGCTTGATCTAGACCTCTCACCCACTTAATCATTGTTGATCTAAATCAATCCCCGGCAACGGCGCCAAAAACTTGATGTGTGGAAAATGATCCAACACAAAACTCACCGGCAAGTGTACCGGGTCGCATCAAGTAATAATAACTCACATGAGTGAGGTCGATCCCACAGGGATTGAAGGATTGAGCAATTTTAGTTTAGTGGTTGATTTAGTCAAGCGAATCAAGTATTGGTTGAGTTGTTTGTAATTGACAGAAACTAAATTGCTTGAAATGTAAAGGGAGAGGGGTAAATTGCAGGAAATTAAAGAGCAAAGAAAGTAAATAAGCTGAATCTTAAAGAACAAGTAATGTAAATTGCAGAAACTTAGATTGCAAGAAATGTAAATGGCTGAATCTTAAAGTGTAAGAAATGTAAATTGCTTGAATTATAAAAGGAGTTGGAAATTGGGATTGCATAATTTAAACGAGAACAAGTGAATTGCAATTAAACAGAAGAGTAGAAGGTGAATTGAAGTAAAGTAGATGTAAACAGAAAAGTAAAAATGCTTGAGAAATTAAAACAGAAAGTGATGCTTAATTTGCAGCAATTAAAAAGATGTTGAAGATCTCAAGAGTGGAAGAGACTAGAAAACAAGTCTAGATCTCAAATCCTTTCTTGATCTAACAAGAGCAATTGTAAAAGGAAATGAAAAGTAAGTTGCAGAAGTAAATTGCAGAAGAGTAGAAGAAGATGCAGTAAACAGAAATTTAAAATTTAATTATGCAGAAGAAGTAAACAAGAGATCTCAAGGTGAGATTGAAACAGAAGTTCTTCAATTCTTCACCCAAGATCAAAAGCAAGAAAATAAAAGAGTGCTCAAGCAAGAACAAGGAAGAAGGAAGATCAATTCCCCTTCCCAATTCTCTTAGATC
>NC_029788.2:56595097-56621993 GCF_000816755.2 Arachis ipaensis
GACAAGAGAACAAAGCTCTTTGCAAGAGCTTGAAAGCTCTTGGCAAGAGCTTTACTTGTCCTTGAGGTCCTTGGTTCAAGCCTTGGGTGAAGCACTTGTGGAGCTAATTTTCTTGCAACCAAGTAGCGCCTGATGTCTCCCTTCCTTGAGGTGCGTAGTTCGATCTTTGGGGAGTGCAAGAGCTGCCCATTTTTCATGGCACAAGGGTAGCGCCCAAAAGCTTTGCTTCCTTGAGGGACTTAGTTCGAACCTTGGTGAGTGAAAACAAGCCAATTTTGGCTTGTTTTTCCTTGTGAAGTAGCGATGGCCCCTCCCCTTGGTCATGGGTTCAAGTCTTGGTAAGTGCATTACTGAGCTTTTCCTTCTTGATTTTCTTCAAGGCATACCCGAAAAAGCTCTTTGGCAAGAGCTTCAAAGCTCTTGGCAAGAGCTTGGCTCTTGCTTCCTTGTTTTGAGCCACGCTTTCCTTCCTTTGGGCTACGCTTCTCTTCCTTGATTTAGTCATGGGCCACGCTTTTAAAAGTGTGGCCTAAGCCTCCAAAGTGTGCTCCAACTTCAAAGTGTGCCCTAAAGCTCTTTTTTTTTTCTTATTTTGTGCTTCTTTGCTTATTTTTCTCCTTATTTCCTACAAGATTTATAAAATTAAAAGATCAAGGAAATATACCTTTTAAGCACAAAAGAATGCAATATTTAAGCATAAATTATCAATTTCTTATTTGAAAAAGCATAGAAAAATATGACATGGTGACATGTCATCAATATTCATTCTAACCTCAAATTCATTGATTATTTAACAGAAATTCTTACTAAATCAGTTGAAATTATGAAGGAAAAACTCTAAAAATGCACATGCATCACAACACCAAAAATAAAATCTTGCTTGTCCTCAAGCAAATGAAGAATCATGGCTTAATTCCAAATATCTTAACCTTATAAAATTGGGGTGAAGGATTGCAATCTAAATGAGTTTGGTTAACTGTTTCACTTATGCACAATTCAACATAATTGATTATAATCAATCATGGCTTTTGTTCAAATTAGACTATGGAATCCTTCCTTGAATCATCACCATGAAACAAGCTTATTTACTTTCTTTCTACCATTTAAATTCATTGGGTGCTTTGCACCTTGAGCCTAGCCGTGACTCTAAGTGTTTTGTCTCAAGCTTTTTCTCGACACAAAAACACCACAAGCACATAGTTGGGGAGCTCTTTGAGCTTATTTGTCTTTTCATTCTTCCCTACCATTGGTTCTCAGAGCCTTTGGCTTTCTCATTTTAGGGGGTGCTTTGCACCTCTAGTCTAACCGTGACTTCTAAATGCTTTGTTCTTCAAGCTTTTAGCTTGATACATAAGTACCACAAGCACTTGACTAGGATGCTCTTTGAGCTTATTTTTCTTTCAATTTTCTTAGTCAGTGGTTCTCAGAGCCTTTGGTTTCTCTTATAATCCCTTCTTCTTACTTATTATTTCTTATATTGTTGCTTCTTCAAGGTTTTGTTAAGTATAAGGATCTAATAATAGTCCTCTAGACTAAAACCTCAAGCATTGTGGCTCAGATCATGTTGAACATTCTTAGTTAATTTAGTTTTCTAAACTCACTTTGTTATGCTCTTTTATGATCATTCCCTGTTCTTTTTGTTTCTTTCTAAGCACATGACTCTTTACTAACATTCAAGAGCACGCACAATTATTATTGTGGGTTATGATGGACAAAATATGTACTTGAAAATTAGAAATATTAAATGCATTATAAGAGAGAGAGAGAGAGGGGAGAGAGAGAGAGAAAATTAAAATGCATGCATATTATTATTAAAAAGGAAGAAAACAACCTTAGTTCTCATTGACTTTCTCTTCATAATCTTTTTCTTCATCACCTTTTAGGCTATGTAGAGCATAGCCTCTAACACCAAACTTAGAATGATTGCTTGTCCTCAAGCATCAAGAGAAGAAAAAGTAACGGTGGTGGAAAAAGGATTATCAAGTGAAATAATTCAATTAATCCATAGGCTTATTCAATTAAGAGAATCTAAATAAAAGTAGAATGAAGGGGAAGCCAAAATAAAATAAGATAATGAGGTTGTTACTGTGTTTGCATGGTGAGTGCGGCAACACCAAACTTGGTGTGAGAATACCAAACTTAGTGTGATACAATCTATGTGAACTAGGCCAAGTACCCAGTAAAATATGAATTTGGTATAGCACACCAAACTTACTCTATGAACACATATACAACCTTGATAATAGCAATAGTCTTGATGATGGAGCTTGCAGAGGTTTCCTGAATTCCTGAGTAATCACAAGTGCTGCACACACAAACAAACTCAAGTGATTGTTATTGTGGAAAACAATTATGACATGCAAGAAAAGAAAATAAGATAAGATAAAATAGAATGAAGGACTTATGCATGAGATGCAGTATGAGGAGAGTGAGGTGTGGCTCTTTATCTTGTGTGCATGAATACCAGCACGCTAAACTTAGGTTTGGATATGGTGTGAGAGTAATGATCTTAAACATAAGAATGCATGTAGATATGAAGATTGGATAGTGGCTCAAATGGAGTGTGATACATTAGGGCTAAATGAATGAAGTAACCATGTAATGTTATGCCCTAACGTACAACTTGGTACATCTCGCATTATACGTGAGTTCAAATGGTTCCCTGAAGCATGTTGGGGTTTGTCACGTTATACGTGAGAAAGATCACGTTGTACGTGAGAAGCCTCTTGTGCGTACACACAGGTGTGTTGATGACAAGTCATCTTAGCCTATTTTCACTAGTCTTTTTCTTTTGTTTTCAATTGAATTATGCACTTTCTTGAGCTACAAGTAAGCTAATTTGGGTAAATTTTCATGCTTCCTTTGATTGAATCAACCATGTATGAATTCATGCTATTTCATGAGGTTTTATGCTATAATTGTTACATATTATGATAAAATGAATATCTCATGATTTTAAGCATAGCTTTGATGTGTTTGGTTGATTAATGATAGGTGAAGAAAGCTTGGAGAAAGGTTGAAGCAAGAAGGAATGGCTAGGAGTAAAGAGAGGACAATGGAATAAGTGAAAATGAACCAGGAAGCAAAAAGTTGGACCAAAAGTTAGCCTCAAACTTCTGCACAAACTTTTGGGTGAAAAGTTAGCCCCAACGTTAGCCCCTAACTTTTGGGCTAACGGTGGCACATGAGAAAACACTCCCTGGGCACCAAAAGTTTGCGCCAACGTTAGCCCCTAACTTTGTGGCTAATGTTGGCATGAGAAAAACACCCCCTGGCCACCAAAAGTTTGCACCAACGTTAGCCTCTAACTTTTGGGCTAACGTTGGCACATGAAAAACACAAAGGGGGAGCAAAAGTTTGCGCCAACGTTAGCCCCTAACTTTTGGGCTAACGTTGGCGCCATAAGTGCACTAAGGAAGGCCAACGTTGGAGCAAAAGTTAGACCCCTAACTTTTGCACCAACGTGGATATCAGCAAAATATGGGGGCTGATATGAAAAGTTAGACCAAAAGTTTGCCTCAAACTTTTGGTCAAACTTTTACTCAAACTTTTGCAAAACTCCAACCCGGTTCACTTGGTTCACTTTGGTTCCTCTCCAAACTCCAAGAGCAATCAACCAAGGCCTCTCTCAACCCAATTCCACCAAGAGCAAAGGCCCAACTCAAGGCTTAAACATCATTTGAAGAAAGTGTATAAATAGGATAGAATTCAAGTTTTCAGGGAGCTTTTCTGGGGAGTTTTCAGAATAGTTTTCAAAGAGCTTTGGATTTTGAGTGATCTTTAATTTCTTAGTTTCGGGGAAGGAGAATTCCACTCTCTTCCTCTTAGTTTTATTGCTTTCAATTTCAATTGCAATTGTCTTGGATCTTGGGTTGGAGAATTGAAGGAATTCTGTTTCAATCTCTTCCGAAGATCTATCTGTTTCTTCTACTGCTTATTGACTTTAATTTCTATTAATTGTTCTTCATCTACTTTCTTTGCAATTTACAATTTCTTGGCAAGTGTTCTTGTTGGATCTAGGAAGGCATTGAGATCTAGACTTGGTTTTTTAGTCTCTGGGTCCTGAGATCTGATTTCCCAATTTTACATTCTCTGTTTACTGCTTTCATGCTCATTTTACTTTTCTGGTTGAGATCCGGTTTGATTCAAGACATCTTTTACTCTTCTGTTTGATGCAATTTACTTTTCCTTGTTTAAATTCTGTAAATTCAATCCCCAATCCCCTTTACATTTCCAGCCATTTACATTTCTTGCACTTTAAGATTCTGCAATTTATATTTCTTGCAATCTAAGTTTCTGCAATTTATGTTACTTGCACTTTAAGATTCAGCAATTTAATTCTTGTTTTCTTTAATTTCATGCCAATCACCCGTTCCCTTTACTTTTCTTGCAATTTAAATTCTGCAATTCGCCAATCAATCAACCAAATCTTGATTCGCTTGACTAAATCAACCACTAAACTAAAATTGCTCAATCCTTCAATCCCTGTGGGATCGACCTCACTCCCGTGAGTTTTTATACTTGATGCGACCTGGTGCACTTGCCGGTTAGTTTTGGGTGTTTTGGAGAAATTCGTTTCTCCGCTAAAATATCCCATCATGTGTGCGTACGTACCCTTCCAAAAATAAAAACCCCTAGGAGTAGCTTTTGCCCCTGCGTATCATATGAGAATGCTTACGTTGTACATGAAAACTTTCTGTGCGTATGGACAGGTGTGTGCATACGCACGCTTAACCAAAATTAAGGTCCTGGGAGCAAGATCCCTTATCACGTTGTATGTGAGGGTTCCATGTTATGTGTGAAAAGCTTCCTGTGGTACACACAGGTGTGTGTGTATGCACATTGCCCGAGAATCCTAAATTTTTGTATGCATGCATGCATGCATACTCACAACTCCTCTTTGGCATAGTACGACGTGCTTTCACGCATAACGTGAGGCCTTTTACTGCACCAAACTTTATGTGAACTCATGTGTCATAGTTAAATCTCCTGCACCGATCTTCTTGTGAGTGTTCATGCATAATGTAAAACAAATAATTACTAAGATTAAGTAAATAAATGATAGAAATTCAAAGGATACTAAGTATTGGGTTGCCTCCCAACAAGTGCTTCTTTAACGTCACTAGCTTGATGGTTGTTCCCTGCTAAGGTTGAGGTTGATAGTGCTTCACCGCTTCCCCTCTCACCTTGAACTTCTTTCCTGTGTCTTTATATGTTAGTGCAAGATGCACAAAGGAAAGAACTCTACTCACTTTGTATGGCAACAGTGGGTGGTGAGATAGTACCACTTTGTCTCTGGATGAAAAGTCTTCAGTAGGAATCTTCTTGTTCCTCCACCCTCTAGGCACTTTCTTCTTTGAAGCCTCCTCCTTGTTTGATGCACATCTGGTGCACGAAATTGTGATTCACACTTTTCACAACTCTGCACAACTAACCAGCAAGTGCATTGGGTCGTCCAAGTAATAAACCTTACGTGAGTAAGGGTCGATCCCACAGAGATTGTCAGCCTGAAGCAAGCTATGGTCACCTTGTAAATCTCAGTCAGGCAGATTCAAATGGTTATGGTGAATTGATAATTAAAACATAATTAAAATATAAACTAGGATAGAGATACTTATGTAATTCATTGGTAAGAGTTTCAGATAAGCGTATAGAGATTCTTTCATTCCTCCTGAACCTCTGCTTTCCTACTGTCTTCATCCAATCATTCCTACTCCTTTCCATGGCAAGCTGTATGTTGGGCATCACCGTTGTCAATGGCTACATCCCGTCCTCTCTGTGAAAATGGTCCAATGCGCTGTCACTGCATGGCTAATCATCTGTCGGTTCTTGATCATACTGGAATAGGATTTACTATCCTTTTGCGTCTGTCACTATGCCCAGCACTCGCGAGTTTGAAGCTTGTCACAGCCATCCCTTCCCAAATCCTACTCGGAATACCACAGACAAGGTTTAGACTTTCCGGATCTCAGGAATGGCCATCCATGGGTTCTAACTTATATCATAAAGATTCTAATATCTCGGACTCAATCCTCTGTATTAGATATCTAAGAGATATTCATTCTATCTCATCTTCATGTAGAACGGAAGTGGTTGTCAGGCACGCGTTCATAGGTGAGAATGGTGATGAGCGTCACATAATCATCACATTCATCATGTTCTTGGGTGCGAATGAATATCTTAGAATAGGAATAAGCTTGAATTGAATAGAAAAATAATAGTACTTTGCATTAATACTCGAGGAACAGCAGAGCTCCACACCTTAATCTGTGGTGTGTAGAAACTCTACCATTGAAAATACATAAGAACAAGGTCTAAGCATGGCCGAGAGGCCAGCCCCCTAAACATGATCAAAGGATCAAAAGATAATCCAAATATGTAAATACAATGGTAAAAAAATCCTATTTATACTAAACTAGTTACTAGGGTTTACAGAAATGAGTAAATGATGCAGAAATCCACTTCTGGGGCCCACTTGGTGTGTGCTTGGGCTGAGTATTGAGCTTTACACGTGTAGAGGCTTCTCTTGGAGTTGAATGCCAGTTTGTAACCTGTTTCTGGCATTTAACTCCACTTTGCAACCTGTTTCTGATGTTTAACTCCAGAATGCAACATGGAACTGGCGTTGAACGCCAGTTTGCATCATCTAAACTCGGGCAAAGTATGGACTATTATATATTGCTGGAAAGCCCTGGATGTCTACTTTCTAACGCAATTAAAAGGGCACCGTTTGGACTCCCATAGCTCCAGAAAATCCACTTTGAGTGAAGGGAGGTCAGAATCCAACAGCATCTGCAGTCCTTTTTCAGCCTGAATCAGATTTTTGCTCAGCTCCCTCAATTTCAGCCAGAAATTACCTGAAATCACAGAAAAACACACAAACTCATAGTAAAGTCCAGAAATGTGATTTTTATTTAAAAACTAATAAAAATATAATAAAAAGTGACTAAAACATATTAAAAACTACCTAGAAACAATACCAAAAAGCGTATAAATTATCCGCTCATCACAACACCAAACTTAAATTGTTGCTTGTCCCGAAGCAACTAAAAACAAAGTAGGATAAAAAGAAGAGAATATACAATGAATTCCAAAAACATCTATGAAGATCAGTTTTAACTAGATGAGCGGGGCTATTAGCTTTTTGCTTCTGAACAGTTTTGGCATCTCACTTTATCCTTTGAAGTTCAGAATGATTGGCGTCTATAGGAACTCAGAATTCAGATAGTGTTATTGATTCTCCTAGTTCAGTATGTTGATTCTTGAACACAGCTACTTTATGAGTCTTGGCCGTGGCCCTAAGCACTATGTTTTCCAGTATCACCACCGGATACATACATGCCACAGACATATAACTGGGTGAATCTTTTCAGATTGTGACTCAGCTTTGCTAAAGTCCCCAATTAGAAGTGTCCAGGGTTCTTAGGCACACTCTATTTTTGCTTTGGACCTCGACTTTAACTGCTCAGTCTCAAGTTTTCACTTGACACCTTCACGCCACAAGCACATGGTTAGGGACAGCTTGGTTTATCCGCTTAGGCCAGGATTTTATTCCTTTAAGCCCTCCTATCCACTGATGCTGAAAGCCTTGGATCCTTTTTATTACCCTTGCCTTTTAGTTTTAAGGGCTATTGGCTTTTTGCTCTTGCCTTTTGGTTTAAAGAGCTTTTGGCTTTTTCTGCTTGCTTTTTCTTTTTCTTGCTCTCTTTTTTTTTCGCATTTTTTTCTCTGCAAGCTTTGTTCTTCACTGCTTTTTCTTGCTTCAAGAATCATTTTTATGATTTTTTAGATTATCAAATAACATTTCTCCTTTTTCATCATTCTTTCAAGAGCCAACAATTTTAACATTCATAAACAACAAATTCAAAAGACATATGCACTGTTCAAGCATTCATTCAGAAAACAAAAAGTATTGCCACCACATCAAAATAATTAAACTATTTTAAAATTCAAAATTTATGTATTTCTTTTTCTTTTTCAGAAAATGATGAGCGGATAATTTATACGCTTTTTGGCATTATTTTTAGTATGTTTTTAGTGGGATCTAGTTACTTTTAGGGATATTTCTATTAGTTTTTATGTTAAATTCACATTTCTAGACTTTACTATGAGTTTGTGTGTTTTTCTATGATTTCAGGTAATTTCTGGCTGAAATTGAGGGACTTGAGCAAAAATCAGATTCAGAGGTTGAAGAAGGACTGCTGATGCTGTTGGATTCTGACCTCCCTGCACTCAAAGTGGATTTTCTGGAGCTACAGAACTCAATATGGCGTGCTTCCAATTGCGTTGGAAAGTAGACATCCAGGGCTTTCCAGCAATATATAATCGTTCATACTTTGGCCGCGTTTAGATAGTGCAAATGGGCATTGAACGCCAGTTCTACGCTGCAGTCTGGAGTTAAACGCCAGAAACTCGTCACGAACCAGAGTTGAATTCCAAAAACACGTTACAACTTGGCGTTCAACTCCAGAAGAAGCCTCTGCACGTGTAAACTTCAAGCTCAGCCCAAGCACACACCAAGTGGGCCCTGGAAATGGATTTATGCATCAATTACTTACTTCTGTAAACCCTAGTAGCTAGTTTAGTATAAATAAGACTTTTTACTATTGTATTTACATCTTTGGAACATCTTTGATCAGTTTTATGCTATCATAGACTTTCATGGGGGCTGGCCATTCGGCCATGCCTGAACCTTTCACTTATGTATTTTTCAACGGTAGAGTTTCTGCACTCCATAGATTAAGGTGTGGAGCTCTACTGTTCCTCTTGATTTAATACAAAGTACTACTGTTTTATATTCAATTCAACTTATTATGCTTCTAAGATATCCATTCGCACCCAAGAACATGATGAATGTGATGATTATGTGACGCTCATCATCATTCTCACTTATGAACGCGTGCCTGACAAACACTTCCGTTCTACATGCAAACAAGCTAGAATGAGTATCACTTAGATATCTAATACAGAGGACTGAGTCCGAGATATTAGAATCTTCGTGGTATAAGTTAGAACCCATGGATGGCCATTCCTGAGATCCGAAAAGTCTAAACCTTGTCTGTGGTATTCTGAGTAGGACCTGAGAAGGGATGGCTATGACGAACTTCAAACTCGCGAGTGCTGGGCGTAGTGACAGACGCAAAAGGAGGATGAATCCTATTCCAGTATGATCGAGAACCTCCAGATGATTAGCCGTGCCGTGACAGAGCATTTGGACCTTTTTCATAAGAGAGGATGGGATGTAGCCATTGACAATGGTGATGCCCTATATTAAGCTTGCCATGGAAAGGAGTAGGAAGGGTTGGATGAAGACAGCAGGAAAGTAGAGGCTCAGAGGAACGAAAGCATCTCTATACACTTATCTGAAATTCTCACCAATGAATTACATAAGTATTTCTATCTTTATTTTCTGTTTATTTATTATTATTATTATTCGAAAACTCCATAACCATTTGATATCCGCCTGACTGAGATTTACAAGATGACCATAGCTTGCTTCATACCAACAATCTCCGTGGGATCGACCCTTACTCACGTAAGGTTTTATTACTTGGACGACCCAGTGCACTTGCTGGTTAGTTGTAACGAAGTTGTGACAAATTATGAATTAAGATTGGAGCACCAAGTCTTTGGAGCCATTACCAGGGATCACAATTTCGTGCACCAAGTTTTTGGCGCCGTTGCCAGGGATTGTTCGAGTTTGGACAACTGACGGTTCATCGTGTTGCTCAGATTGGGTAATTTTCTTCTTCTTTTATTTTCAAAAAGTTTTCAAAAATTTTTTCTTCTTTTTCGTTTTTCCCAATTAATATTCGAAAAAAAATTTTTTTTTTCTTTTGTTTTCGAAAATTATTTTAGAATTTTTAAGAATGAATTCTAGTGTTTCATGATGATTTGTTGAATCCTGGCTGGCTATAAAGCCATGTCCAAATTCCTTTGGACTGAGGATTCAACTAATCACTTCAATGCATGTAATAGCATACTAAAGCTTGGCTGGCTATTAAGCCATATCTAACCCTCAGATTGGAGCTTTAGACTAAAGAGCACAAGATTCCTGGAATTTATATTAAAAATTTTGAAATCTTTATTTTTCTTCTTCAAATAATTTTCAAAAAAATAAAAATATACAAAAATCCAAAAAAATTAATAAAATCATAAAATCAAAAATATTTTGTGTTTCTTGTTTGAATCTTGGGTCAATTTTTAAGTTTGGTGTCAATTGCATTTTTTTTCTAAAAAATTTATGCATTTTACCAAAATTCATGCATTCATAGTGTTCTTCATGATCTTCAAGTTGTTCTTGGCCAGTCTTCTTGTTTGATCTTCATATTTTCGTGTTTTGTGTCTTTTCTGATTTTTCATATGCATTCTTGCATTCATAGTGTCTATACATGAAAAATTTCTAAGTTTGGTGTCTTGCATGTTTTCTTTTCTTGAAAATTTTTCAAAAAAATAAGTTCTTGATGTTCATCTTGACATTCAAAGTGTTCTTGGTGTTCATCTTGACATTCATGGTGTTCTTGCATGCATCACACGTTTAGATCCAAAATTTTCATGCATTGCATCATTTTCATGTTTTTCTCTTTCATCATTAAAAATTCAAAAATAAAAAAAAATATCTTTCCCTTTTTCACTCATAAATTTCGAAAATTTGGATTGATTTTTTCAAAAATTTTTAAAATTTAGTTGTTTCTTATGAGTCAAATCAAATTTTCAATTTAAAAACTTATCTTTTTCAAAATCTTTTTCAAAAATCAAATCTTTTTCATTTTTCTCATTTATTTTCGAAAATTTTAAAAATATTTTTCAAAAATCTTTTTCTTAATTTTATCTCATAATTTTCGAAAATATCATCAACAATTAATGTTTTGATTCAAAAATTTCAAGTTTGTTACTTACTTGTTAAGAAAGATTCAAACTTTAAGTTCTAGAATCATATCTTGTGATTTCTTGTGAATCAAGTCACTAATTGTGATTTTAAAAATCAAATCTTTTTCAAAACTAATTTCAATCATATCTTTTCAAAAATATCTTTTTATCTTATCTTTTTCAAAATCATATCTTTTTAATCATACCTTTTCATATCATATCTTTTTCAAATATCTTTTCTAACTTATTATCTTCTTATCTTTTCAAAATTGAATTTCAAATCTTTTTCAACTAACTAATTGACTTTTTGTTTGCTTATCTTTTTCAAAACTACCTAACTAACTATCCCTCTCTAATTTTCGAAAATACCTCCCTCTTTTTCAAAAATTCTTTTTTAATTAATTAATTGTTTCAATTTTTAATTTTAATTTTAATTTTATCTTAATTTTCGAAAATCAGTAACTCTTTTTCAAAATTAATTTCAAAATTCCCTCTCCCTCATATTCTTCTATTTATTTATTACTTACTAACACTTCTCTTCATCTCATATCTCTGTTATCCTCACCCTTGTGTTTGGATTCTCCTCCCTTCTCTTTCCTTACATTACATTCTTTTCTTCTTCTACTCACAAAAAGGAATCTCTATACTGTGACATAGAGAATTCCATATTTTCTTTGTTATTCCCTTCTTTGTCATATGAGCAGGAGTAAGGACAAGAACATTCTTGTTCAAGCAGATCCTGAACCTGAAAGGACTCTGAAGAGGAAACTAAGAGAAGCTAAAATACAACAATCCAGAGACAACTTTACAGGAATTTTCGAACAAGAAAAGGAGATGGCAGCCAAAAATAATAATAATAATGCAAGGAGGATGCTTGGTGACTTTACTGCACCTAATTCCAATTTACATGGAAGAAGCATCTCCATCCCTACCATTGGAGCAAACAATTTTGAGCTGAAACCTCAATGAGTTTCTCTGATGCAGCAAAACTGCAAGTTTCATGGACTTCCATCTGAAGATCCTTTTCAGTTCTTAAGTGAATTCTTGCAGATCTGTGATACTATTAAGACTAATGGAGTAGATCCTGAAGTCTACAGGCTCATGCTTTTCCCGTTTGCTGTAAAAGACAGAGTTAGAATATGGTTGGACTCTCAACCTAAGGATAGCTTGATCTCTTGGGATAAGCTGGTCAAGGCTTTCTTAGCCAAGTTCTTTCCTCCTCAAAAGCTGAGTAAGCTTAGAGTGGATGTTCAAACTTTCAGACAGAAAGAAGGTGAATCCCTCTATGAACCTTGGGAGAGATACAAGGAACTGACCAAAAAGTGTCCTTCTGATATGCTTTCAGAATGGACCATCCTGGATATATTCTATGATGGTCTGTCTTTATTAGCTAAGATGTCATTGGATACTTCTGCAGGTGGATCCATTCACCTAAAGAAAATGCCTGCAGAAGCTCAAGAACTCATTGACATGGTTGCTAACAACCAGTTCATGTACACTTCTGAGAGGATAGCAAACTTAGTCTCTGATCTATCTAAGGCCACTCTGAGTTTCATGAATGAAACAAGGTCCTCCATTAGAAATCTGGAGGCACAAGTGGGCCAGTTGAGTAAGAAGATCACTGAAACCCCTCCTAATGCTCTCCCAAGCAATGCAGAAGAAAATCGAAAAGGAAAGTGTAAGGCCATTGATATAACCATCATGGCCGAATCCAAGAAGGAAGGAGAGGACGTGAATCCCATGGAGGAAGACCTCCTGGGACGTTCAGTGATCAATAAGGAGTTTCCCTCTGAGAACCAAAGGAATCTGAGACTCATCTAGAGACCATGGAAATTCCATTGAACATCCTTATGCCATTCATGAGCTCTGATGAGTATTCCTCTTCTGAAGAGAATGAGGATGTTACTGAAGAGCAAGTTGCCAAGTTCCTTGGTGCAATCATGAAGCTGAATGCCAATTTATTTGGTAATGGAACATGGGGAGATGAACCTCTCCTGTTCACCAATGAACTAAATGCATTGGATCAACTGAGATTGCCTCAGAAGAAGCAGGATCCTGGAACGTTCCTAATACCTTGCACCATAGGCACCATGACCTTTGAGAAGGCTCTATGTGACCTTGGGTCAGGAATAAACCTCATGCTACTCTTTGTAATGGAGAAACTGGGAATCTTTGAGGTACAAGCTGCTAAAATCTCATTAGAGATGGCAGACAATTCCAGAAAACAGGCTTATGGACAAGTAGAGGACATATTAGTAAAGGTTGAAGGCCTTTACATCCCTGCTGATTTCATAATCCTGGATACTGGGAAGGATGAGGATGAATCCATCATTCTTGGAAGACCCTTCCTAGCCACAGCAAGAGCTGTGATTGATGTAGACAGAGGTGAACTAGTCCTTCAATTGAATGAGGACTCCCTTGTGTTTAAAACTCAAGGTCATCCTTCTGTAAACATGGAAAAGAGGCACAGTAAGCTTCTCTCAGTACAGAGTCAACTAAAGCCCCCACAGTCAAACTCTAAGTTTGGTGTTGGGAGGCCTCAGCCAAACTCTAAGTTTGGTGTTGAACTCCCATATCCAAACTCTAAGTTTGGTGTTGGGAGTCTATAAAATTGACCTGATCACCTGTGTGGCTCCATGGGAGCCCACTGTCAAGCTATTGACAATAAAGAAGCGTTTGTTGGGAGGCAACCCAATTTTTATTTATCTAATTTTATTTTTATTTTATTATTCTTTCATGTTTTATTAGGTTCATGATCATGTGGAGTCACAAAATAAATAAAAAAATCAAAAACAGAATCAAAAACAGCAGAAGAAAAATCACACCCTGGAGGAAGGACTTACTGGCGTTTAAACGCCAGTAAGCAGCATCTGGCTGGCGTTCAACGCCAGAACAGAGCATGGATTTGGCGTTGAACGCCCAAAACAAGCAGCACCCTGGCGTTCAGACGCCAGGAATGCACACTGAGGAAAGCTGGCGCTGAACGCCAGAAACAAGCATAGAACTGGCGTTCAACGCCAGAAACATGCTGCATCTGGGCGCTGAACGCCCAGAACAAGCATCAATTCGGCGTTTAAATGCCAGAATTGCATGCAAAGGCATTTTACATGCCTAATTGGTGCAGGGATGTAAATCCTTGACACCTCAGGATCTGTGGACCCCACAGAATCATCTCAGCATCTGTGGACCCCACAGGATCCCCACCTACCTCCACTCATACTCTTCCCTCTTCTCAATGTTCATCCTCTCTTCCCAATAAACACCTTTCCCCAAAACCCTTCACCAATCACATCAAGCTCTCTTCCCTACTACCCATTCACCACTCACATCCATCCACTCTTCCGCATAAACCTACCTCACAAACCCCACCTACCTTCAAAATTCAAAATCACTTTCCCACCCAAACCCTCCCCATATGGCCGAACCTTAACCCCTCTCCCTCCACTATATAAACCTCTCCATTATTCTTCATTTTCACACAACACAACCCTCTCTTCCTCTTCTTGTCCGAAACACAACCTCTCTTCCTTTCCTCCATTTCTTCTTCTTCTTCTTCATCTCTTCTTTCTTCTCTTTCTCGAGGGCGAGCAATATTCTAAGTTTGGTGTGGTAAAAGCATAAGCTTTTTGTTTTTTCATTACCATTGATGCCACCTAAGACTGGAGAATCCTCTAGAAAAAGAAAAGGGAAGACAAAAGCTTCCACCTCCGAGTCATGGGAGATGGAAAGATTCATCTCCAAAGCCCATCAAGACCACTTCTATGATGTTGTGGCCAAGAAGAAGGTAATCCCCGAGGTCCCTTTCAAACTCAAGAGAAATAAGTTTTCGGAGATCCGACATGAGATCCATAGAAGAGGTTGGGAAGTTCTAACAAACCCCATCCAACAAGTTGAAATCCTAATGGTCAAGAGTTCTATGCTAATGCATGGATCACTAGGAACCATGATCAAAGTAAGAACCCGAACCCAAAGAATTATCTCACTATGGTTCGAGGGAATTACTTAGATTTTAGTCTGAAAAATGTGAGGTTGGCGTTCAACTTACCAATGATGGAAGAGAACGCATGCCCCTACACAAGGAGAGTCAACTTTGATCAAAGGTTGAACCAAGTCCTCATGGACATATGTGTGGAAGGAGCTCAATGGAAGATTGACTCAAAAGGCAAACCGGTTCAACTGAGAAGACTGGACCTTAAGCCTGTAGTTAGAGGATGGTTGGAGTTCATTCAACGCTCAATCATTCCCACTAGCAACCGGTCTGAAGTCACTATAGACCGGGCCATCATGATCCATAGCATCATGATTGGAGAAGAGGTGGAGGGTCATGAGATTATACCTCAAGAACTCTACAAGGTGGCTGACAAGTCCTCCACTATGGCAAGGTTAGCTTTTCCCCACCTCATTTGCCATCCATGCAATTCAGCTGGGATTGACATAGAGGGAGATATCCTCATTGATGAGGACAAGCCCATCACTAAGAAAAGGATGGAGCAAACAAGAGAGCCTATTCATGGATCTCAAGAGACGCATGAAGAAGCTCATCACCAAGAAATCCCTGAGATGCCTCAAGGGATGCACTTTCCTCCACAGAACTTTTGGGAGCAAATCAACACTTCCCGAGGAGAACTGAGTTCCAACATGGGATAACTAAGGGTGGAACATCAAGAGCACTCAATCATCCTTCATGTTAAGTGTTTATCTATGTTTGTGTCTTTATTACATGATCATTAGTATCTAAGTGTCTATGCCTTAAAGTAGTGAATATGAATCCATCACCTCTCTTAAATGAAAAATGTTTTTAATTCAAAAGAAAAAGAAGTACATAAGTTTCGAATTTATCCTTGAACTTAGTTTAATTATATTGATGTGGTGACAATACTTTTTGTTTTCTGAATGAATGCTTGAACAGTGCATATGTCTTTTGAAGTAGTTGTTTATGAATGTTAAATATATTGGCTCTTGAAAGAATGATGACAAGGAGACATGTTATTTGATAATCTGAAAAATCATAAAAATGATTCTTGAAGCAAGAAAAAGCAGTGAATACAAAAGCTTGCAGAAAAAAAAATTGGCGAAAAAAAAGAGAAAAAAAAAGAAAAAGCAAGCAGAAAAAGCCAAAAGCTCTTAAAACCAAGAGGCAAGAGCAAAAAGCCAGTAAACCTTAAAACCAAAAGGCAAGGGTAATAAAAAGGATCCCAAGGCATTGCTCGTCCTCGAGCAAAAGAAGATAGAAGGGAGTAGAAGGAGAAGTAGAGGAGAAGGAGGTGTGTGAATGGGTGGGTATGGGAGGGGAATGATTTGAATTGGAATGGTGAGGTAGGTGGGGATCCTGTGGGGTCCACAGATCAAGTGGGGTCAAGGACTTAACATCCCTGCTCCAATTAGGCGTGTAAAACGCCCTTGCTGTGCAATCCTGGCATTTAACGCCAGACTGCTACTTGTTTCTGGCGTTAAATGCCCAAATGTAGCCTGTTTCTGGCGTTTCACGCCAGGCAGATGCTTGTTTCTGGCGTTAAACGCCAGCTTGGTGCTTGTTCCTGGCATTAAATGTGAGACAGATGCTTGTTTCTAGCGTTTAAACGCCAGACTGCTCTCCTCCAGGGTGTGCTGTTTTCAATGCTGTTTTTCATTCTGTTTTTGATTTTTTAGTAGTTTTTGTGACTTCACATGATCATCAACCTAAAAGAAAAAAAACATAAAATAGCAATAGAAAATAAAGAGATATAGTTAAATAACATTGGGTTGCCTCCCAACAAGCGCTTCTTTAATGTCAATAGCTTGACCTTACTGAGCTTTTAATCTAGTCTCAGCCTTGAGCATTCTTGCTCAACTTTGCCTTCAAGATAATGCTTGACTCTCTGTCCATTAACAATAAACTTCTTATTAGAATCAATGTCTTGAAGCTCCACATGACCATATGGTGACACGCTTGTAATCACATATGTTCCCCTCCAATGGGATTTCAGTTTCCCGGGGAATAATCTGAGCCTAGAGTTAAATAGCAGAACCTTCTGTCCTGGTTCAAAGACTCTAGGTGACAACTTTCTGTCATGCCACATTTTTTCTTTCTCCTTGTAAAGCTTAGCATTTTTGAAAGCAGTGAGTCTGAATTCCTCTAGCTCATTTAGCTGGAGTAATCTTTTTTCTCCAGCTAATCTGGCATCAAAATTTAGGAATCTGGTTGCCCAGTAGGCCTTATGCTCTAGTTCCACGGGCAGATGACAGGCCTTACCATACACAAGCTGGTATGGAGAGGTCCCTATAGGAGTCTTGAATACTGTTCTGTAAGCCCACAGAGCATCATCCAAGCTTCTCGCCCAATCCTTTCTACAGGTACTTACTGTCCATTCCAGGATTCTTTTTAGTTCTCTATTAGAGACTTCAGCTTTCCCATTTGTCTGTGGATGATATGGAGTTGCCACCTTGTGGCTAATTCCATACCGGACCATGGCAGAGTAAAGCTGTTTGTTGTAGAAGTGAGTGCCCCATCACTGATTAGTACTCTAGGGACACCAAACCTACTGAAGATATGTTTCTGGAGGAACTTCAGCACTATTTTAGTATCATTGGTGGGTGTGGCAACGGCCTCTACCCATTTTGATACATAGTCGACTGCCACCAGAATATAAGTGTTTGAGTATGATGGTGGGAAAGGTCCCATGAAGTCAATTCTCCATACATCAAACAACTCAATCTCCAAGATTTCTTGTTGAGGCATGGCGTAACCATGAGGCAGATTACCAGCTCTTTGGTAACTGTCACAGTTACGTACAAACTCTCGGGAATCCCTATAGAGTGTAGGCCAGTAGAAGCCACATTGGAGGACCTTGGTGGCTGTTCGCTCACCTCCGAAATGGCCTCCATATTGTGATCCATGGCAATGCCATAAGATCCTCTGTGCTTCTTCTCTAGGCACACACCTACGGTTTATTCCATCTGCACATCTCTTAAAGAGATAGGGTTCATCCCACAAGTAGTACTTTGCATCAGTAATTAATTTTTTCTTTTGTTGCCTGCTGTACTCCTTGGGTATGAACCTTGCAGCTTTATAGTTTGCAATATCTGCAAACCATGGTGTTTCCTGAATGGCAAACAAATGCACATTCGGAAAGGTCTCAGAGATCTCAATAGAGGGGGGAAACTCCCTTTCTACTGGTTCTATCCAGGACAGATGATCAGCCACTTGGTTCTCTGTCCCCTTTCTGTCTCTTATTTCTATATCAAACTCTTGCAGAAGCAACACCCATCTTATGAGCCTGGGTTTTGAATCCTGCTTTGTGAGTAGATATTTAAGAGCAGCATGGTCAGTGTACACAATCAATTTTGATCCTACTAAGTATGATCTAAACTTGTCAATGGCATAAACCACTGCAAGCAATTCTTTTTCTGTGGTTGTATAATTTTTCTGAGCATCATTTAAAACACGGCTAGCATAATAAATGACATGCAGAAGCTTGTCATGCCTCTGCCCCAGTACTGCACCAATGGCGTGATCACTGGCATCACACATTAGTTCAAATGGTAATGTCCAGTCTGGTGCAGAAATAACTGGTACTGTGACCAGCTTAGCTTTCAGAGTCTCAAATGCTTGCAGACACTTTGTGTCAAACACAAATGGCGTGTCAGCAGCTAACAGATTGCTCAGGGGTTTTGCAATTTTTAAACTTGATGCACGAATTGTGAATCACACTTTTCACAACCCGTACCACTAACCAGCAAGTGCACTGGGTCATCCAAGTAATACCTTACGTGAGTAAGGGTCGATCCCACGGAGATTGTTGGTCTAAAGTAATCTATGGTTATCTTGTAAATCTTAGTCAGGAAATCAATTATAATTATCAGTATGAATTGCAAAGAATAAAAGAGCATGGGTTAAATACTTGTTCTGCAGTAATGGAGAATATGTTCGAGTTTTGGAGATGCTTTGTCTTCTGAATCTCTGCTTTCTCCCTGTCTTCTTCTTCACGCATGCAAGGTTCCTCCTATGGAAAGCTGCATGCCCCAGAAAGCTTCTGATTGCCTTAACATTAACAGGTGGTGGTAATTTTTCAATCACTTCTACTTTAGCTTGATCCACCTCTATTTCCTTGTTTGAAATTTTATGCCCAAGGACAATTCCTTCAGTCACCATAAAGTGGCATTTTTCCCAATTTAAAACTAGGTTTGTCTCTTGGCATCTTTTCAGAATAAGTGCTAAATGGTTAAGGCAGGAGCTGAATGAGTCTCCGAATACTGAAAAGTTATCCATGAAGACTTTCAAAAATTTCTCTACCATATCAGAGAAGATAGAGAGCATGCACCTCTGAAAGGTTGCAGGTGCATTACACAGACCAAAAGGCATTCTTCTGTAAGCAAATACTCCAGAAGGACATGTGAATGCTGTTTTCTCTTGGTCCTGAGGGTCTACTGCAATTTGGTTGTAACCTGAATAGCCATCCAAAAGGCAGTAATATTCATGACCTGCTAGTCTCTCTAGCATCTGGTCTATGAATGGTAAAGAAAAATGATCCTTTCTGGTGGCTGTGTTGAGCCTTCTGTAGTCAATACACATGCGCTACCCTGTAACTATTCTTGTAGGAACCAGTTCATTTTTTCATTATGAACCACTGTCATGCCTCCATTCTTGGGAACAACTTGAACAGGGCTCACCCAGGGGCTATCAGAAATAGGATAAATAATCCCAGCCTCCAGTAGTTTGGTGACCTCTTTCTGCACTACTTCCTTCATGGCTGGATTTAGCCGCCTCTGTGGTTGAACCACTGGCTTAGCATCATCCTCCAATAGGATTTTGTGCATGCATCTAGCTGGGCTTATGCCCTTAAGGTCACTTATGGACCATCCAAGAGCTGTCTTGTGTGTCCTTAGCACTTGAATTAGTGCTTCCTCTTCCAGTGGATTTAAAGCAGATCTTATGATCACTGGAAAAGTGTCACCTTCTCCCAGAAATGCATATTTCAGGGATGGTGGTAATGGCTTGAGCTCGGGTTTAGGAGGTTTCTCCTCTTCCTGAGGAAGTCTCAGAGGATCTTTCAATTCCTCTGAACCCTCCAAATCAGGCTGAACGTCTTTAAAGATGTCTTCCAGCTCTGATTCGAGACTCTCAGCTATGTTGACCTCCTCTACCAAAGAGTCAATGAGATCAACTTTCATGCAGTCTTTTGGTGTGTCTGGATGCTGCATGGATTTGACAGCATTCAACTTAAACTCTTTCTCATTGACTCTCAGGGTTACTTCCACCTTTTGGACATCAATGAGAGTTCGTCCAGTTGCTAGGAAAGGTCTTCCTAGAATCAGAGTGGCACTTTTGTGCTCCTCCAGTTCCAACAATACAAAGTCAGTGGGAAAGGCGAATGGCCCAACCCTGACAATTATGTCCTCAATCACGCCTGATGGGTATTTAATGGAGCCATCAGCAAGTTGGAGACATATCCTAGTTGGTTTAACTTCTTCAGTTAAACCAAGCTTTCTGATAGTGGATACAGGTATTAGGTTAAATTACCCTCTAATATGCATGGTATTAGAAAGCTGTCTTGGTGTAATTACCCTCTAATATGCATGGTATTAGAAAGCTTCCGAGATCTTTAAGCTTTTCTGGAAAGCTTTTCAGAATGACTGCACTGCATTCTTCAGTGAGGAGAACTCTTTCAGTTTCTCTCCAATCCTTCTTATGACTCAAGATCTCCTTCATGAACTTGGCATAAGAAGGTATTTGCTCAAGTGCCTCTGCAAACGGAATCTTTATTTCAAGAGTCCTGAGATAATATGCAAAGCGAGCAAATTATTTATCCTGCTCCTCTTGGCGGAGTTTTTGAGGATAAGGTATCTTGACTTTATATTCCTCAACCTTAGTTGCTGCAGGTTTGTTTTCTACAGAGGTGGTTGGAGAAGCCTTTTTAGAGAGGTTGTTATCAGCACTTGTGTGTGTCTGATCCCTCACTGGTATTTGAATGCTAGGGTTAGAAGCTGGAGTGACGTTGGACGCCAACTCCTTACTTGTTCCTGGTGTTTGAACGCCAGAACTGAGTTTCCATTGGGCGTTTGACGCCAAATCCATGCCTGTTTCTGGCATTTGAATGCCAGAGTTATTCCTCTCAGGGCTCTTACTGTCCTCAGAGGGATTTTGGATAGCAGGTTATTCATTTCTTGGCTTCCTGCTGCCTTGAAGTGAGGTATTTAATGTTTTTCTACTTCTTAATTGAATTGCTTGGCACTCTTCCGTTATTTGTTTTGATAACTGCTGTTCTGTTTGCTTCAACTGTACTTCCATATTCAGATTAGCTATTCTTGTGTCTTGTAGTATCTCCTTGAATTCGGCCAGCTGTTTTATTAGAAAGTCTAATTGCTGATTGAATTCAGTAATTTGTTCTGCAGGACTGAGTTCAGCAGTTACTGTTTTAGCCTCTTCTTTCATGGAAGATTCACTGCTTAGGTACAGATGCTGATTTCTGGCAACTGTATCAATAAGCTCTTGGGCCTCTTCAATTGTCTTTCTCATGTGTATAGATCCACCAGTTGAGTGATCTAGAGAAATTTGAGCTCTCTCTGTAAGCCCATAATAGAAGATGTCTAACTGCACCCATTCTGAAAACATTTCAGAGGGGCATTTTCTTAGCATCTCTCTGTATCTTTCCCAGACATCATAAAGAGATTCATTATCTCCTTGTTTAAAGCCTTGGATGTCTAGCCTTAGCTTTGTCATCTGTTTTGGAGGGAAGTATTGATTCAGGAATTTTTCTTACAGCTGTTTCCATGTCCTTATGCTAGCCTTAGGTTGGTTAATTAACCACCTCTTAGCTTGGTCTTTTACAACAAATGGAAACAGTAATAATCTGTAGACATCCTGATCTACTTTTTTATCATGTACTGTGTCAGTAATCTGTAAAAAATGTGCCAGAAAACTCTGTAGGTTCTTCCTGAAGAAGACCAGAATACTGGCAACTTTGCTGCACCATGATAATGAGCTGAGGATTCAACTCAAAGCTACTGACTCCAATGGAGGGTATACAGATACTACTCCCATATGAAGCAGTAGTGGAGTTGGCATATGACCCCAGAGTCCTTCTGGACTATTCATTTCCACTTAGGTCCATGATGGAGAAAGGGAGATGATGCGGATTGCAAATAATTTTTTTTTTGAAAACTGAAATTAAAATTAAATAAAATAAAATAAAAAATATGAAAAATTGACTATATTTTCGAAAATTAGAAGAAAAAGAAATAAAAGAAAATTGAAAACTAAATTAATTATTTAAAAAGATTTGAAAAAAATGTGGGTGAGGATTTTCAAAAAAAAAATGAAGAGAGAGAAATTGGTTAGGAAGTTTTGAAAAAGATATGTATTAAAATTAAAGATACTTGTAAGAAAATAAAATAAAATAAAATAAAGAAAAGATATGAAAAAAGATTTGATATTAAGATTTGAGATTAAAAAAGATAAGATAAGCTAGGTAAGAGAAGATAAGGAATTTAAATTAAAAAGTTTTAAAATTTTAAATTTTAAATTTGAAAATTAAATTTTAAAATTTGAAATTTGAAATTTGAAATATGAAATTTTGAAAATTGAAATTTGAAATTTTGAAAATTGAAATTTGAAAATTTGAAATTTGAAAGTTAAAATTTGAAAATTGAATTTTGAATTTTCGAAAAAGTCAACAATATAAGATAAGGATTTGAAAAAGATTTAAACTTTGAAAAGATTTAATTTTTAAATTTGAAAATTAGATTTTAAATTTTAAAATTTGAAATTTGAATTTTGAAATTTTGAGAGTTGAAATTTGAAATTTGAAATAAGATAAGATAAAATTTTGAAAAAGATATGATTTTTTTGAAAAAAATTTGAATTTTGAAATTTTTAAAACTAAGATAAGATAAAATAGAAATTTTAAAATAAAAATCTGAATTTTTTTTTTTTTTTGAAAAAAATTTCAAAATTTGCTCAAAAATAGTTAGAGAAGATATTTTTTTGATTTTTTAATTTTATAATGAAAAATAAAAACACACAAAAGACACACAACTTAAAATTTTTAGATCTAATACTTCTTATTTTCAAAAATTTTGGAGGAAAAACACCAAGGAACACCAAACTTAAAAATTTTAAGATCAAGACTGGTGCGCAGAAATTGTGATTACACTTTGATTATGTAAAATTCATCGCTCTTTCTTTCCCTGGTAATGGCGCCAAAAACATGATGCCAATACCATGGTTCACAACTTCGCACAACTAACCAGCAAGTGCACTGGGTCGTCCAAGTAATACCTTACATGAGTAAGGGTCGAATCCCACGGAGATTGTTGGTATGAAGCAAGCTATGGTCACCTTGTAAATCTCAGTCAGGCGGATATAAAATAGTAATGGGGTTTTCGAAATTAATTAATAAAATAGGGATAGAAATACTTATGTAAATCATTGGTGAGAATTTCAGATAAGCGAATAGAGATGCTTTTCGTTCCTCTGAACCTTTGCTTTCCTGCTGCCTTCATCCAATCAGTCTTACTCCTTTCCATGGATGGCTTTATGTGATACATCACCATTGTCAATGGCTACTTTCGGTCTTCTCTCGGGAAAATAATCCAAATGCCCTGTCACGGCACGGCTAATCGTCTGGAGGCATCACCCTTGTCAATGGTTTCACCTTATCCTCTCAGTGAAAATGATCAACGCACCCTATCACGGCACGGCTATTCATCTGTCGGTTCTCGATCATGCTGGAATAGGATTTACTATCCTTTTGTGTCTGTCACTAACGCCCAGCACTCACGAGTTTGAAGCTCGTCACAGTCATCCAATCATTGAATCCTACTCAGAATACCATAGACAAGGTTTAGACCTTCCGGATTCTCTTGAATGCCTCCATCATTCTAGCTTACACCACGAAGATTCTGATTAAGAGATCTAAGAGATACTAATTCAATTCTAATGTAGAACGGAGGTGGTTGTCAGGCACGCGTTCATAGGGAATGATGATGATTGTCACGTTCATCACATTCAGGTTGAAGTGCAAATGAATATCTTAGAAGCGAAATAAGATGAATTGAATAGAAAACAGTAGTACTTTGCATTAATCTTTGAGGAACAGCAGAGCTCCACACCTTAATCTATGGAGTGTAGAAACTCTACCGTTAAAAATACATAAGTGAAAGGTTCAGGCATGGCCGAATGGCCAGCCCCTCTGATCTAAGAACCAGGTGTCCCGAGATATCTAATACAATAGTAAAAGGTCCTATTTATAATAAACTAGCTACTAGGGTTTACAGAAGTAAGTAATTGATGCATAAATCCACTTTCCGGGGCCCACTTGGTGTGTGCTTGGGCTGAGCTTGAGTGTTACACGTGTAGAGGTCATTCCTGGAGTTGAACGCTAGTTTTGGTGCCAGTTTGGGCGTTGAACTCCACTTTGCAACTTGTTTATGGCGCTGGACACCAGAATTGGGCAGAGAGCTGGCATTAAACGCCAGTTTACGTCATCTAAACTTGGGCAAAGTATGGACTATTATACATTTCTGGAAAGCTATGGTTGTCTAATTTCCAACGCAATTGGAAGCGCACCATTTCAAGTTCTGTAGCTCCAGAAAATCCACTTTGAGTGCAGGGAGGTCAGAATCCAACAGCATCAGCAGTCCTTCTTCAACCTCTGAATCTGATTTTTTCTCAAGTCCCTCAATTTCAGCCAGAAAATACCTGAAATCACAGAGAAAAACACAAACTCATAGTAAAGTCCAGAAATGTGAATTTAACACAAAAACTAATGAAAACATCCCTAAAAGTAACTAGATCCTACTAAAATCATACTAAAAACAATGTCAAAAAGCGTATAAATTATCCGCTCATCACAACACCAAACTTAAATTGTTGCTTGTCCCCAAGAAACTGAAAATCAAATAGGATAAAAAGAAGAGAATATACTATTAATTCCAAACTGTCAAAGAAACATAGCTTCAATCATATGAGCGGGACTTATAGCTTTTTGCTTCTTGAATAGTTTTGGCATCTCACTTTATCCATTGAAGTTCAGAATGATTGGCATCTATAGGAACTCAGAGTTTAGATAGTGTTATTGACTCTCCTAGTTCAGTATGATGATTCTTGAATACAACTTCTTTATGAGTCTTGGCCGTGGCCCTAAGCACTTTGTTTTCCAGTATTACCACCGGATACATAAATGCCACAGACACATAATTGGGTGAACCTTTTCAGATTGTGACTCAGCTTTGCTAAAGTCCCCAATTAGAGGTGTCCAGGGTTCTTAAGCACACTCTTTTTTTTGCTTTGGACCTTGACTTAAACCGCTCAGTCTCAAGTTTTCACTTGACACCTACACGCCACAAGCACATGGTTAAGGACAGCTTGGTTTAGCCGCTTAGACCTGGATTTTATTCCTTTAGGCCCTCCTATCCACTGATGCTCAAAGCCTTGGGATCCTTTTTATTTGCCCTTGCCTTTTGGTTTTAAGGGTTATTGGCTTTTTGCTCTTGCCTCTTGGTTTTAAGAGCTTTTGGCTTTTTCTGCTTGCTTTTGCTCCTCTTTTTTTTTTCATATTTTTTTTTTCTGCAAGCTTTGTTCTTTGCTGCTTTTTCTTGTTTCAAGAATCATTTTTATGATTTTTCAGATTATCAAATAACATGTCTCCTTGTCATCATTCTTTCAAGAGCCAACATATTTAACATTCATAAACAACTACTTCTAAAGACATATGCACTGTTCAAGCATTCATTCAGAAAACAAAAAGTATTGTCACCACATCAATATAATTAAACTAAGTTCAAGGATAAATTCGAAACTTATGTACTTCTTGTTCTTTTGAATTAAAACATTTTTCATTTAAGAGAGGTGATGGATTCATAGGATATTCATAAATTTAAGACATAGTTACTAACTACTAATGATCATGTAATGAAGACACAAACATAAATAAGCACATAACATAGAAAACGAAAAACAGAGAAAGTAAGAACAAGGAATGAGTCCACCTTAGTGATGGTGGCGTTTCCTCCTTGAGGAACCAATGATGTCCTTGAGCTCTTCTATGTCTTTTCCTTGTCTTTGTTGCTCCTCCCTCATTGCTTTTTGATCTTCTCTTATTTCATGGAGCATGATGGAGTGCTCTTGATGTTCCACCCTTAATTGTCCCATGTTGGCACTTAATTCTCCTAGGGAGGTGTTGATTTGCTCCCAATAGTTTTGTGGAGGAAATTGCATTTGAGGCATCTCTGGGATCTCATGGTGATGAGCTTCTTGCGCCTCTTGAGCTCCATGAATGGGCTCTCTTGCTTGCTCCATCTTTTTCTTAGTGATGGGCTTCTCTTCCTTAATAGAAATGTTTGCACACAACTCTGGGCGTTCAGCGCCAGGTTGGTGCCCATTTTGGGCATTCAACGCCCATTTACTAGCCATTTCTAGCGTTGAACGCCAGAACCATGCTTGTTCTGGGCGTTCAGCGCCAGGATGCTGCCCATTTTGGGCGTTCAGCGCCAGAACCATACTCTGTTCTGGCGTTGAACGCCAGACAGGTGCTTCCTCCAGGGTGTGATTTTTCTTTTGTTGTTTTTGATTCCATTTTCAATTTTTTTTATTTATTTTGTGACTCCACATGATCATGGACCTACAAAGACATATAACTAAGAAAAAAAATAGAGTTAGATAAATAGAAATTGGGTTGCCTCACAACAAGCGCTTCTTTAATGTCAATAGCTTGACAGTGGGCTCTCATGGAGCCTCACAGATGTTCAGAGCTTTGTTGAGACTCTCCAACACCAAACTTAGAGTTTGGATATGGGAGTTCAACACCAAACTTAGTGTTTGGTTCTGGCCTCCCAACACCAAACTTAGAGTTTGACTGTGGGGGCTTTGTTTGACTCTGCTTTGAGAGAAGCTTTTTATGCTTCCTCTCCATGGATGCAGAGAGACATCCTTGAGTTGTAAACACAAGGTTGTCCTCATTCAATTGGAGGATTAATTCTCCCCTGTCCACATCAATCACAGCTCTTGCTGTGGCTAGGAAAGGTCTTCCTAGGATGATGGATTCATCCT
>NC_029788.2:56622086-56623496 GCF_000816755.2 Arachis ipaensis
ATTTCCAGGATCCTGTTTCTTCTGAGGCAATGTCAGTTGATCCAGATCACTTAGTTCATTGATGAACAAGAGAGGTTCAACTTCCCAAGTATCAATGCCAAATAATTTGGCATTCAGCTTCATGATTGCACCAAGAAACTTGGCTGTTTGCTCTTCAGTAACATCCTCATTCTCTTCAGAAGAGGAATACTCATCAGAGCTCATGAATGGCATAAGGAGGTTTAATGGGATCTCTATGGTCTCTAGATGAGCCTCAGAGTCCTTTGGTTCCTCAGAGGGAAGCTCCTTATTGATCACTGGACGTCCCAGGAGGTCTTCCTCCTTGGGATTCACGTCCTCCTCTCCCTCATTGGGTTCAGCCATTTTGGTTATGTTAATGGCCTTGCACTCTCCTTTTGGATTTTCTTCTGTATTGCTTGGGAGAGTGCTAGGAGGGATTTCAGTGATCCTTTTACTCAGCTGGCCCACTTGTGCTTCCAAATTTCTAAGGGAAGACCTTGTTTCATTCATGAAACTTACAGTGGCCTTGGATAGATCATAGACTAAGTTTGCTAAGCTAGATGGATTCTGCTCAGAATTCTCTGTCTGTTGCTGAGTGGATGATGGAAAAGGCTTGCTATTGCTAAACCTGTTTCTTCCACCATTATTAAAGCCTTATTGAGGTTTTTGATCCTTTCATGAGAAATTTGGATGATTTCTCCATGATGAGTTATAGGTGTTTCCATAAGGTTCACCTAAGTAATTCACCTCTGCTATTGCAGGGTTCTCAGGATCATAAGCTTCTTCTTCATAAGAAGCCTCTTGAGTACTGTTGGATGCAGCTTGCACTCCATTCAGACTCTGAGAGATCATATTGACTTGCTGAGTCAATATTTTATTCTGAGCCAATATGGCATTCAGAGTATCAATTTCAAGAACTCCCTTCTTCATAAGCGTCCCATTATTCACAGGATTCCTTTCAGAAGTGTACATGAACTGGTTATTTGCAACCATGTCAATGAGTTCTTGAGCTTTTGCAGGCGTTTTCTTTAGGTGAATGGATCCACCTGCAAAGGTATCCAATGACATCTTAGATAACTCAGATAGACCATCATAGAATATATCCAAGATGGTCCATTCTGAAAGCATGTCAGAAGGATACTTTTTGGTCAGTCCTTTGTATCTCTCCCAAGCTTCATAGAGGGATTCACCTTCTTTCTGTCTGAAGGTTTGAACATCCACTCTAAGCTTGCTCAGCTTTTGAGGAGGAAAGAACTTGGCTAGGAAAGCCTTGACCAGCTTATCCCAAGAGTTCAGGCTATCCTTAGGTTGAGAGTCCAACCATACTCTAGCTCTGTCTCTTATAGCAAAAGGGAAAAGCATGAGCCTGTAGACTTCAGGATCAACTCCATTAGTCTTAACAGTATCACA
>NC_029788.2:56627320-56660959 GCF_000816755.2 Arachis ipaensis
CCTGTTTCTGCTCATATGAAAAAGAAGAGAACAGAAAAGAAGAGGAATCCTCTATGTTACAGTATAGAGATTCCTTTATGTTAGTAGAAGAAGAAGAAGAGAAAAATTCGAACACAGAGAAGAAGGATAGGAAAGTGATGTGAGATGAAGAGAAGTGTTAGTAGAGAAATAAATAAATAGAAGGAGATGAGGGAGAAGAATTTTCGAAAAATAATTTTTGAAAAAGAGTTAGTGATTTTTAAAAAAAGTTTTTGAAAAAGGTTAGTAGTTTTTCGAAAATAAAAAAAAATAAAATTAGTTAATTAAAAAGAAATTTTTGAAAAAAGAAAAAAAAGGGAGGATATTTTCGAAAATTAGAGAGAGAGAGAGTTAGTTAGGTAGTTTTAAAAAAGATGAGAAGCAAACAAAAAGTTAGTTAGTTAGTTGAAACAAATTTTGAAAATCAATTTTGAAGAGATAAGAAGATAGGAAGTTAGAGAAGATATTTTGAAATCAATTTTTTTGAAAAAAATAAGATAGGAAGATATTTTTGAAAAGATATGATTGAAATTAGTTTTGAAAAAGATTTGATTTTTGAAATCACAATTAATGACTTGATTCACAAGAAATCACAATATATGATTCTAGAACTCAAAGTTTGAATCTTTCTTAACAAGTAAGTAACGAACTTGAAATTTTTTTGAATCAAACATTAATTGGTGATGTTATTTTCGAAAATTATGTGATAAAGATAAGAAAAAGATTTTTGAAAAATATTTTTATAATTTTCAAAAATAACTAAGAAAAATGAGAAAGATTTGATTTTTGAAAAAGATTTTGAAAAAGATAAGATTTTTAAATTGAAAATTTGATTTGACTCATAAAAACAACTAGATTTTAAAAATTTTTGAAAAAGTCAAATCTAATTTTCGAAATTATGAGAGAAAAGAGGGAAAGATATTTTTTTTATTTTTGAATTTTTATGATGAGAGAGAAAAACACTAAAAAGATGCAATGCATGAAATTTTTAGATCAAAACATGTGATGCATGCAAGAATGCTATGAATGTCAAGATGAACACCAAGAACAGTATGAAGATCATGATGAACATCAAGAACATATTTTTGAAAAATTTTTAATGCAAAGAAAACATGCAAGACACCAAACTTAGAATTCTTCAATGCTTAGACACTAAGAATTCAAGAATGCATATGAGAAACAAGAAAAGACACAAAACATGCAAATGCAAAGATCAAACAAGAAGACTTACCAAGAACAACTTGAAGATCATAAAGAACACTATGAATGCATGAATTTTCGAAAAATGCAAGATGCACATGCAATTGACACCAAACTTATAACATGACTCATGACTTAAACAAGAAACAGAAAAATATTTTTGATTTTTATGATTTTCTAATTTTTTTGGATTTTTTGAAAATTAATTGAAAAAGGAAAATAAGGATTCCAAAAATTTTTAATATGAATTCCAGGAATCTTGCATTCTTAGTCTAAAGCTTCAGTCCAGGAATTAGACATGGCTCACTAGCCAGCCAAGCTTTTAATGAAAGCTCCAGTCCAAAACACTAGACATGGCCAATGGCCAGCCAAGCTTCAGCAAGATATCAGAATATACTGCTCATTACTTATCAAATATGTAACTTGCCTCTATGCTGATGGTTTGGAAGTCTCAACCAAAAGAATTTAGACATGGCTTTGCAGCCAGCCAGGCTTCACATGCTTCATGAAACACTAGAATTCATTCTTAAAAATTCTAAATAACTTTTCGAAAACAAAGGAAAAATTTTTTGAAAGATTTTTGAAAAATTTTTGAACACTTTTTGAAAAGAAAACAAAAAGAAAATTACCTAATCTGAGCAACAAGATGCTAATCATCTGGAGGCATCACCCTTGTCAATGGTTTCACCTTATCCTCTTAGTGAAAATGATCAACGCACCCTGTCATGGCACAGCTATTCATCTGTCAGTTCTCGATCATGCTGGAATAGGATTTACTATCCTTTTGCGTCTGTCACTAACGCCCAGCACTCGCGAGTTTGAAGCTCGTCACAGTCATCCAATCATAAATCACAGAAAAACACATAAACTCATAGTAAAGTCCAAAAATGTGAATTTAACATAAAAACTAATGAAAACATCCCTAAAAGTAACTAGATCCTACTAAAAACATACTAAAAATAATGTCAAAAAGCGTATAAATTATCCGCTCATCAAAGACACAAGTAAAACTCAAGAACACCTTGAAGACTCACAAGAACAACAAGAACATGAAGAAAGAATACCAAACTTAAAATTTTTAGAAAACTTACATAAAATTTTCGAAAACAAAAGAAAAGCTAACAAGAAAACACCAAAATTAAAGTTTGGTACAAGATTTAATCAAAGAAAAATTATTTAGAAAAAATTTTAAAAAGAAGATAGCCAATTACCAAAAATATAAGCACAACGCTCTAGCCAATTGAGCTATAAATTTAACGTATTTTAATATTGTATATAAAAAAAATAAAATTTTCCTTGGAAACTGATATTTTGAAAAAGCACAAGAAAAACAAGAAAAGACACAGAACAAGAGAAACTAAAGATCAAACAAGGAAAATAAACAAGAACAACTTGAAGATCAAGAAAGAACAATGAACACTAATTCAAAAATTTTAAAGGAAAATAAAGACATTCAATTGACACCAAACTTAAAATATAAAACTAAACTCAAACAGAGAAATTCAATTATTAGTAAAACAAATAAAATAAAATAAAATTTTGAAAAATTATTTTTGAAAAAGAAAATAAGGATTCTAAAATTTTAACAAGAACAATAATAAAAGACTCAAAGACAAATCACAGATTAATAACGAAAAATAAAAATCTTTTGAAAGATTTTTGAAAAGAAAGTAAAAGACTCTGACTCAAAAGACAAAATCTTCCTAATCTAAGCAACAGGATGAACCATCAGTTGTTCAAACTCGAACAATCCCCGGCAACGGCGCCAAAAACTTAGTGCACGAAATTGTGATTCACACTTTTCACAACTCTGCACAACTAACCAGCAAGTGCACTAGGTCGTCCAAGTAATAAACCTTACGTGAGTAAGGGTCGATCCCACGGATATTGTCGGCCTGAAGCAAGCTATAGTCACCTTGTAAATCTCAGTCAGGCGGATTCAAATGGTTATGGTGAATTGATAATTAAAACATAATTAAAATATAAACTAGGATAGAGATACTTATGTAATTCATTGGTAAGAGTTTCAGATAAGCGTATAGAGATGCTTTCGTTCCTCCTGAACCTCTGCTTTCCTACTGTCTTCATCCAATCATTCCTACTCCTTTTCATGGCAAGCTGTATGTTGGGCATCACCGTTGTCAATGGCTACATCCCGTCCTCTCTGTAAAAATGGTCCAATGCGCTGTCACTACATGGCTAATCATCTGTCGGTTCTCGATCATACTGGAATAGGATTTACTATCCTTTTGCGTCTGTCACTACGCCCAGCACTCGCGAGTTTGAAGCTTGTCACAGCCATCCCTTCCCAAATCCTACTCGGAATACCACAGACAAGGTTTAGACTTTCCGGATCTCAGGAATGGCCGTCCATGGGTTCTAACTTATACCACGAAGATTCTAATATCTCGAACTCGGTCCTCTGTATTAGATATCTAAGAGATATTCATTCTATCTCATCTTCATGTAGAACGGAAGTGGTTGTCAGGCACGCGTTCATAGGTCAGAATGGTGATGAGCGTCCCATAATCATCACATTCATCATGTTCTTGGGTGCGAATCAATATCTTAGAATAGGAATAAGCTTGAATTGAATAGAAAAACAATAGTACTTTGCATTAATACTCGAGGAACAGCAGAGCTCCATACCTTAATCTATGGTGTGTAAAAACTCTACCGTTGAAAATACATAAGAACAAGGTCTAGGCATGACCGAGAGGCCAGCCCCCTAAACATGATCAAAGGATCAAAAGATAATCCAAAGATGTAAATACAATGGTAAAAAAATCCTATTTATACTAAACTAGTTACTAGGGTTTACAGAAATGAGTAAATGATACAGAAATCCACTTCTGGGGCCCACTTGGTGTGTGCTTGGGCTCAGTATTGAGCTTTACACGTGTAGAGGCTTCTCTTGGAGTTGAACGCCAGTTTGTAACCTGTTTCTGGCGTTTAACTCCACTTTGCAACCTGTTTCTGGCGTTTAACTCCAGAATGCAACATGGAACTGGCGTTGAACGCCAGTTTGCATCATCTAAACTCGGGCAAAGTATGGACTATTATATATTGCTGAAAAGCCCTAGATGTCTACTTTCCAACACAATTAGAAGCGCGTCATTTAGACTCTTGTAGCTCCAGAAAATCCACTTTGAGTAAAGGGAGGTCAGAATCCAACAGCATCTGCAGTCCTTTTTCAGCCTGAATCAGATTTTTGCTCATCTCCCTCAATTACAGCCAGAAATTACCTGAAATCACAGAAAAATATACAAACTCATAGTAAAATCCAGAAATGTGATTTTTATTTAAAAACTAATAAAAATATAATAAAAGGTGACTAAAACATATTAAAAACTACCTAGAAACAATGCCAAAAGGCATATAAATTATCCGCTCATCAACATCCAACACCAAAGTTAGGGTTGATGTGCAAAGTCTTGAATATCTCCCAAAATCTAGAGTATTATTTCTCCTTATTTTCCCCTTTGAGCCTTTAAGGATATGAAATTATTGGCTTGTATTCAGGCACTAGAATTCTCTCTTTTGGTGGAACTTCTATAGCTTGAATTGGTTGCTGGAAGGTTGGCTGTACATGCTCCGATTCCAGATTAGTATCCCCTGGAGCTTCCTTTCTTGCCCTGACAATGAGCTCCTCCTTATTGGTTTCTTCTTTCTTTTCTTCTCCTACCACTGATAAACCACTATTTTATGGTTTATCTTGTGCTCAATTGAGTGGATTTTATCAACTCTTTACCCACTTATTCATACTATTTGCATGGTTTTACAACTTCTTCCTGATTTTGTGCTATGATTGAAAACATGCTTCTTTGGCCTTAAGTTCCCTATGTTTAAATCCTCTCTTATTACCATTAGATGCCTTGATATGTGTGTTAAGTGATTTCAGAGATTACAGGGCAAGAATGGCTCAGAGGATGGAAAGGAAGCATGCGAAACTGGAAGGAATACAAGAAGTTGGAGAAATTGCTAAGCTGTCCAGCCTGACCTCTTCGCACTCAAACGGCTATAACTTTAGCTACAGAGATCCAAACGACACAGTTTCAGTTGCGTTGGAAAGCTAACGTCCGGGGCTTCGATTTGATATATAATATACCATAGTTTTCTTGAATCTAGACAACGCGACTGCGTGCTCCATCCGGCCGCGTCGCAGTGACGAAAATCAGCGTGTTTGAATTCGCAACCAGCGAATTCTGGGCTGTTTCTAACCCAGTTTGCGGCCCAGAAAACACAGATTAGAGGCTATAAAGTGGGGGAATGTATCCATTCATAATCAAGCTTTCATATTTACAATTTTAGGAGTAGATGTAGTTTTTAGAGAGAGAGGTTCTCTCCTCTCTCTTAGGATTAGGATTTAGGATTTCTCTTAGTTTTAGGAGTGGCTCTCAATCCCAGGTTCTTTATTTTTATTTATTTTTCCAATTCAATTTATGAACATCCATGCCAGATTTAATTTCTTTTGTTAATGCAATTTGAGGTATTTTCATATTTAATTTTGCTTTGCTTTATTTATATTGATGCTTTTTAACCAATTGATATTGCTCTCTCAAATTGTGTATTATAACATCTTAAAAATGTGTAGAATGAAAGAATATGAACAAGATAGTTTGCAAATACTCACCTGTATGAAATAAGGCTTCAATCCATCTATTTATAGACTTCCCAAACCTTAGAAACGTTGGGGAGTTAATGGGATGGAGCCGTTTTGTTAAAACTAGCCGTTTTTTATGTTTTTGAATCATTTGCATCGATGCATAACACTTTGCATCGATGCAAATGTGTTTTTGAAGCTGAAATTTGAATTTTCAGCTAGGTTGCATCGATGCAAACATCTTTGCATCGATGCAAAAAGTCGTTGCATGCTTTGCATCGATGCAAGATGAGTGTGCATCGATGCAAACCTTAAAGAATGGCTTAAAATCACTTCAAAATACTTAGGATTGATCTCAAACTTGTTAGAGTCAATTCCTATGCTTTTATACCTTTGAAAACAAGTTTTTAAACCATTTGGCTAGCATCGAATTGCAAGATATGCATCAAAACATTTTGTGAGTGTGTGTTGAGAGATTTAGCAATTAGTTCTTAACAAGAAGTTACCTAAGTCCTAAGACACTATACTTGTCTTCAAATGTTGTGGACTTGAGTTTCTTGTTGTTGTTGTGTTGCTTTCAACTCTTCATTCCTCAACGTTGAATGTTGGTTGATCTTTCAATATGCTTGTTCATTCAAGTTGTTTGTTGGTTTGTCTTTCATGTCGTTTGTTGGTTTGTCATTCATCAAAACCTACGAATACAAACTTCGCATACAAGCAACATGATTTACAATTTCCCCCTTTTTGATAATGACAAACCAATTTTGAGGATATGCATTTATAAATGATTTTGAAAGCAACAATAATGCACTTTGTTTTATAGAAAGCTTTGGAGAAGACTTCACAAAAAAAAAATTTTGCAGGAGTTCCCCCTAAATATGTGCATTTGTTCCCTTAAAGGGCGTTTATCAAAGAAAACGATTTAGATATCAAAGTTTTTGCTTAGCGGAAGTCTTTTTGAAAACATTGTTTCGCAAACTTATTTCTTCTTTTCAAATCCTCAAACTTCTTCTTTTTCAAGAGTTCAAAATTTCAAATATCCTCAAACTTCTCTCTTCCCCCTTTTGACATTATCAAACTGCTTCCCTACTTTCTAAAACCCCTACCTTACAAGACTCATAACTAATAATAAGAACATACCTCCCTGCAATTCCTTGGGAAGACGACCAGAGGTTTGAATACTCGGTTATCAATTTCAAAGGGGTTTGTTACTTGTGACAACCAAAACGTTTGTATGAAAGGACTTTTCAAGGTTTAGAAACTATACTTGCAACGAGGATTTATCCGCAAATTTCTAGACCACGCAAAAGTCCTCTCATCAAAATGGCACCGTTGCCGGGGAATTGCAAACGTGTGCCTTATTATTGGTTATTGTAAATATTTTATTTTTGCTTATTTATTTGTTTTTATTTTTGCTTTTTCTTAAGTTAAGAGGTTATTGGTTTTTATTTTAAAATTTTTAATTTATCGTATCTTATTTCAAAAATCAAATTTCAAAATTCAAATTTAAAAATTTTCAAAATTCAAATTTAAAAATTTTCAAATTTCAAATTTCAAAAATTCAAAATTCAAAAAAATTTTTAAATTTAAAATTTCAAAATTTAATTTTCAAATTCAAAATTTAAATAACCTTTTAATTTAAATTTATTTTTATTTTTGTTTTAAAATTTTTATTAACTAACTATGAGTTCTCACCCCTCTCGCTTCAAGTTTGATTCCAATGTTGTTGTTAGGAATAGAAACTATAATGAGAACAGGCATCAAGGTTGGAAGAATCAAAGATGGGAGGAGCCACAAGGATTTGATCAACCCTCATGGCAACAACCACCTCCAATGGACTATCAACAACCACCACCATATGCCTATAAACCCTCTCCTCAACACAGCTTTGGACAACCATACTCACAAGTCCCTTTCCACCATTCACCTCCATATGACCCTAACCCACATCCACCATACCAACCACCTTATGAGCCAAATGAACCATACACAGAACCACCACCTTTCCAACACAACTACTCTCATAAACCACCACCTCAATATTCACCATCTCCATATCATTATCAAGATGAACCACCTTCCTATTATGAACCCTCTCTCCCAACCAATGAATCCTCACATCCACCCCAACCTCCAATGGATGACAGACTTCGTGTTATTCTTCAAAGGCAAGAAAGGATGAATAAGAGTGTGCAAAATTTCGCGGCCGCCTTCGGCGAGTTAATAAATATGATAGCTTCCCAATATCTGAGCACTCAAAAAACTCCCATGGCTACATGTGGAGAATCAAAAGAAGAGAAAAGAATGAAGGAAACACTAGAAACTTCGGTGGAAAATGAGGAACATGGCTTTGTATTGGAACAAGTGGAGGAAGCCATAATAGTTGCAGAGGAAGAAGTGGTTGAAGACTTAGGAGATGCTGAACCTCCATGGGAAAGTCAGGTTATAAAACCCCCTTTCAAGACGTTTGAAATTGATGCTGAGGAGGGTGTACAACCTCCAAGGCATATCACAGTTGAAGACTTGGAAGAGGTTGATCAAGAGATGGAGATTCAAGAAGAAGAAGCACAACCTCCCATGCCCTTGGAAAGCAATGAAGAGGTGATTGAAAGCTCATCAAATGTCCAACTTAAGGACCTTAACTAAAAGTGCTAGGTGGGAGACAACCCACCATGGTATGATCGTTGCTTTTTCATTTTTATTTAGTTTTATTTATTTTTGAGTTTTATTTTATTTTATTGTATTGAACCTGGAATTTTGCATAACATTCATATTAGCATTGCATTCTGCATACTGCATTATTAAATAAAAAAAAAGCACGCACGTGACGCGGCAGCGTCGCTGACGCGTCTGCGTCACCAGTGCGTTAGGAGGAAAAGAAATCGAACAGAGAGTTACGCAGGAGCAGGGCTTGAGGCATGCCAATGGCACAAATTGTCCCACGCGACTGCGTCGCCGATGCGACCGCGTCATATGGGAATAATGGCCTCCCACACGGCCGCGTGACCAGGATTTCGACGTAATAATGGTGCATAGCCGAAAGATGTGCCAGATTGGTGCTGGACTGGCGCTGGACGCGCAGTCCATCTCACGCGACTGCGTGCCCTACGCGGCCGCGTCACATTCTACAAAGTGGCCACTCGTGCGATCGCATGCCCCATGCGATCGCGTCACCCAATATTTGGCAATTAATGATTTTGAACAGAGAGTTTTGCGAAAGCGAGGCTGCCCTCGCGCCCGTAGCATAAAACGGGTCACGCGACCGCTTGACCGACGCAACCGCGTCATTGAGTTTAAGCGCAAGTCGCGCGACCGCGTGCCCCACGCGACCGCGTCGCTTGCGCCGCACAGTTTTCCCAATTTGCCAATTATCATATCTTTTTCTCCCTAAATCCTTATTTTTGTTTTCCCTTATTATTATTTCTTTCTTTTCTCTTCTTTCCCTTCTCATTCTTCCTATCTTTTATTTTATTTTACTTAATTTATTTGCATATTTCATTCATTGCATCTTAATTTTGTGCATATTTTTTATTTTCTTTTCTGAAATTAATTACTTTTCCTTTGGTGTTAAAATTTTCTTATTTCACTGTTGCATCTTCTCTTGAATTATTTTAGGTGCTTAGTGACTTGTTTTATTCTGGTTAGGTAATATTATTTATATCAATGCCAATCTTTCATACCTGTATTACTTTTACATTGACATGAATTTATATTATCTCTCCTTACCCACACTCTCTCCCCTATTGTTGCAACTTTTTGCATTCTTGATTTGCCATGTACTTCTACTATTTTCTCACTTGCATGTTGTAGCTACCATGTAATTGGGACCCTTTTCATTTGGCATTAACCCAACCATACTTCATTTATTTTCTTATCTCTATTATTGGGTTACCTTTCTTCCCTTTTTCTTTCAGGATGGCCACCAGAAAGAGAACCGGAAGACGTTTACATGGGGAGACAAACAAGTCCATCAGCACTGGTGCACGAAATTGGAAATCACAATTCTTCACAAATTCGCACAACTAACCAGCAAGTGCACTGGGTCGTCCAAGTAATACCTTACGTGAGTAAGGGTCGATCCCACGGAGATTGTTGGCTTGAAGCAAGCTATGGTTATCTCGTAACTCTTAGTCAGGATATAATACCAATAATAATTCTTAATTTGAATTGTAAAAAGTAAGAAGGGCAGAACACAAATTATACTTGTATGCAGCAATGGAGAATATGTTGGAGTTTTGGAGATGCTTTGTCTTCTGAAATTCTGCTTTCCTCTGTTTTCTGATTCACGCATGCACGTCCTCCTATGGCAAGCTGTGTGTTGGTGGATCACCGTTGTCAATGGCTACCATCCATCCTTCCAGTGAAAAAGGTCCAGGTGTGCTGTCACCGCACGGCTAATCATCTGCAGGTTCTCAATCGTACCGGAACAGCAGAGCTCCTCACCCCCAACAATGGAGTTTAGAGACTCATGCTGTCAAAGAATACAAAATTCAGATCTAAAATGTCATGAGATACAAAATAAGTCTCTAAAAGTTGTTTAAATACTAAACTAGTAACCTAGGTTTACAGAAAATGAGTAAACTATGATAGATAGTGCAGAAATCCACTTCTGGGGCCCGCTTGGTGTGTGCTGGGGCTGAGACTAAAGCTTCTCACGTGCCTGGGCTGTTTTGGGCGTTCAACGCCAGGCTGTAACCTGTTTCTGGCATTGAACTCCAACTTGTAACGTGTTTCTGGCACTGGACGCCAGACTGCAACATGAAACTGGCGTTGAACGCCAGTTTACGTCGTCTATCCTTGAGAAAAGTATGGACTATTATATATTGATGGAAAGCCCTGGATGTCTACTTTCTAACGCAATTCGAAGCGCATCAATTGGACTTCTGTAGCTCCAGAAATTTCATTCCGAGTGCAGAGAGGTCAGGATCCAACAGCATCAGCAGTCCTTTTTCAACCTGAATCAGATTTTTGCTCAGCTCCCTCAATTTCAGCTAGAAAATACCTGAAATTATAGAAAAATACACAAACTCATAGTAAAGTTCAAAAATATGAATATTTCCTAGAAACTAATGAAAATAAACTAAAAACTAACTAAAATATACTAAAAACTATCTGAAATTAACCCCGAAAAGCGTATAAAATATCCGCTCATCACAACACCAAACTTAAACTGTTGCTTGTCCTCAAGCAACTAGATAAATAAAATAGAATACAAATGAGTCAAGAAACAATAATATCTCAGAGTTTTTGAGTTGCAAGCTTTGTATTCACTGCTTTTTCTTGCTTCAAGAATCATTTTTTATGATTTTTTAGATTACCAATAACATGTCTCATGTTTATCATTCTTTTAAGAGCCAACATATTTAACATTCAAGAACATCAAATTCCAAAGACATATGCACTGTTCAAGCATTCATTCAGAAGGCAGAAAGCATTGCCACCACATGTAAACAATTAGAATTTGTTTTATTAAAAACTCGAAAATTATTGCCTCCTTGTTCTAAAGAAAATCTTCTATTTTATTCATGTTTTATGATGATGAGAAAAATAAATTATAGCTTAATTGGGGATAAAATCAAAATATAAATACTAATTGCCATTATATGACTCCTAAGGTGAAACTCAAATAATAGAAAAAAAGTTATCACAGGGTTAAGGTTAAGATCAGAACTCAACAACCTTGACTTTGGGAAGCGGATGCCTCTTTAGTCTATGGGGTGCTTGGCCCTTCAAGAGATAGTTTCTGACGCTTTAGTTCTCTTAATTCACGCGCTTGCACCTCTTGTTCTCTGAGCAGTTTGCAAAGCATGCTGTTTTAATTTTGCTGTTCTTCCTTCAATTGGTCCATGGTTTCTTGCAACTTAGTGACAGATGCCTCAAGATGCTCCCAGTATTCAAATTGAGGGAGTTCTGGTAGGAATTCTTGCGCCCTCCTCTTGATGGGGTCATCCTGCATTTGTTGTTTTTCCATTGTGATTTTAGTGATTGGTTGCTCCACTGAGATATACTCTGTTATTCCCATCTTTACTCCAGCATCTTTGCAGAGCATAGAGATTAGGCTAGGATAAGCCAACCTGGCATCCTTGGAACTTGTTGGAAAGTATGTAGAATTCAGATGGGATTAGTTGATGAACTTCTACTTCTTTTCTCAACATAATGCAATGGATCATCACTGCTCTTCTAATATTGACTTCAGAACGGTTGCTGGTGGGCAATATAGAACGCCCAATGAAGTCCAGCCATCCGCTGGCGACTGGTTTGAGATCTTCTCTCTTGAGTTGACTTGGGGCACCCTTCGTGCTGGTGGTCCACCTGGCTCCAGGGATGCATATATCCTCTAGAATCTTATCCAGGCCCTTGTTTGTTCTCATCATTCTCCTATTGAAGGAGTCTGGGTCATCTTTCAGCTGAGGTAGCTTAAAGATCTCCCTGATTTTGTCAGGGTGGATGTGAACAATCTTTCCTCTGACCACAGTCCTGTAGTCATAGAGGGCAGCTCCAGATATTCTCTGCCTGTCTGTTTGCAACAGATTAGCATAGAATTCTTGAACCATATTCCTTCCCACTTTCGTTTCAGGATTAGCTAGGACTTCCCAGTTCCTGTTTCGAATCTACTCTTGGATCTCCGGATATTCATCTTCTTTCAGATCGAACTTGACTTCCGGGATCACATATCTTAGACCCATTATTTTCTAGTAATGGTCTGAATGTTCTTTGGTTAAGAACCTCCCTTGATTCCAAAGTGGTTTTGGAAAACTCTCTTTCTTGCCTCTTGGAGTGGGTTGTTTTCCTTTAGGAGCCATGATCTTAGTGGGTATGGTTTAGTGATCACGGATAAACACACCAAACTTAGAGGATTGCTTGTCCTCAAGCAAAAGAAAAGAAAGGAGAGGGATAGAAGGAGAGCTAGTGTTGAATGGTGGATGAGAGGAAGGAGGCCGAATGTGTTTTTAAAAAGGACGAGGGTGGGTTTTCGAAAATAGGGAGAAAGATAAGATAGAAGATATGATTTAAAAAGAGATAAGTATGATAAGAAAAGATATAACTTAAAATTGAAAAGATATGAAAGATATTTGAAAAAGATAAATTTGGATTTTTTTTCAATAGTTAATATAGAGATTTGAAAAAGATATTGATTAGTTGAAAAGATTTTTGAATGAAAAGAGATAGATTTGTTTTGAAAATTTTGAAAAAGAGTTGAATTGGATAGAAAAAAGGATTTGTGCTTATGGATTAAGATACATTTGATATTTTTAAAGTGGGGTTTTTAGAAATTAGGGATTTTAGAAATCAGGGTTTGTAACATGTTTATGCAAGAAATCATGAATTGAAACATGAAAATTAAGATTAAAATGAAAAATATGAAGAAAAAAATGAATTTACCTCCTCCCCACCATCCTGGCGTTTGAATGCCCAAACGCTGCATGTTTTGGGCATTCAACGCCCAACTGCTGCTTCTCCTGGGCGTTCAACGCCCAGCTGTTGCTTTTTTCTGGCGTTGAACGCCAGGAACTCCTTTGTCACTGGGCATTTTTCTGAACACCCAGGACGCTGTAAATCTGGCGTTAAATGCCTAGATGGCTATCCTTACTGGCATTCAATGCCCAGTGGATGCTTCTTTTGGGCGTTGGACGCCCAAAACAGACTTTTACTGGCGTTTTCTTGCCAGTGAGCTCTTTTTCTCTGTTTTGTGTGCAGAATCCTTCTGTAACCCTGTAAACTTATACAATTGACTCCTTACCTTAGTATCAATGAACTTTATATAAACAAATAAAATCAAGAATAGGGCAAAATGCTTAGAGGAAGAGATGCCCCATGGCTGGGTTGCCTCCCAGCAAGCGCTTCTTTTTTGTCTTTAGCTGGACCTTGCTGAGTTTTTTAATCTAGCCTCAGCCTTGAGCACTCTTGCTCAACATTGCCTTCAAGATAATGCTTGATTCTCTGTCCATTAACAATGAACTTCTTATCAGAATCACTATCTTGAAGCTCCACATAACCATATGGTGATACACTTGTAATCACATATGGTCCTCTCCACCGGGACTTCAGTTTCCCGGGAAATAGCCTGAGCCTAGAGTTAAACAACAGAACCTTTTGTCCTGGTTCAAAGACTCTAGATGACAGCTTTCTGTCATGCCAACTTTAGAAGCTTGTCATGCCTCTGTCCCAGTACTGCACCAATGGCGTGATCACTAGCATCACACATTAATTCGAATGGTAATGTCCAGTCTGGTGCAGAGATAACTGGTGCTGTGACCAGCTTAGCTTTCAGAGTTTCAAACGCCTGCAGACACTCTGTGTCAAACACAAATGGCGTATCAGCAGCTAGCAGGTTGCTTAGAGGTTTTGCAATTTTCGGAAAATCCTTTATAAACCTCCTATAGAATCCTGCATGCCCCAGAAAGCTTCTGATTGCCTTGACATTGGCAGGTGGTGGTAATTTTTTAATTACCTCTATTTTGGCTTGATCCACCTCTATTCCCTTGTTTGAAATTTTATGCCCAAGGACAATCCCTTCAGTCACCATAAAGTGACATTTTTCCCAGTTTAAAACCAGGTTGGTCTCTTGGCATCTTTTCAAAATTAGTGTCAGGTGATCAAGATAGGAGCTGAATGAGTCTCCATATACTGAGAAGTCATCCATGAAGACTTCCAGAAATTTTTCCACCATATCAGAGAAAATAGAGAGCATGCATCTCTGAAAGGTTGCAGGCGCATTACACAGCCCAAAAGGCATCCTTCTGTAAGCAAATACTCCAGATGGACATGTGAATGCTATTTTCTCTTGATATTGGGGATCTACTGCAATTTGGTTGTAGCCTGAATAGCCGTCCAAAAAGCAGTAATAATTATGACCTGCTAGTCTTTCTAGCATCTGGTCTATGAATGGTAAAGGAAAATGATCCTTTCTGGTGGCTGTATTGAGCCTTCTGTAATCAATACACATGCGCCACCCTGTAATTGTTCTTGTAGGAACCAGTTCATTTTTTTCATTATGAACCACTGTCATGCCTCCCTTTTTAGGGACAACTTGAACAGGACTCACCCAGGGGCTATCTGAAATAGGATAAATAATCCCAGCCTCCAGTAATTTAGTGACCTCTTTCTGCACCACTTCCTTCATGGTTGGATTTAGCCGCCTCTGTGGTTAAACCACTGGCTTAGCATCGTCCTCCAATAAGATCTTGTGCATGCATCTAGCTGGGCTTATGCCCTTAAGGTCACTTATGGACCACCCAAAAAATGTCTTGTGTGTCCTTAGCACTTGAATTAGGGCTTCCTCTTCCTGTGGATTTAAAACAGAGCTTATGATCACTGGAAAAGTATCACCTTCTCCCAGAAATGCATATTTCAGGGATGGTGGTAATGGTTTGAGCTCGGGTTTAGGAGGTTTTTCTTCTTCCTGAGGAAATTTCAGAGACTCTTTCAATTCCTCTGAATCCTCTAGATCAGGTGGAATATCTTTAAAGATGTTTTCCAACTCTGATTCGAGACTCTCAGCCATGTTAATCTCTGAATCTCTTTTACTGAGTCAATAAGATCAACTTTTATGCAGTCTTTTGGTGTGTCTGGATGCTACATGGCATTGACAGCATTCAACTTAAACTCATCTTCATTAACTCTCAGGGTGACTTCCCCCTTTTGGACATCAATTAGAGTTCGTCCAGTTGCTAGGAAAGGTCTTCCTAGAATGAGAGTAGCACTCTTGTGCTCCTCCATCTCCAGCACTACGAAGTCAGTGGGAAAGGCGAATGGCCCAACCCTGACAATCATGTCCTCAATCACGCCTGATGGGTATTTAATGGAGCCATCAGCAAGTTGGAGACATATCCGGGTTGGTTTAACTCCTTCAGTTAAACCAAGCTTTCTGATAGTGGATGCAGGTATTAGGTTGATGCTTGCCCCAAGATCACATAAAGCTGTCCTGGTGCAATTTCCCTCTAATGTGCATGGTATTAGAAAGCTTCCGGGATCTTTAAGCTTTTCAGAATGACTGCACTGCATTCTTTAGTGAGGAGAACTCTTTCAGTTTCTCTCCAATCCTTCTTATGACTCAAGATCTCTTTCATGAACTTGGCATAAGAAGGTATTTACTCAAGTGCTTCTGCAAACGAAATCTTAATTTCAAGAGTTTTGAGATAATCTGCAAAGCGAGCAAATTGCTTATCCTGCTCCTCTTGGCGGAGTTTTTGAGGATAAGGTATCTTGACTTTATATTCCTCAAACTTGGTTGCTGTAGGTTTATTTCCTACAGAAATAGTTGAAGAAGCCTTTTTAGAGGGGTTGTCATCAGCACTTGTGTGTGTCTGATCCCTCTCTGGCATTTGAGTGCCAGAGTTGGAAGCTGGAGTGACGTTAGACGCCAATTTCTCATCTGTTCCTGGCGTCTGAATGCCAGAACTGTGCTTCCTTTGGGCGTTCAACGCCAGTTCCTTGCTTGTTTCTGGCGTTGAACGCCAGTCCTGAGCATGGTCTGGGCGTTCAGCGCCAGCCTTCCACCCAATTTCTGGCGTTTTAACGCCAGAATTATTTTTTCCTGGGCTCTTACTGTCCTCAGATGGATTTTGGGTGGTTTGCTCATTCCTTGGCTTCCTGCTGCCTTGAGGTAGGATATTTAATGTTTTCCCACTTCTTAATTGAACTGCTTGGCATTCTTCTGTTATTTGTTTTGACAGCTGCTGTTTTGTTTGCTTCAATTGTTCTTCCATATTTATATTAGCCATCCTTGTCTCTTGTAGTCTATCTTTGAATTCGGCTAACTGTTGTGTTAGAAAGTCCAATTGCTGATTGAATTCAGCAGCTTGTTCTACAGGACTGAGTTCAGCAGTTACTGTTTTAACCTCTTCTTTCATGGAAGGGTCACTGCTTAGGTACAGATGCTGATTTCTGGAAACTGTATCAATGAGCTCTTGAGCTTCTTCAATTGTCTTTCTCATGTGGATAGATCCACCAGCTGAGTAATCTAGAGAGATTTGAGCTCTTTCTGTAAGCCCATAATAGAAGATGTCTAACTGAACCCATTCTGAAAACATTTCAGAGGGGCATTTTCGTAGCATCTCTCTGTATCTCTCCCAGGCATCATAAAGAGATTCATTATCTCTTTGTTTAAAGCTTTGGATGTCCAGCCTTAGCTGTGTCATCCGTTTTGGAGGAAAGTATTGATTCAGAAATTTTTCTGTCAGCTGTTTCCATGTCCTTATGCTAGCCTTAGGTTGGTTATTTAACCACCTCTTGGCTTGGTCTTTTACAGCAAATGGAAACAGTAATAATCTGTAAACATCTTGATCTACTTCCTTATCATGTACTGTGTCAGCAATTTGTAAAAACTGTGCCAGAAACTCTGTAGGTTCTTCCTGTGAAAGACCGGAATACTGGCAGCTTTGCTGCACCATGATAATGAGCTGAGGATTCAACTCAAAGCTACTGACTCCAATAGAGGGTATGCAGATACTACTCCCATATGAAGCAGTAGAGGGGTTAGCATATGACCCCAGAGTCCTTCTGGACTGTTCATTTCCACTTAAATCCATGATGGAGAAAGGGAGATGATGTAATAAAAAAATTATTTTTATTTATTTATTTATTTATTTCGAAAATAAATTAAAATAAAATAAATAAAAATGGGTGAAGATTTTCGAAAAAATGAGGAGAGAGAAAGTGGTTAGGAAGTTTTGAAAAGTATACGATGATTTTTGAAAAAGGTTTTAAATTTTGAAATAAAAATCTGAATTTTAAAGGTAAATTTCAAAAATTTGCTTTAAAATAGAGAGAAAAGATATTTTTGAATTTAAAGAGGAGAGAGAAAAATAATAAGATAGCACAAGATTTAAAATTTTTAGATCTAATGCTCCTTGTTTTCGAAAATTTTGGAGGGAAAACACCAAGGAACACCAAACTTAAAAATTTTAAGATCAAGACACAAGGGAAACTCAAGAACACTTTGAAGATTCACAAGAACACAAGAACATGAAGAAAGAACACCAAACTTAAAGTTTTTAAAAAACCAAAATAAGATTTTTCGAAAACCAAAGAAAAATCAACAAGAAAACACCAAACTTAAAGTTTGGCACAAGATTTAACGTAAAAATTATTTTTGAAAAAGAATTTTAAAAAGAAGGTACCCAATTTACCAAGAACACAAACCAACGCTCTAGCCAAATGGGCAGTAAATGTAACACTTGTTTTGAAAAATATTTTTAATAACTAAGAAAAAATATTATTTAGCTCCTCACCCCCAACAATGGAGTTTAGAGACTCATGCTGTCAAAGAATACAAAATTCAGATCTAAAATGTCATAAGATACAAAATAAGTCTCTAAAAGATGTTTAAATACTAAACTAGTAACCTAGGTTTACAGAAAATGAGTAAACTATGATAGATAGTGCAAAAATCCACTTCTGGGGCCCGCTTGGTGTGTGCTGGGGCTGAGACTAAAGCTTCTCACGTGCCTGGGTTGTTTTGGGCGTTCAACGCCAGGCTGTAACCTATTTCTGGCGTTGAACTCCAACTTGTAACGTGTTTCTGGCGCTGGACGCCAGACTGCAACGTGGAACTGGCGTTGAACGCCAGTTTACGTCGTCTATCCTTAAGCAAAGTATGGACCATTATATATTTTTGGAAAGCCCTGGATGTCTACTTTCCAACGCAATTGGAAGCGCGGCAATTGGACTTCTGTAGCTCCAGAAATTCCATTCCGAGTGCAGAGAGGTCAGGATCCAACAGCATCAGCAGTCCTTTTTCAGCCTGAATCAGATTTTTGCTCAACTCCCTCAATTTCAGCCAAAAAATACCTGAAATTACAGAAAAACACACAAACTCATAGTAAAGTCTAGAAATATGAATATTGCCTACAAACTAATGAAAATAAACTAAAAACTAACTAAAACATACTAAAAACTATCTGAAATTAACCCCAAAAAGCGTATAAAATATCCGCTCATCAAGCACATTCCTTGATTAGAAAAGCACCAGTTGAAACAACCCGTCCACCTGCACATCTTAGCATGCACCGAGGACGGTGCAATCTTTAAGTGTGGGGAGGTCGATACCGATCTCCGTGGGTTAGTACCTTCCTATCTCAAACACCAATGTTTTATTTTTTCTTGTTAGTTGTTGTATTTGCATATTTAATTGCATGTTTATTTGATTTTATGCATTTAGTTACTACTTGGTTGAAGTAATATTTTTTTTCAAGAAATTTTATAGCATATCACTAATTTAAAATTTTTTTTGTGTTAAATTTGTTTGAAGTTGTAATTGGAACACGGTTTTTGAGCCAAAGAACACACAACCTGTGAGATTTTGAGCTTATTTATATGGTTACATTCTTTAACCATAAATATTTTATTCCTGTGTGTTTCCTTCTCTATGATTATAATCTATATTTCGTTCCAATCTATATGTCCATTATTTAGTGTATTTATATGCTTGCATATGATTGAGGCCATTATTTGATTTTAGCTCACCTATCCCAAATAAGCCTACCCTTTAAATCACCCTTGTCAGCCACCTTGAGCCTTTTAATCCCCATTTATTCTGTATTTTACCACATCACTAGCCTTAAGCAGAAAAATAATTAAATATCCCAATTGAATCTTTGGTTAGCTTAAGATAGGGATTGTGTAACAATTAAGTGTGGGGAAACTGTGGGAACATGAGTTAATAAGGGAATGTATCATGTTTCTAATTTATTTGAATATTGGAAATTTGGGAACCTACTCATGAAAAACCAAAATAGAAAAATAATGGAGAATCCATGTGCATTGATAAGTTATGTTTGCTTTTATGATTCAAAAAAAAAAAGAGAGAGAAAAAAAAGAAAAAAAAAATATATATATATATAAGGGAACAAAATTACCCCAATATTAAGTTTAATAAAAGATCAATGCACATGTGATAAAAATTAAAGAAAATTTGGTACATGAGTATGGGAAGTATACAAAGTGGGAATTATGGGTAGCTAGGCATGAATTTAAAAGTATATAGAGTATATGTATATTAGGTGAGAGCTTAGGTTAATTAAAGATTCATATTATAGCTCACTTGGCCATGCATATATCCTTACATTTACCTCAGCCCCATTACAACCTTGAAAAGACCTCATGATGTTTGCATTGGTACATTAAATATTTATTGATTGGTTAGATGAAGAACAAGGTTTAGAAAGCATGATTAGAGAAGAGTAGAGTGATTGGCCCTAGACACTTGAGAGACTAGAGTGATATACACTACCAGTAAGGGTTCAATGCTTGATTCTATGTTCCCTGCTTTCATGAGCTATCTTCTTACAAGTTTACTTGTCTTTTATTGTATGAATTGAATTAGTGAAATCTAGTTTATGTTTGTCTTAAAGAGCTTATTTACTTTTAACCAAGTAGATAGAAATATCTTAGCATGTAGTTGCATTCATATAGATAGGTTGCATTTCATACTTTCTTACATTCCTCTTCATCTTTATAGCTTCTCTTGAGCTTAGCATGAGGACATGCTAATGTTTAAGTGTGGGGAGGTTGATAAACCACTATTTTACGGTTTATCTTGTGCTCAATTGAGTGGATTTTATCAACTCTTTACCCACTTATTCATACTATTTGCATGGTTTTACAACTCCTTCCTGATTTTGTGCTATGATTGAAAACATGCTTCTTTGGCCTTAAGTTCCCTATGTTTAAATCCTCTCTTATTATCATTAGATGCCTTGATATGTGTGTTAAGTGATTTCAGAGATTACAGGGCAAGAATGGCTCAGAGGATGGAAAGGAAGCATGCGAAAGTGGAAGGAATACAAGAAGTTGGAGAAATTGCTAAGCTATCCAGCCTGACCTCTTCGTACTCAAACGGCTATAACTTTAGCTACAAAGGTTCAAACGACGCGGTTCCAGTTGCGTTGGAAAGCTAACGTCCGGGGCTTTGATTTGATATATAATAAGCCATAGTTTCTCTGACTCTAGGCGACGCGACCGTGTGCTCCATGCGGCCGCGTTGCAGTGACGAAAATTAGTGTGTTTGAATTCACAGCCAGCGAATTCTGGGCGATTTCTGACCCAGTTTGTGGCCCAGAAAACACAGATTAGAGGCTATAAAGTGGGGGAATGCATCCATTCATAATCAAGCTTTCATATTCACAATTTTAGGAGTAGATGTAGTTTTTAGAGAGAGAGGTTCTCTCCTCTCTCTTAGGATTAGGATTTAGGATTTCTCTTAGTTTTAGGAGTGGCTCTCAATCCCAGGTTCTTTATTTTTATTTATTTTCCCAATTCAATTTATGAACATCTATGCCAGATTTAATTTCTTTTGTTAATGCAATTTGAGGTATTTTCATATTTAATTTTGCTTTGCTTTATTTATATTGATGCTTTTTAATTTAGATATTTTCTTCCTTTTGGCTTTGGTTAAGTAATTGGTAACGCTTGAGCTGTCAATAATACAGTGATTAAAATTGGGAGTTGCTCCAATAACTCTAGTCTTTCCACAGGAATTGACTAGGACCTGAGGATTAAGCTAATTAATCCACTTGATCTACCTTCATAGTTAGAGGTTAACAAAGTGAGATTAGAATTCAAATTTCATCACAACTGATAAGGATAGGACCTCCAGTTTTAATACCTTGCCAAGAGTTTATTTTATTATTATTATTTTATTTTTCTTATCATTCAACATACTGCTTCCCTACTTTCTAAAACCCCTACCTTACAAGATTCATAACCAATAATAAGAACATACCTCCCTGCAATTCCTTGAGAAGACGACCCAAGGTTTAAATACTCGGTTATCAATTTCAAAGGGGTTTGTTACTTGTGACAACCAAAACATTTGTATGAAAGGACTTTTGAAGGTTTAGAAACTACACTTGCAACGAGGATTTATCCGCAAATTTCTAGACCACACAAAAGTCCTCTCATCAACCACCTTTCCACTTCTCAAGTAAATAGCCTTGCACTCCTCCCTTGGGTTAGGAATTGTGTCACTAGGAAGAACATTTGTGGATTTCTCCCTTTGTTGAGCAAGTTGGCCCATTTGTAGTTTTTCAATGAAGCTTCTTGATTTTGAAGCTAATCCTTGTACTTTCCATGAATGTTTCTAAGACCAATTCAAGGTTAGAAAGCCTCTAAGAGTCTTTTTGTGATTGTTGTGAGTTTCAGGAGAGTTTTTCTACTGCAAGTTCAAGATTAGTAAGCCTTTGGGAGTCTTGTGGGGTGGAATCTGAGGGAGGTGGCTGTTAATGATTTACAGGATGGTCGTTTGTGTTGTAGTGATGGTTACTGAAGGTGTTCTGCTGGTGGTTATTGAAATGATTGGGCTGGTAGGTGTTGTTAAATTGGCTAGGCCTCTGGTTTTGGTTTCCCCACCCAAAATTTGGGTGGTTTCTCCATCCAAGATTATAGGTCTTTGAGAAGGGATCATTGTGAGGCTTATCCATGAAATGTACTTGCTCCGGAGAAGAATACCCATACTCCATACCCTCACCTTGAAATAGCCCATTACTCACAGCATAGGAGTTCTCTTGAGAAGTCACTGCTGACACTTACATTCATCCTAGGTGTTGAGTAATTGCATTTATTTGTTGAGACAATACATTATTCTGAGCCAAAATGGTATCTAAAGCATCTAACTCTATAACTCCTTTTCTTGCTGACCTCTCGGAAGAGTAGAGATATTGATTATTGGCCACCATCTCAATCAATTCCAGTGCTTCATCGATGGTCTTCTTCATATGTAAAGATCCTCCAGCTGGGTTATCTAGTGAAACCCGGAGGCGGGGTAATTCCATTATAAAATATCTGAAGTTGGACCCAGTCTGCAAATATATCTGGAGGGTACTTTTTGAACATCTCCTTCTATCTCTCCCAAGCTTCATAGAGGGACTCTCATTCTTGTTATCTGAAGTTATGAGCATTGGTTCTGAGCTTTGTCAACCTCTGAGGTGGGAAAAACTTGTTTAGTAACTTAGTGACCAAGTCCTCCCTTGTGGCTATGTTCTCCTTGTGCTGATTATCTAGCTACTGCTTAGCCCGGTCCCTTACAGCAAAAGGGAAGAATAGCAAATGATACACCTCAGATGAAACACCATTTGTCTTGACAGTATCACAGATTTGTCGAAAATTGGAGATGAATAGATTAGAATCTTCCTGTGGGCTTCCACTAAACTCGTAATTCTGTTAAACCAATGTGATAAGTTGTGGCATCAATTCAAAATTGTTGGCTCGGACAGTAGGTGTGATGATACTACTCCCACAACTATCTGGGTTGGGGTTTATGTAAGAGCCGAGAGTCCATCTAGGTGGAGGAGCATTGACATTGTTCTCTACCATGTCTTGTCCAGAGAATTCTTCTTCAACCACTTCTTTAATTTCTTCTTTAACTCTTTGATTTTTAACTTGTTTTCTCTACTATCAAAGAGTTTTTTCAATCTCGGGATCATACTAAAGCAGTTCTTTATCCCTGTTATCCTTCAGTTTGGCTTGTTGCTTGCCCTAGCATCGTACATGGGAAATTCCATGTACTACGTGAAAACCAATTTGTGCAAACACACATATGTGTGCATACGCACATCTTCTGCGTAGTATGTGGAATTGTCTACGTACTACGTGGATTGGTTAATGATTGTTATTTGTGCATGCGCACACATGTGTGCGTACCCATAAGTCTTTTTTTTTCTTTCTTCACGTAGTACGCCATATTGTTCACGTACAACGCCAAGGCTTTCTTTTTCTTTCCAGGAGCTTTCTGTTCCAGGGAGCTTTCTGTTCACATGATCCTTTTGTTCTAGGGAGCTTTCTGTTTCCACTTTTTATTTTGTTTCTTTGTGCTTTCCTTCTGAAACTTCCTGTAATTAATCAAATTCAACTAATCAAAGTAATATTAATTCTAACCTCAAATTCATTGATTATTTAACAGAAATTCTTACTAAATCAGCTGAAATTATGAAGGAAAAACACTAAAGATGCGCACACATCATATTACTTGAGTTAGGACACTCGTATTTGTACCCAATTTATAGTTTTTTCCCTCTTTTAAGCTCACTATTCTTACCTCTTTTCTACTTTTGGATTGCGTTGAACAAGCTGCAACTTTAGAAATAAAAAAAGAGAGACTAATCTAAGTTAATCATAATGATAGAAACTCTCAATTTAAGAAGAAAAAAATCAGATTATGTGACAAAAGACACAAAACAAAAAAAGAGACGTTTTTAGAGATTCAGAGACACTCGATAATCTCAATCCTAATTGGTACCCCAAAATAATATGTAACAAATCTGAAATATTTAAATACGTAAGAATTAAAATCAACAACCTTATTATTGTATGGCATTTGTCTCTTTTTTTTTTTTTTTTATACTATACTTTTCAAGAATATTGCCTCTTCTTAGAAGGCAAGAGAATGATGAGGCCGAGTTTATTAAGGGAGAGTTAAGGTTGGACTTGGTCAAAAAATAAATTAGGGATAATGACTAAAGATGGTACTTATTTGATCACATGTTTTTCTTTATTAGATATAATAATTTATTTATTTTACCAATGTAAATGACATTCGTATCATAAATTATCTCTATACCAAGATATTTCTAGATTATTATGGTGTAGTTGAACTGACCAAAGAATACTAATATTAATTGTACTGGTTAAATTTTGGAACCGATAATCATATGTTCTCAAAAGGCTACATTTGACTTTTTGAAGGACTTGTTGACTCTTTAATTATAAAATATTACTATACTATTATTTTTTATTGTAGATTCGGGTCTGGCCGGTTAATCTAAGGTGAACCGTGTCATGCAGATTTTTGCAAATTCTATTTCCAAAAAGGCTCTCTCTCTCTCTGTAACATTATTCTTCTTTTTCTCAAGAAGGAAAAAATAAACTAAAATAAAAAGGGTGCACACCACAATGTCACTCAATAAAGGGTGAACTCCATATTATAATTTAAAATTGAATTAAAAGCTATGTATGCAACATTCTTACTACCAAAATGTTATGCTTTCGACTGTACTACTCTGATAACAAAGATATTATGACGGCTTTTATATATAACTATTATAAATAGGAGCCTCTAACTAAAAATCTTATTGACTTTTCTTTGAAAAAAAAACATAAAAATATTTTTCTTTTATGCATACATACATACATACAAATTATCACAATACTATTATATTTATAAGAATAATTATACAAAGATATATATACAAAGTCATATCATAAAATCACAACTCATATCCCTCTTTACAAAATGTAAATAACAATAATAAAGGCGACAAAAAATATCTAAAAAAATAAAATAATTAAAGCATGACCGGATGCTCAGTAAAATCTTCATAGGTTTCCCGTGTGTTTCCTGAAAAAGATAGCGCTGTAAGAGGTGAGAATCTAACTATACGGTCTCACCAAAGAGATTTTAGAATTGCTATAAAAGGATACATATAAAAGATAATTTGTTTTACAGCAGTGATCATTGCTTATCTTATGAATCTTATTCTCTAAACATATGTCTCATACTTAAGTCCATCTAGTTCTTTAATCATAAGTCACCAAACTTACCAAAGGGTGTAACTCACCCAATAATGGCTTCTGGCCCAAAATACGCCACAACACATCAATAGATATAACTCAATCAATTACGGCTTCCGGCCCAAAATTAACCCAGCATTCAAACCATCATATAATCAATATCTTACAAGCTACCACACTCTACTCTAATCCAAACCAATAAGTCACAATCACAAGTAATTAGATCAAACAATTACACAAAGAGAACAATTATGACAAGTAGGGCTAGAAGTGACTCAAGTCAGCTCATGAGACAGCTCGAACTCAACTCGTTAATAGTTTGATAAGCTAAACTCATGAGCTGGTGAGCGAAGCTTGAGCCTTGAATTGAGCTCATAAATTAAATGAGTCGAGCTTGAGCAGCTCATTAGCTCGTGAGTTGGCTCAATTATATATATATATATATATATAATCTTAATTATTTAAAATTTAAAATTTGTTTTTTATATATAATTTTGTTGTAGGACATAAATAAAAATTTATAATTTATTGATAGATAAATAATATATAAAATTAATCTTTTTAAATATTTTTTAAAATATATAAGTTATAATTTATTGATATAGAATTATAGATTATGTTCCTATTATTTAAGCTAACTCGTGAGCTCGAGCGAGCTCATGAGCTTTTAGTGAGTCGAGCTTGAGTTTAAGAAATAAGCTCAATTGTTAATAAGTCGAGCTGTGAGCCAAGCTCAAATTTTGTGAGCCGAGCTTGAGCTTAGTCTAACTCGGCTCAGTTTAGCTCACTTTCAGTTTGGCTCAGTTTGGCTCACGTGTCAGTTAAACTACCAGACCCGACACATCCGGTAACCCAGACATTGTCTCTCAGTTGTGTATCCCCATGAGGAATATAATCGAAGGAGAGTGCCTTGCTACCTTTTCCACATGCACACTGCAACAAGAGAGGAAATCCTTCATCTTTAACTTGTCTATCACATTAAGAGAGGGAATCTTTCATCCTCAACTTGCCTATTCATGAGTGGGACAAAGCAACCGTCCTTACTGTGGACGGAAAAAAACCACCATCCTCGCAACATCAATCATAATCTCATTTCAACCATAATCTTAATCAAACATAATCAAGATCATAATCAAATCCACAAATATATATATAATTCATTCTGTTCACATTTATCTCAAGGATAATTATCCTTAAACCGTGAATGGGATAAAACCACTGTCTTCACCACAGTTGGGAATTGAACCAAAGAAAATCCTCACCCTTCTATCTAATAAAACCACCGTCTTCACCACAGTTGGGAATTGAACCAAAAAAATTCCTCAACCTTCTATCTATTTTCCCGAAGCAACAAGAGAGCGAATCTTCAACCTCAACTTGTCTACACGTGAGAGGGACAAAACTACCATCCTCACCATGGCAGGTGGTGCAGAATTTATAACCCACAAACTAACCGGCAAGTGCACCGAGTCGTACCATATAATACCTCAGATGAGTGAGGGTTGATCCCACAAGGATTGATGGATTAAGCAATAATGATTGAGTGATTGGCTTAGTCAGACAAGCAAAAAATAGTATTTGGGTTTCAATTGCATTAAACAGTAAATTCAGGAATTAATAAAGCAAGCAGTAAATTGGTGTGAAGAATGTATGAGTAAAATAGTTAAGGTTTCAGAGATGTTTATTTTCCGGATTAACTTTTGTTACTAAATATTTTAATCATGCAAGATTCAATTCATGGCAAACTATATGTGACTAAACCCAAATTTTTTAGACCATTTTAGTCTCATATAACATTTATCAACTGCCAATTCCTTGGTCACTTGATTACGATTAGAGGGTTAAGTTCAAAACTAATTTATGTGCCACAAAAACCCTAATTATCCAAATATAAGAGCATTATATGTCACGTATCCTGTTAAGTTCAGATAATTAGAAATTTAGGAGAAATTATTTTCAAGCTGTTGTTTAAGTAAATTGTTTTTCAAGGTTTACAAGAACTCAAATAGAATAAGGTTCATACCTCCGTTCCACCCAGATTCATAAGACGAAGAACGAAAGCAAATTCTTAAAATTGAAATCAAAGCAGTAATTAAAATAGAAGAGTAATAGTATCAATCTATACAAGAAACAGAGCTCCTAACCTTAACAGTGGAGGCTGAGTTGCTCACAGTTCAGAGAGAAAACAAGGATTCTGAAAAACTGTAAATTGCGAAATGCGGTCAGAGAGAAGAGAAGGGAGAGCCCGAAGGGCGCTAAATATTTTTCCTTTTATATCTAATCCTAATAAATGTAAAATATATTTTCTAAAACTAAATAATATCTTTTCCTATTTGTAATTAAAATAAAAAGTTTTAATCAAAAGAAATAAATAATATCTTCGAACAATCCTTGAATGCGTGGGGACCATTGCTTCCCTTCGAACTGGTGCCTAACTTCATGAATTTGAAGTTAGGCGTGGATGATGATGCAGCACAAAATTGCAATGCAAGCCCTTCTTCTTGCCCCTATCTTGGGAAAAGCCAAGTTAGGCGCCAATATGGCTGAATGGATTATGCGTCCTTGTCTTCCTCTGAATCCCAAGTTAGGCGCCAATGTGGCTGAAAAAAATGAAGAAAAATGGTATACTATGATTGATGGGTGAAAATTAGATTTTCACACAAACTCACCAGCAAGTGTATCGGGTCGCATCAAGTAGTAATAACTCACAAGAGTGAGGTCGATCCCACAGGGATTGATGGATCAAGCAATTTTAGTGAATGATCAGTCTAATTAAGCTAACAGTGTTGAATTGGATGAAAATTGAAGCAACAGAATGTAAATGACAAGAAATTTAAAGTTGTCGAAAGTAAATGAGCAGAAATATAAAGAGCAAGGAATGTAAATTGACAGAATCTTAAATGACAAGAAAGGTAAATTGCATGAAATGTAAAGGAGATTGGGTGCTGAAAATTAAATGAAGCAGTAGATCAAAGCTCAGAACAATTGCAGAGGAATTAAATTGTAGGAAAAGTAAATTCAGATCACAACAAACTCAAATGTCAAGTTGTAGAAAGTAGAATTGCAGAAAAAGAAATTGTAGTAGGAAAGAAAATTGTAGCAGAGAAGAAAATTGAAATTTGCATAAGCCAAATTGAATTCAATACCTGAAATGTAAAAGTGCAGAAAAATAAAAGTGTATCAAAAAGAGCTTTCTATTCTATCTTACTCCTACTCCTATTGCTCTCTAGCAGAGCCAGCCTCTTCTTTTTTTTAATGAAATGAAACTGATGCCTTTATATAGGCTTTTACAAAAATAAAAATGAAATTGAAATTGAAAACAAATTACAATTAAATAAAATTCCTAATCTAACTGATCCTTGTGCCTTTGAGTGATGTCAATTGGGCTTTGCTTGCTTTGGAGCTTCAAAGACATGGGTTGATTTGGATTTAGCCTTGAATGAAAATGGGTTGGAATGGCTTGTTGGCTCCAGTGGGGCACTCCGTTTCATTAGTGAACGTTACGTTCACTGCCCCAAGCATGTTCCTTGTGTGCTTCCTTTGTTCCCTAGCGTTCATTTAGTGAACTCTACCTTCACTTATTAAACGTTATTCCTTGTGGTGTGCGAGTTCTTCATGAGCGTTCACTCTAATGAACGCTGCGTTCAATTCCTCTAAATGCCACCCTTTGATGCGCGCCTTGCTTCCAAGCCAAAATCACGAAAACGTTCACTTTTGTGAACGTGGCGTTCACTTGTTTGAAAGCTGCTCCTTGTGTTGCCTAGCTGCGCCTTGCTTCCTTGGCTGAGTGTCCCGAAAACGTTTACTTCAGTGAACGTGGAGTTCACTTATTTGAATGATCGCTCACTCCTTGGTGCTTCCCTTGGTGCGCCAAATGCTTTAAGGTAGCGTTCCCTTGCTTAATGAATGCTAGCGTTCATTCATTTCATTCATTGGCTTTAATAATTAAAGGTTTCATGCATAATTCATTGGCTTTGTTAATGTATTCCATGCATGCTTTTCATTAACGCCTTATTGTATGCATTAACATAAAGCTTGCTTGATTTGCCAATTAATAATAAATGTTTCATGCATGCTTTCATTGGCTTCATTAATTAATGATGCCAATTACGTAACATTGCATTCATTGATTTCATTCTTAATTGGCATAATAATTAAATGCATGCATGCTTTCATTTTCTTTATTATATTACTTAGTAATGCGTGATTTACCAATTGGCATTAGTAATAAATGTTTCATGCATCCATGCTTTAATCATTAATTCATGGTAATGCATGCATAAAATATTAATACTAATGTATCATGTTACAAATGCCAAGGCTTCATGGTCATAGGCCACGTTTTTAAAAGCGTGGTCTAAGATTCCAAAGCGTGTTCAAATTTCAAAGTGTGCCCCAAAATTTTTCTTTTCTCTTTTTGAGCTTAATTTGTGTTTTTTTGCTTTTTTTCCACTTATTTCCTACAAGAGTTATAAAATCAAAAGATCAAAAAAATATACCATTTAAGCACAAAAACATTCAATATTTAAGCACTAATCATCAGTTTCTTGTATGAAAAAGAATAGAAAAACATGATATGATGACATGTCATCAATGATATATTGTTGAAAAGCTCTGGAAGTTAGCTTTTCAATGCCGTTGGAATCATGTCAATTGGACCTCTGTAGCTCAAGTGATGTCCGTTAGAGTGCAAGGAGGTCAGGGTTAACAGCATCATCCACTTTCTTCCTCTTCTTCTATAAAACTCCGTAAAATCCATCCGAACCCTACCTGAAATAAGCAGAATTGCACACAACTCAAAGTAGCATTCATGATGGCTAAAAATTAGTTAAATCTTGATTAAACTTAACAATTCAAATGCAAATTCACTAGGAAAAGATAGGAAAGATGCTCACGCATCCCAACACCAAACTTGAATTGTTGCTTGTCCTCAAGCAACTAAAACTAATATAAACTTAGGATGTGAATTTGCATGAGAAGTGAGTACTCAATTAAGCTCCTATCTGTCTTAAAGTGGGGTTGTTAACATTGAAACTCCGAATAGTTTTGACATCACACTATCCTTTGAATCTGAGGATTGTCACTGTCATTTGGAATTAGAATCTGAAAATACTATGAATTCTCTGGCCTTTTTACTTTAGATTAATCGTTGAATACAGCATTTTTCTTTCAGTTACTTTTCTTTTGGTGCTTTTCACCTTGAGCCTAGCTATGACTATAAATGCTTTGTCTCAAGCTTTACTTGACACAAAAATACCACAAGAACTTGACTGGAGAACTCTCTTTCAGTTCTGATTTTTCTTTCAGTTACTCCTAGAAAGTGGTGCTCAAAGACTTTGGCATACTCTGTTAAATCCACCTGATCTCGACTCTTAGTGCTTTGTCTCAAGGGTTACTTGAGACATTCACACCAGAAGCATATGGCTAAGAAAACAACACTTTGAGCTTTTAATCATATTTGACCTTCCTAGCCATTGATGCTCAGAGCCTTAGATCTTGCTTTTCTTTATTTTCTTTTTACTGTTTCTTTTGCATCAAGGATTAAGATTTTGTTTAATTCAGAGAATTCATAATAGTTCTCTAAATTCCTATTCCTTATGCACCAACATCCTTTGATTCAAATTCAACTATGCACTGTTCATATCATGCATTCAGAATCACAAATAATACCACCACAATTAAGTAAATAAGACTACTCTTAAATATAAACTCAATTTCTCATGCAATACATCACTTTTTTTTTTAGATTCAAGCTCAGTGAGCAGTACATGAGATAATTTTTTTAAACTAAAAGCAAATAATAGAGTGAAACTAAATCTAAAAACTAAAAGTACTAAAGATCATGCAGGCAATCAATGCAATAGAAAATAGAAGACAACAAAATAAGAACGGAAGGGGAAATAGGATGAAAAAAACTCAACCACCTCAGTTATGCTGGTAGCCATCTCATTCCTCTGGCTGTGCTCCTCCATGAAGAACATTCATCTCCCCATGGTGCCACTGATAATAAGGTAAACAGAGAGCGCACTCTACAATACCAAACTTAAAACTTTGCTTGTCCCCAAGCAAAGAAAAACTCCAGGGTGTCAAAAATTCCTCTTAATTGCTCCTGTTCCTGTTCTAATCACTCTACATGAACAAAATACATGTAAAAAATAAGAAGAATTCTAAAAAAAATTGAGATAAAGTAATTTAAAACCAAAACTAAAATAACTATAATGCTAAAATCAAAATAACTATAAAATCAAAACCAAAGTAACAGCAAAACCAATGATACTAGTTGTTGGGTTGCCTCCTAACAAGCGCTTCTTTAACGTCACTAGCTTAACGGTTGATTGTTGCTTTTTCTTCCTCTTCTTCTAGTTAGTTAAGAGAAATAACTTTAGTGGACATAAGGAAAAAAATGATACCCACCAAAAAGCAACTCCCGTACAACTCTCTGATTCATTAGGACCAAGGAAAGCATATTCAAGTGTTGGGGGAGAAGACTTCAATTTAAATGTGGACAGTGCATTCAGATTTTTCTTCTCAGGAGCTTGCATGCATAGAATTAAAGGGACCTGTATGGACCGGAATTATTGGAATGTGCAAGCATAGTGTGTGCATGGCTTCCTCTTTTGTTTGTGCATCTTCCTCTTCTTCCATGTGTGAGGGTGGAGAGTTCTCTAATTCACTGAAATTTGAACTTCTTTGATTGATTTCCTCACTTTCTTCCATAGGATCTTGCATTGTACCTCTTGGGAAGAAATTTGCTTGTTCCTCTTCCTAGGTCTTGATAATCAACTCCACATATTTCTCTATATTTTTGAAACTCATCCTTATATCGTGTATGCATTCCTTCATGACAAGCTCAAGAGCTGATGGCTCTTGATATGAATAAAAAGGAGATGATGGTTCTTGATAAGAGTAAAAAGAGGATGGTTCTTGAAATGAATAGAGAGGTGGTGGTTTTTGGTATGAATATGGAGATGGTGATTCTTGATAAATGGAATATAGAGTACTGAAGTTTTTTTGGTCTTGACTTTCCCAACCAAAATTTGGGTAGTTCCTCCCTCCACAATAAAATGAATCACTCATTAGGTGTGAGTAGTAACCCATGTGATCTCTCTCCATTATTTTTTTTTTTTAGCATAAAACACTAAAGAGAATTAAACACACCATGTGGTAAACATAAAAGCAAAGAGAAAAGAACAGAAAGAATTTTATTTTCATTTTTTAAATATATATATTCAAAAGAAATAAAATAAAGAAAAATAAAAATAAAAAAACGAAAATAAAATAAAATTTAAAGTAATAAAATAAAACTAATTGAAAAAGAAAAATTATCTAATCTAAATAATCAAATAACTAAGGCAACATCAAACTTAATTTTAAAAATTAAGAAAAAAAATAAACTAGGTTAAATTAAAAAATTTATAGAAATAAATTAAGCAAAACAAAAGCAAAAATACCTAATCTAAGCAATCAAATAAATGGTAGTTGTCAATCACAGTCCATCCCCGGCAATGGCGCCAAAAATTTAGTGCGGAATTTATAACCCACAAACTAACCGGCAAGTGCACCGGGTCGTACCAAGTAATGCCTCAGGTGAGTGAGGGTCGATCCCACGAGGATTGATGGATTAAGCAACAATGATTGAGTGATTGGCTTCGTCAGACAAGCAGAAAATGGTATTTGGGTTTCAATTGCATTAAACAGTAAATTCAGAGAATTAATAAAGCAAGCAGTAAATTGGTGTGAAGAATGTATGAGTAAAACAGTTAAGGTTTCAGAGATGTTTATTTTCCTGATTAACTTTTCTTACCAACTATTTTAATCATGCAAGATTCAATTCATGGCAAACTATATGTGACTAAACCCTACTTACACCTTTTTAGTCTCTTCTAACCTTTATCAACTACCAATTCCTTGGTCACTTGATTTCGATTAGAGGGTTAAGTTTAAAACTAGTTTATGTGCCACAGAAATCTTAATGATCTAAATACAAGAGGATTCTATGTCACATATCCTGTTAAGTCCAGATAATTAGAAATTTAGGAAAAATTATTTTCAAGCTATTGTTCAAGTAAATTGCTTTTCCAAGGTTTACAAGAACTCAAATAGAGTAAGGGTCATACTTCCGCTCCACCCAGATTCATAAGATGAAGAATGAAAACAAATTCTTGAAATTGAAATCAAAGCAGTAATTAAAATAGAAGAGTAATAATATCAATCCATATAATAAAAGAGCTCCTAACCTTAATAGTGGATGCTTAGTTGCTCATGGTTCAGAGAGAAAACAAGGATTATGAAAAACTGTAAATTGCGGAATA
>NC_029788.2:56661024-56662831 GCF_000816755.2 Arachis ipaensis
AATCTTTTCCCTTTTATATCTAATCCTAATAAATATAAAATATATTTTCTAAAACTAAATAATATCTTTTCCTATTTGTAATTAAAATAAAAAGTTTTAATTAAAAGAAATAAATAATATCTTCGAACAATCCTTGAATGCGTAGGGACCATTGCTTCCCTTCGAACTGGTGCCTAACTTCATGAATTTGAAGTTAGGCGTGGATGATGCAGAACAAAATTGCAATGCAAGCCCTTCTTCTGAGTTAGGCACCAATATGGCCGAATGGATTATGCGAGGTTGTCTTCCTCCGGTGCCTAACTTGGAAAATCCCAAGTTAGGGGCCAATGTGGCCGAAAAAAATGGAGAAAAAGGGTATGCTATGATATATTGTTGGAAATCTCTGGAAGTTAGCTTTCCATTGCCATTGAATTCATGTCAATTGAACCTCTGTAGCTCAAGTGATGTCCTTTAAAGTGCAAGGAGGTCAGGGTTGACAGCATCATCCACTTTCTTCCTCTTCTTCTATAAAACTCCATCAAATCCATCCGAATGCTACCTGAAATAAATAGAATTGTACACAACTCAAAGTAGCATTCATAGTGGCTTAAATGTATTTAAATCTTGATTAAACTTAATAATTCAAATGCAAATTCACTAGGAAAAGATAGAAAAGATACTCATGCATCAGCAGGACTTTGCACCTTGAGCCTAGCCGTGACTCTAAGTGTTTTGTCTTAAGCTTTTGCTCGACACAAAAACACCACAAGCACATAATTGGGGATCTCTTTAAGCTTATTTGTCTTTTCATTCTTCCAAATTGAAGTACGAGGATTGGTGTAGAGCTCGATTGAATGGGTCTCGGAAGTTGTTTGGATATCTCAGTGAGAATCTCGATTGCTCACCACCCAAGTGAAAAAATGATGATCAACAAGAAGACGGGTGTAAAAGCAAGGTTTGGGACCCCAGAATTTATTCTAGCAATCAACACTCTTGGGGCCTTGTCACTTGCTTTAACATGCTTGAAGGCTTTATGCGCCTAGTTTGGGACCCCGGAGGCTATTGGAATTGCAAACAATGGTGGGGATTCAAGGATTAGTTCAAGCATAAACCGTCCTGACAAGGAGCTCCCCAAATGTCCAACTTAAGGTCAGTAAATAAAAGTGCTAGGTGGGAGACAACCCAACGTGGTATGATGTTCCTTTTTATTAGTTTTAATTTATTTCTGTCAGTTTTAATTTCCAGTTCTGCATAACTACTTTTATTTTGCATTATTTAAACAAAAAAAATGGGACAACCCACGCGTGCGCGTGAGCAACGCGTGGGCGTCAATGAACATATTGTTCCCCCATCCAACGAACAGAAAGTTGTGATGGAATCGTATGGCTGGTGTGCTAGAGGCACAATTAGACCCACGAATACGCACCCTTGTTGCGTACGCGTCCCGTGCCATATTGGCACACCACGCGTGGGCGTGCTTGACGCGCATGCGTCGCATATAAAGTTTCCCCCTTCATTCTGAACAGAGAGTTGTGTGGAAACGGTGATGGAAGCGTACGTTTAGCACAAAGTCAACCTGCGCGGATGCGTACATCACGCGTACGTGTCCATGCGTACATTTCCTTCCACGCTAAGGCGCACCTGGCGCTTCCGCGTCCCTCCCCACCTTCGCCCACCCACGCGCACGCATGCAGGATGCGTACGCGTGGATTTGAACTCCATAACCCCCAGGGACGCGAGAACCCTCCCATTCACATGCCCTAACCCCCACTCTCCCTCAACGCTCCACTTCCCTCTCCTCCCTCCAAACCTCCATTGCCACCCTCAC